>NC_069508.1:167256876-167596876 GCF_027579735.1 Bombina bombina | reverse complement strand
GGTTTCTCACTTAAATTATTTACAAACAGCTTGTGCAATTATGGCACAAATGGTTGTAAATGCTTCTCTGGGATCCCCTTTGTTCAGAAATAGCAGACATATATGGCTTTGGCGTTGCTTTTTGGTAATTAGAAGGCCGCTAAATGCTGCTGCGCATCACATGTGTATTATGGCCAGCAGTGAAGGGGTTAATTAGGTAGTTTGTAGGGAGCTTGCAGGGTTAATTTTAGCTTTAGTGTAGAGATCAGACTCCCACCTGACACATGCCACCCCCTGATCCCTCCCAAACAGCTCTCTTCCCTCCCCCAACCCCACAATTGTCCCCGCCATCTTAAGTACTGGCAGAAAGTCTGCCAGTACTAAAATAAAAGGTATTAAAAAAAAAATACATTTTTTAAGCATATTTACATATGCTGCTATGTAGGGTCCCCCCTTAGCCCCCAACCTCCCTGATCCCCCCCAAAATAGCTCCCCTAACCCTCCCCCTCTGCCTTATTGGGGCCATCTTGGGTACAGGCAGCTGTCTGCCAGTACCCAGTTTGCAAATAAAAATGTTTTTTTTTATTATTTGTTATTTGTTTCTGTAGTGTAAGCTTCCCCCCCCACAGTCCCAATATCCCACCAGCCAAACCGATCACTAAATAAATATAACTACCCCTTTGATCCCCACTTCTAACTAAAAATTTTCTGTAGCATAGTGGTTCCCACCCGCTCCCTCCCCGTGCACGTGCCCGCCCGGCCTCCCCGTGCACGCGCGCGCGTCCGTGCGCGCCCCCCGATCATCCCCCGCCCCCGATCCCGCCCCCCTCCGCATCACAAAGGCCATCGATGCCGCCACCTCGCCTCCCACACCGGCTCCCACCCACCAACGAACGTAGCCGTTAATGTCCGGTGCAGAGAGGGCCACAGAGTGGCTCTCTCTGCACCGGATGGCTAAAAATGGTTATTGCAGGATGCCTCGATATCGAGGCATCACTGCAATAACCGGAAAGCAGCTGGAAGCGAGCAGGATTGCTTCCAGCTGCTTTCCACACCGAGGACGTGCAGGGTACGTCCTCAGGCGTTAACTGCCTTTTTTTTGAGGACGTACCCTGCACGTCCTCGTCGTTAAGGGGTTAAATGACCAGTAGATTTTTTTTATAACAAATTTTAAAATGTGCTCCAATTAGCTGGTCCCTTGTATCAAGTGACAGTCATTAGCCAATCACAGACTCATATACATATACACTGTAAGTTTTTGCACATGCTCAGTAAAAGCAGGGGGCTCATAAAGTGTGCATATAATTAGATTGTGAACAGTTTGATAAAGGAAGTACTTTGAAAAGTTTTTTAAAACCGCTGTTCTGTTTGAATCATGAAAGTTTAACTTTGACTTTAGTGTTCCTTTAAGAAAAATGGGCCGAAATATCATCGGTCTGTCCGACATGATCCGCTCGGCGGATCATGTCCGACAGACATAAATGAATGCCGACAGCATAGGCATTTATTATTGCACAAGCAGTTCTTGTGAACTGCTTGTGCAATGCCGCCCCCTGCAGATTTGTGGCCAATCGGCCGCTAGCAGGGGGTGTCAACTAGCCCAATCGTATAGGATCGGGCAGGTTGCTGTCCACAGCCTCAGAGCAGGCAACAAGTTAAGGAGTAGCAGTCTTAAGACCGCTGCTTGTTAACTGCTGTTACCGGCGAGCCTGAAGGGCATTAGGGACCGTTCGGCCCTTAATAATTCAGCCCCAAAGAGACAAAATAAATAATACAAGTGTATTGCAATTTGTATTTAGTATTCATAATTAAATATTTTAAATCACAATCTCAAAGTTACTTTTGTTTTTGAGGGAGTGCTTCCCTACGAGTAACATTTGTGTTTATTGGACTCATATCTCAACGACGGAGAGAAATCACACAAAAAAAACTTTTTCTATTGTAAGTGTCTCTCCTTCACATCCAGAACTTTACACAGGGAGATAAACAGCTCTAATGACAAAATGTCCCTTTCTAAATATATTTTGAGAAACCTTACACAGGGCTGGACTGGAAATTAAAAAACAGCCCTGGAAAAATTTGAAGAACAACCCCATTTTCCGTAGATTGCACAGATCCCATTTTTCTCAAGGTGATTACTGAAATCTTCCTTCCCCCAATGTTTTTTTTTTCTCCAGAATTAAACTAATTTCTAAAAAAAAAGGTTGATTGTTGATAGTAAGGCACCCTACAACCCAATATGTATTAATGACTCCCTATTACAGCATGAAAATGATTATCTATTGTCTGATGTTGTGAAGACTTTCAAAACAGTGTGTCATTCTGTCTCACTGTGTGACTTGACTAGACATTAGAAACCATCTATAGGAGATCTACTAAATGGTATATGGTCTAGGAAATATAACTCACAAAGAAATACTTTGTGACCTTAATATGTATAGTGATACAGCTACATCTCCTCACCAGAAACACAAACCTCTTAAATTGTAGCTGATCAGCCCCAGACCCTGCGGCCCAACATGAAACTTCCTTGTGTCCTGGTAGACTAATCTGGCCTTGACCTTGCAGTACTGCTTCAGTTCATTGGGCCATTGATGTGTATATTGCTCTTTAGGTTCTATTGCTTCTGACGTCATGAGGTTTGCCCAATACAGACATAGCCCAGTCACAAATAATCAACAAAATGATTTGATGTAAGAAATGCATTTTTGCTCTTTTTCTTGCATATCATTGTACATTTGTTTTCTGTTTGTTTTTTCTTTTTTTTTATACTGATTATTGGATTTATAGCCAACATTGGTAACTGACTGATAACGACAGTTGGTCTATGGGACACACCAACACATGACTGACAAGGCAGAGTTGATTTACTGTTGTGATTCAGATAGAACACACTCTTCTCTTATAAATGAAATGTTAATCATTTAATGTGCACTCTTTCTGAGGCACCAACTGCTACTGAGCATGTGCAAGAATTTACAGTATATGCGTTTATGCATTTTGTGATTGGCTTGTGACTGTCACATGATGCAGAAGAGAAGGAAAATTTAACTAACTTTGAAATTTGTCAGAAAAATATATTTTGCAACATCCATAGTTAAACAAAAAAAAATCGAAATTCAAAACAACATTGCGCCATATGTATGTTAATATCTTGGAATGTAATACAAAATGTATAGCAAAGATATATACATCCACTCACTCAAGTTTATTATCTCATACATTTTGGGGGATCTATTTTGTAAATTGTGCTCTGACAACAAATTTTTGTTTGGGACTTCAAAAATGGCTGGTATAAGCAAAGGCAATTTGACAAACTAGCGGCTAGATTACGAGTCTTGCATTAGCCTTAAAAAGCAGCGTTGAGAGGTCCCAACGCTGCTTTTTAACGCCCGCTGGTATTACGAGTCTGGCAGGTACACGTGTACCGCTCACTTTTCTTCTGCAACTCGAGCTTACCGCAAATCCCCTTACGTCAATTGCGTATCCTAACTTTTTAATGGGATTTGCCTAACGCCGGTATTACGAGTCTTGGAAGAAGTGAACGGTAGACCCTCTCCTGTCAAGACTCCTACCGCATTTAAAAGTCAGTAGTTAAGAGTTTTATGGGCTAACGCCGTAACATAAAACTCTTAACTAAAGTGCTAAAAAGTACACTAACACCGATAATATACCTATTAACCCCTAAACCGAGCCCCCCCACATCGGAAACACTTAAATAATGTTTTTAACCCCTAATCTGCCGACCGGACATCGCCACCACTTTAATAAATATATTAACCCCTAAACCACCATACTCCCGCCTCGCAAACACTAGTTAAATTTTATTAACCCCTAATCTGCCATCCCTAACATCGCCGACACCTACCTACATTTATTAACCCCTAATCTGTCACCCCCAACGTCGCCGATACTATATTAAATTTATTAACCCTTAAACCTAAGTCTAAACCTACGTCTAACACCCCCTAACTTAAATATAATTTAAATAAAACGAAATAAAATTACTACAATTAAATAAATTATTCCTATTTAAAACTAAATACTTATCTATAAAATAAACCATAAGATAGCTACAATATAACTAATAGTTACATTTGTATCTATCTTAGGGTTTATATTTATTTTACAGGCAACTTTATATTTATTTTAACTAGGTAGAATAGTTACTAAATAGTTATTAACTATTTAATAACTACCTAGTTAAAATAAAGACAAATATACCTGTAAAATAAATCCTAACCTAAGTTACAATTACGAAACTGACAAGAGAAAGGCGACGGCACTACTGATGCTGTGTCTCACTGGTTTTTAAATTTCTTCTCTAAATATGAGAGATACCTATAGTGATTAGGGAGACCGGGTGCTGTACATAGGGAAAGACTAACTCACAAATATCAATTGCCTTAGGCAATTGCAAGAATGTACTTGTGTAGCACTCACCAGCATTGATCTATTTTGGTTCCAATGCTACCTTAGGTAAGAAGCCCAAAGAGGTGCGATTAAAACTTAACTTTTATTTTGTTAGTTAAAATCTTTACAAACACATTAAAATCCACAAACAGTGTGGGGGTGAGGGAATGTTGTTCCAAAAAGGAATAGACCATTAGTACATTTTTGGTAAATCCAAGGGAAAGTACCCTCACTAATATGGGGTGCTACAATATACCTCGGGTGTCACCCTTTTATATGTAGGGTCCTGAGTTATATCTCAGGTGTAGCTAATCCCCCAATAGTTGTGTGTAGTCCGCAATGTGGGGAGTGTGATTACTAGTTCTGGTTTGTGTTTTATTTCGGTTTTTATTTTAGAACCCAAAATGTAACGGTCCCGTACAGTTCTTTGCCACTCCTTTGTTGAAGGATAGGATAGAATTATCACCAGACTGGCTGTGCTAAGGAGTCTATCAGCGGCTTAGTGATGGATTGGATGGATATGCTTATATTGTGGAGATTATACTGGGGGGTGACAATATAGCACGGTTATTGTAGAGAAATTGTTTAACCACTTATCTACGAGGGTTAGTGAGGTATTCTCCTGTTTATATGTGGAATCAGGTTGATCGTGCTACAGGTATTGATCTGATATTACAGATATTCTTAACTGTTGTATAGATAGCCCTGTGGGGTAATTAGAATTATTTATAGTTATCAACATATGTTATTATAATTCCATATAGAGAGCTAAATATACCTATACGTTAAATACGCTGTCAATTTGTACTGAATATCTGTTATAGTGTGCGGTGCTTCTACTCGTTTTGTAATACTTGGACCTTTGACAAAGCCTTTGTGGCGAAACATGTCAGGGCAGCTGGAGAACTTTTCTCCTTTTTAAACTTTTCAAACAGTGTGACCTGGTGTATGAATGTTTAATTAGAAAAATAATTTAAAATGGTACATGTGTGAACCGTGTGTGAACTTGAGATCCTCTAGCCAGACCAAGCTGTCAATAGCCCAGTATTAGTACTTTACTAATCACTACCGCAACAATAGACAAAACGAAATTAATATATACGGTTTAGAGGGTACTACAACCCTGAATGGTAAGGGATTGATATTTGTGTGTTTATACTATAAAGCTGGGAAGGCCAAACGGCAACTCGAATCTTACCATCTAGATTATTATAATTGTTTAGCCACTACATTAACGCTGACTACTGAAAACTTCCGGCTAAACTAATCTCATTTACATAGTATATTGGGGAGCAAACCCGAAAAAAACGGGGGGTTAATATATACAGTAATGACTGATGTAGTATACTGATAAGTCCTACTTTACGATAAGGAATTTAAAGGTGCATCCGCAATACTAAGAAAAACCTATATATAGATAATCAAGCAGGGGCAGGTTTTGATATCACCGGTTTAGAACCAGCTATTCCTGACCTACAGGAAATTAATTTTTCTGAATACTATTACTGTCCTTTGACAGTTAAGCTCCGCTCATTTTCGCCATTCAGGCTCTCTATATACCAAGTATTACAAAACGAGTAGAAGCACCGCACACTATAACAGATATTCAGTACAAATTGACCAGCGTATTTAACGTATAGGTATATTTAGCTCTCTATATGGAATTATAATAACATATGTGATAACTATAAATAATTCTAATTACCCCACAGGGCTATCTATACAACAGTTAAGAATATCTGTAATATCAGATCAATACTGTAGCACGATCAACCTGATTCCACATTATAAACAGGAGAATACCTCCTAACCCTCGTAGATAAGTGGGTTAAACAATTTTCTCTACAATAACGTGCTATATTGTCACCCCCCAGTTATAATCTCCACAATATAAGCATATCCATCCAATCATCACTAAGCCCGCTGATAGACTCCTTAGCACAGCCAGTCTGGTGATAATTCTATCCTATCCCTTTCAACAAAGGAGTGGCAAAGAACTGTATGGGACCGTTACATTTGGGTTCTAAAATAAAAACCGAAATAAAACACAACACCAGAACTAGTAATCACACTCCCCACATTTGCGGACTACACACAACTATTGGGGGATTAGCTACACCTGAGATATAACTCAGGACCCTACATATAAAAGGGTGACACCCGAGGTATATTGTAGCACCCCATATTAGTGAGGGTACTTTCCCTTGGATTTACCAAAAATGTACTAATGGTCTATTCCTTTTTGGAACAACATTCCCTCACCCCACACTGTTTGTGGATTTTAATGTGTTGTAAAGATTTTAACTAACAAAATAAAAGTTAAGTTTTAATCGCCCCTCTTTGGGCTTCTTTACCTAAGGTAGCATTGGACCAAAATAGATCAATTGCTGGTGAGTGCTACACAAGTACATTCTTGCAATTGCCTAAGGCAATTGATATTTGTAAGTTACAATTACACCTAACACTACACTATCATTAAATAAATTAACTAAACTAACTACAATTAAATACAATTAAATTAAATAAACTAAAGTACAAAAAACAAAACACTAAATTACAGAAAATAAAAAAATAATTACAAGAATTTTAAACTAATTACACCTAATCTAATCCCCCTAATAAAATAAAAAAGCCCCCAAAAATAATAAAATTCCCTACCCTATACTAAATTACAAATAGCCCTTAAAAGGGCCTTTTGTGGGGCATTGCCCCAAAGTAATCAGCTCTTTTACCTGTAAAAAAAATACAATACCCCCCCCAACATTAAAACCCACCACCCACACACCCAACCCTACTCTAAAACCCACCCAATCCCCCCTTAATAAAACCTAACACTAACCCCTTGAATATCACCCTACCTTGAGCCGTCTTCACCCAGCCGGGCACAAGTGGCCATCGAGAGGGGCAGAAGTCTTCATCCGATCCGGGCAGAAGAGGACCTCCAGACGAGCAGAAGTCTTCATCCAGGTGGCATCTTCTATCTTCATCCATCCGGAGCGGAGCGGGTCCATCTTGAAGTCAGCCGACGCTGAGCATCCTCTTCTTCTAACGACTCCCAACGAATGAAGGTTCCTTTAAATGACATCATCCAAGATGGCGTCCCTTGAATTCCATTGGCTGATAGGATTCTATCAGCCAATCAGAATTAAGGTAGAAAAAATCATATTGGCTGATTGGATCAGCCAATAGGATTGAACTTCAATCCTATTGGCTGATCCAATCAGTCAATAGGATTGAGCTTGCATTCTATTGGCTGTTCCAATCAGCCAATAGAATGCTAGCTCAATTCTATTGGCTGATTGCATCAGCCAATAGGATTTTTAATACCTTAATTACGATTGGCTGATAGAATCCTATCAGCCAATTGGAATTCAAGGGACGCCATCTTGGATGACGTCATTTAGGGTTAGGGTTACTTTAGGGTTAGACTTAGGGTTAGGGGTTTATAACTTTAGTATAATGGCGGCAACATTGGGGGGGGGCAGATTAGGGGTTAATAAGTGTATGTAGGTAGCGACTACATTGGAGGCGGCAGTTTAGGGGTTAATAACTGTAAGTAGGTGGCAACGACGTTGGGGGCGGCAGATTAGGGGTTAATAAGTGTAATGCAGGTGGCCGGGATGTTAGGGGCGGAATATTAGGGGATAATAAGTATAATGTAAGTGGGGGAGATGTTGGGGGCGGAAGATTAGGGGTGTTTAGACTCTGGGTTTATGTTAGGGTGTTAGGTGTAAACATAAATTTTCTTTCCTCATAGGAATCAATGGGACTGCGGTACGGAGCTTTACACTCCTTTATTGCAGGTGTTAGGCTTTTTTTCAGCCGGCTCTCTCCATTGATGTCTATGGGGAAATTGTGCACGAGCACGCAAAACTAGCTCACAGCAGCGCTAGTATTGGAGTGCGGTATGGAGCTCAATTTTGCTCAACGTTCACATATTGCCTGCTAACGCTGGGTTTTTGCAAACCTGTAATAGCAGCGCTATAGGTATGTGAGCGGTGAAAATAACTTGCAAGTTAGCACCGAGCCACTCATAACGCAAAACTCGTAATCTAGCAGATTGGTATTAAATAACTGTGGCCACTTCTGTTTGACTGATAGATTACAAGTGGATCGCTAATTTATTGAGCACCGTAAATGGGCAAAATTGCCTGTTTATGGGCGCATGATAAATAACCAGCCATTACAAGTGACTGGTTAATGCTACCGTAAGCTTGCAGTAGCAATTAGCGCTCCGAAAATTAACCAGAAATCATATCTCTAGTTAAAAATGTGCCCTTAATTGCCCCCCAAATTAAGTGTAGTGGTCTTTAATAAAAAAAATTAAATAGTAGCATCTTTATTCAATTAAAAAATAACTGTCCGATGCAGTTATAAGGGGTTAAAATGAGTGGGTGTGGGGTGTTAGAAAAGAAACAACACTGAAGGTGCATTTGCGATCTATGGGGACTTTGTTAACACTCACCTAGATTATGAGTTTTGCGTTAACAGGGGTGCGGTGCTAACGAGCAGTTTATGCTCACTGCTCACTTGCAGACAACGCTGGTATTACGGGTTTTTAGAAACCAGGCGTTAACCGCAAAAAAAGTGAGTGAAGAGCAAAATGTAGCTCCACATCTCACCTCAATACCAGCGCTGCTTACGGTAGCGGTGAGCAGGTAAAACATGCTCATGCACGATTTCCCCATAGGAGTCAATGGGGGAGAGCCGGCTTAAAAAGAACCTAACACCTGCAAAAAAGCAGTGTTCAGCTTCTAACACAGCCCCATTGATTCCTATGGGGAAAATACATTTATGTCTACACCTAACACTCTAACATGAACCCCGAGTCTAAACACCCCTAATCTTACACTTATTAACCCCTAATCTGCCGCTCCCAACATCGCTGGCACCCTGCATTATATTATTAAACCCCTAATCTGCTGCTCCGGACACCGCCGCTACCTACATTATACTTATGAACCCCTAATCTGCCGCCCCCAATGTCGCCGCAACCTACCTACACTTCTTAACCCCTAATCTGCCGCCCCCAACGTCGCCATCATTATAATAAAGTTATTAACCCCTAAATCTAAGTCTAACCCTAACCCCCCATAAGTTAAATTTTAAATAAAATTAATAAAATTCACTAAATTATTCCTATTTAAAACTAAAAACGTACCTATAAAATAAACCCTAAGATAGCTACAATATAACTAATAGTTACACTGTAGCTATCTTTGGGTTTATTTTTATTTTACAAGCAACTTTGTATTTATTTTAACTAGGTACAATAGTTATTAAATAGTTATTAAATATTTAATAACTTCCTAGTTAAAATAAAGACAAATTTACCTGTAAAATAAAACCTAAACTAAGTTACAATTACACCTAACACTACACTATAATTAAATAAATTACCTAAACTAATACAATTAATTTATTAAAAAAATTATCTAAAGTACGGAAAAACCCCCCCACTAAATTACAGAAAAAAATAAAATAATTACAAGAATTTTAAACTAATTACACCTACTCTTATCCCCCTAACAAAATAAAAAAGCCCCCCAAAATAAAAAAAACCCTACGCTACACTAAATTACAAATAGCCCTTATAAGGGCCTTTTGCGGGGCATTGCCCCAAAGTAATCAGTTCTTTTACCTGTAAAAAAAAAAGTACAAATACCCCCCTAACATTAAAACCCACCACCCACACAACCAACCCTACTCTAAAACCCACCCAATACCCCTTTAAAAAAAACTAACACTAACCCCTAGAAGATCACCGTACCGTGAGGCGTCTTTATCCAACCGGGCAGAAGTGGTCCTCCAGACGGGCAGAAGTCTTCATCCAAGCCGGACAGAAGAGGTCCTCCAGATGGGCAGAAGTCTTCATCCAGACGGCATCTTCTATCTACATCCATCCGGCGTGGAGCAGGTCCATCTTCAAGAAATCTGATGCGGAGCATCCTCTTCATTCTTTGTCCGACGACTGAATGAAGGTTCCTTTAAATGACGTCATCCAAGATGGCGTCCCTTCAATTCCGATTGGCTGATAGAATTCTATCAGCCAATCAACCAATAGGATTGAACTTCTATTCTATCAGCCAATCGGAAATGAAGGGATGCCATCTTGGATGACGTCATTTAAAGGAACCTTCATTCAGTCATCAGACGAAGAAAGAAGAGGATTCTCTGCGTCGGATGTCTTGAAGATGGAGTCCTCTCCGCGCCGGATGAATGAAGATAGAAGATGCAGGTCCAGAGGACCTCTTCTGCCCGGCTTGGATGAAGACTTCTGCCCGTCTGGAGGACCACTTCTGCCCGGTTGGGTTTAGACGTCTCACAGTAGGGTGATCTTCAAGGGGTTAGTGTTAGTTTTTTTAAGGGGGATTGGGTTTTAATGTTGGGGGGGTATTTGTAATTTTTTCTTACAGGTAAAAGAGCTGATTACTTTGGGGCAATGCCCCGCAAAAGGCCCTTTTAAGGGCTATTTGTAATTTAGTGTAGGGTAGGGCTTTTTTTTATTTTGGGGAGCTTTTTATTTTGTTAGTGAGATTAGAGTAAGTGTAATTAGTTTAAAAATCTTGTAATTATTTTATTATTTTTTGTAATTTAGTGGGGGGGGTTTCGTACTATTTGTCTTTATTTTAACTAGGTAGTTATTAAATAGTTAATAACTATTTAATAACTATTGTACCTAGCTAAAATAAATACAAAGTTGCCTGTAAAATAAAAATAAACCCTAAGCTAGCTACAATGTAACTATTAGTTATATTGTAGCTAGCTTAGGGTTTATTTTATCAGTAAGTATTTAGTTTTAAACAGGAATAATTTAGCTAATTATAGTAATTTTATTTAGATTTATTGTAATTATATTTAAGTTAGGGGGTGTTAGGGTTAGGGTTAGACTTAGGTTTAGGGGTTAATAAATTTAATATAGTGGTGGCAACGTTGGGGTAGGCAGATGAGGGGTTAATAAATGTAGGTAGGTGTCGGCGATGTTAGGGGCAGCAGATTAGGGGTTAATAATATTTAAATAGTGTTTACGATGCGGGAGTGTGGCGGTTTAGGGGTTAATATATTTATTATAGTGGCGGCGATGTCCGGTTCGGCAGATTAGGGGTTAAAAAATTTATTTTAGTGTTTGCTATGTGGGGGGGCCTCGGTTTAGGGGTTAATAAGTAGTTTATGTTTGTTAGTGTACTTTTTAGCACTTTAGTTAAGAGTTTTATGCTATGGCGTTGTAGTGTAAAACTCTTAACTACTGTCTTTAAAATGCGGTACCAGCCTTGACAGGAGAGGGTGTACCGCTCACTTTTGTTTAGACTCGTAATACCGGCGCTATGCAAGTCCCATTGAAAATATAGGATACGCAATTGACGTAAGTGGATTTGCGGTATTTCTGAGTCTGGACAAAAAAGTGAGCAGTGAGCCTGTCGTAATACCAGCGGGCGTTAAAAAGCAGCATCGGGACCTCTCGACACTGCTTTTTAACCCTTACGCACAACTCGTAATCTAGCCGAATGTTAATATATATGTATCTGCTTATATACGTACATTTATATTTATGTGTTAATATGTGTGCGTATATATACATTATATATTTATATATATATTTTAAATTTGCCGCCCATCGCTGTGCGACTTACCCCCCTTCACCTGCGCTTAGGTTCTGTGTATGACGGCATCAGAACGAGGGCTCCCATTAGAGCCTATGGAAGCACTCTCTTGTCAGTGCAAAAGCTTCCATACTATGCAGATGGTGAAGTCGCGTTCGCATTGCGGGCACTTCTAATACCAGTGCACAATTGCGTGAGCTGGTGTTACGAGTGAAGTGCAAATATCATGCTCGCAAAACCACAATTTTGTACTCCACGTGTAATCTTGCCCAAAATGAGGCAATTTAAAGGGACATGAAACCCAATTTTTTTCTTTCATGATTCAGATAGGTAATAAAATTCTAAACAACTTTCTAATTTACTTCTATTATCTAATTTGTTTCATTCTCTTGGTATCATTTGTTGAAGGAGCAGCAATCCCCTACTGGTTTCTAAATGAACACGTGAGTGAGCCAATGACAATCGAAATATATATATATGCAGCCACCAATCAGCAGCTAGAACCTAGGTTCTGCTGCTCCTGAGCTTGCCTAGATAAACCTTTAAGCAAAGGATAACAAGAGAATGAACCAAATTAGATAACAGAAGTAAATTAGAAAGTTGTTTAAAATTGTATTCTCTATCTGAATCATTAAAGAAAAAAAATTGTGTTTCATGTCCCTTTAAGTTATATGAATATATTTTATTCTCAATGCGGAACATACAGAATGTATGCTGTGCTGGTGACAATATTGTTTTACCATGGAAAACATGAATTAGCTCTAGTTTTATCTGCTTGATTACAGTTTTGCAGCTTGGAAGGAAGACATTAAATTATTTTTGTCCCTAAATAGATAGATCTTTTATTTTTTAATGAGATGCATATTTCTATAAATAGTGTATAATTAATGGAATAGTCTAAAATTGTTCACGTCTTATTTTTTTTAAATACTTTTATAACGAAAGAGGCCATTGATTAATGGAAAAGCCTTACAGGTGATAAAGACAATGTAAGATTCTAGAATTCTTTAAAAATCAATGAACTGGATTTTTGCCTTTATGATTAATACTTGGAGCATATTGGAAAACAGATTTTTTTTTTTCATATTTTTATTTATTACATAAAGTAATTTCAGTCAATCAGAAGAACTTCTGAATCAGTTTGTACAATCATGAAAATGTCACTTTCCTTTTTTTTTTTTTCTTTTAAATAAGAAAACACAACAGAATGAAGAAAAGAAAAAAAAAAAGTTAAGATTTTTAAGTGGGTCCTAGATTCTCCTGAAGTTAAAAGATATGCAGTAAAAACACATTTTAGATATGGCAATTAATTCAATATTGATGATAACTACATAATATAATAGAATCTAGTTTTTTAAATAATTATACCAATATATAACCTATGTGCAATTAATAATTACATTTTGGGGCTGATTTATTAAGGGCAGAATGGCCCCTAATGCTGCTATTTCCGCACAAGCCTTCTGGCTTGCCGAAAACAGGAGTTAAGAAGCAGCGGTCTTAAGACCTTAACTCGTACGACTCCTCTGAGCTGACGGACAGCAATCATCCTAATCAGATATGATCGGGATGACTGACACCCCCTGCTAGCTGCCGATTGACAGCAAATGTGCAGGGGTGGCATTGCACAAACATTTCACCAGAACTGCTTGTGCAATGTTAAATGCTGACAACGTATGCTGTCGGCTTTCAGCAATGTCTGGCGGACATGATACGCTACAGCCAGACACTTGATAAATCGGCCCCATAATCTTGATTTTGCTTACATTTATTATTAACATTTTTAAACTTCATTGTAATCCCCAATTAATATTTAACTTTATTTGTGGGTGAGTGTTAATAGTACTTTTTATTAAATACTAGCACAATGGGTTTAACACATGAGCTAAGCATGTAAAAGAAATCTAGAACATTAAAGCATATTAAATAAATTGCTTTTTATATGGTCAAAGGTATTAAAAAATAGTTTTCAACAAGTTCAAGGTGTGAAAATCGAACAAAACTGGAGAAACATCATTTACTAAATGCATTTAAAAAGGGCTAAATAACTTTTATTGCAGGGCTAATGAATTATGATAATCAATGTCGCCCCCCACATTTGAGAAAGCTGGACACCCCTGTTCACACCTAAAATGCAATTCTGTTTCAGATTTGTGGAAGTGATTAGCATTTGCTGGAAGATTACATCCTGTGAACCGATTTCTGTGTTTTTTTTTTTTCTATTCAGTTTTAACCTTGTCTGATATTTAACTCCATCTTCCAGATATTGCTGAAACTAGAGGCAACTATAAGGGGGTTTGATTTGCACCCCCTATTCATTACTAAATCTCCATAAAGATGAAAGATTCTAGCTGCCCTGAATTTCAAGGCTGTGGCTTATTACATGCCCAATGGTCTATGAAAGGCAAGGAGAGGGGGAAAGCGAGAACGGAGGGGTAAATAACAAATAATGGTAGGAATTGGTAGTGACCTGTTTCACTGCCCCATTGATATTTAACTTTGTGTTTAATGTTTTTCACCCACAAAAGATATTGTCAAGAACCACCACTGACTGCAACACATTGCTAAGCTAAGAATTGCAAGCTTTCTAGCAGCCGAAGTGTTAATAGCACAATTTCTTCGTTATCTGTGAAGAGGTGATAGCACTCCTCGTTGCCATTTTGTAATATAGCTAATTACCTCACAGTTTAGTGAGGAGGCACAGAACGGGATCCCAGTGTCACGGCTCAACAACCATTTTTGAGTTGCAATGCTTTTTCAATTAAGAAATGCAAATGATTTTAACGATCTGCTCTGCTGTGTTTAGGAAAGGTCACAGCAAACCTTTATAGCTGTTTACTGGAAAGGCATTTTTGTACTCTGTTATTTCCATAATGGTCTCATGAGGTGCATTTTCTGCAATCTGATCTATGTATCCTTTTTATTACAGAAAGCAGTACGCATTCTGCTCGCCTCTGTACTTTTACATTGCTTTGGAATTAATGGTTTTTCATCCATTTTCCATACTTTCATGTACAAAGTGTATAGTGAGTATAAAAGTGCCTTACTTCTAGATGTTGTCAATTTAGGTCATTTGAAAATATTTATCACTAAAGCATTCTGGTAACAAAGAAACATTACATCATGCTGCAGTTAGGACAAAGTGTTGTTACAGATAGATGTTTGTCTATCACAGATGTTTAGGAAGTGACATAAATTCAGCTCTTTTACATCAAAGAATTTGATGCTAATATGGGTTATGTTTACAGCATTTATCAAGTATCTATAGAGGGAATGAGAACATAATCTTTATTTAGTTGTGAAGCAAAAAAAAATCTTACAGAGAAATCAAATGTCCTACATATTGCAGTTAAGATCTTAATTTGGAATCTTTATTCCACTGCTGTTATCAAACCTTGACTCCAACTATGACATGGTGGACCACTGACTTCATTCCTGCTTTCTAGGAGTGGTAAAAAAAATGAAAACAAATCAGGGTTTTTTTTTACACTTTTTTGCTCCAGTTACTTCTATCAGGGAATAGGTTATCATGCATGCAATATTTTAAGTTTGGCTTTTTACACCATGTGAGGTTAACCCAAGAGTTTATTTTCAATTTGTAATATGAGTGCTACCTGATGCGAGCAAAAAAACTTATTCTATCTGAGTTAATGCTCAAGTGGGAGCATTAAATAACGCTCCACTTGTAATCTGGCACAAAGAGTTATAAATCCTTGGAAAAATTTTTTGTCCTAAAGGAGAAAGAAACATGTTCTCCCCACTATGGGCCAGATTACAAGTGTAGCAATAATTCTTTATTGTGGCTTCTTAACCCATTTTGTCAACTGAATAGTGGCGGAACTCAAACCCTGAATGATTGACTGCCCAGAGCAGGGGACGGCATTGCACATTTTTCCTTGTGTGTAATGGTAAATGCAGGCAGCGTAGTGCTGCCCACTAGCCGCGATGCTGGGCGGACAGGGGCAGAGCTGTCCACCTGTTTCTGTCTAACCTATGTTAAATCTAGGCGTTAGTACTAGACTTATCATAGCTACCCTGACCTGTAGGCTAACTAATGTATATTTGGATATTATATCCACTAAAAGTGTTCAGTAGGAGGTAATCTCTGTCATTAAGATCAGGAACCAATTATCTACAGTGAAAAAAAAAAAATGAATTCCAGTACCTGTTATGTAAGATGGAAGAATTACAACAATTTGTTAGATACATGAAAGTTTTTCACTGCTTAAAATCAAGATATAATAGCACTACCCATCTTCAGCCAGAACTTCTTACTGTATTCAGAATGCAAGCAAAACTATTTTAATTTTCTATTATGTTATAGAATTAGTAATGTTCATTTTAATGTAATCCATAAAATAGTTCTTGTCTAACCAATGACGTAATTGATAATGTCATTTAATGTCATCATCAACCAGGGAAATGGGAATTGGAATTTTTTGTCCAAGTGGCAATTTATACATTGAATTTAACTAACATTTTTATTACCAATCATAGATTCTGTATATACTGAATAACTTACTTATCTAAATGTTTCCTACAGTTATTTACACACAACTCACACTGATACTAATATAGATATATAGAAGGCGATTTTAGTCTTTGCAAGTACAGATATTGCAGCTGCATAGATAGCAAACCTTAGAGATTGGAATAGTGATTAGGTGAGATATGTGAGAGGCTTAAGGCCAGAGGGTATAAGGAAAATAGATGTTAGAGCCTCTATAAAATGTGAAGGAAAAGCCCCAGGGGGTTAGTTTTATGTCACAACCCCATAAGTCATCCTACGCACAGATAGTACCTCTGTGTGTTTCTAGAATGTAAACAGTACAAAAATACAAAATATTGTATCAATATAAGGGGGGTTGTATTGAATCATGCCCTTAATGTACGAGGTGCATGTCATTGTGATGCAGAACTATCATATAGAAAAAGAGGGACTGAAAAGCTCAAATTGTTAAGTAAATTTGGCCATCAAGTCCATATAAATATAGGTTAATCCAGACCTTTCCCATATCTCTCTTAAAAAGAATAGGGTCTTTGTATGGTATTTACAAACATATGAATTTCAAATTAGACATTAAGGACTAGATTACAAGTGGAGCGCTAAAAATTGTTTGTGCGCAAGCAATATTAGCGCTCCACTGAGCAATATCAACACACATTAATGTGCGCTGGTATTACAAGTAAAGCTCAATGCGAATGCGAGCTCATGTTCGCATTGCTAGGAAGCTTTGCACTCAGGAGAGCGCGCTTCCATGGGCTCCAATGGGAGCCTTGTTTTGATGCCGTCAGAGATGGCATCAGAACCTAAGCGCAGCGAAGGGGCTAAGTAGGGCAGCGATTGGAACATTTTTAAATATATATGTACAGTCACCAGATCTCAAACCAATAGAGCATCTTTGGGATGTGGTGGAACTGGAGATTCGCATCATGGATGTGCAGCCTACAAATCAGCAGCAACTGCGTTAAGCTATCATGCCAATATGGCCCGAAATCTCTGAAGAATGTTTCCAACACCTTGTTGAATCTATGCCACGAAGAATTAAGGCAGTTCTGAAGGCAAAAGGAGGTCCAACCCGGTATTAGCAAGCTGTACCTAATAAAGTGGCCGGTGAGTGTATGTAGATAATCATATACATATATATTTAAATTCTGGTCTATGGTAACAGTGTGTTCCCATAGACCGGCATGTAAAGGCACTTTTCAGTGCCTTTTTTTTCTAACACCCCACTCCCACTAACCTTAAATCCTCAAAACTGCCTAGTGTAGTGTTTTTGAGGGCATTTGGGGCCCTTTTAGAAAATTAACCAGAGATCTGATCTCTAATAATTTTCAGCACGCTAATTGCTATCACTTTTAATGGCTGGGTTATTATTGCACTCCCACAAGCCGAGCAAATTTGCCTGTTTGCGGGAGCACAATAATTTAACTTTCCACTTGTAATCGAGCTCTAAGTATATTCAGTTCTCCTCATCAGTTTTAAAGATTATATTAAAGAAAACTAAGAACTAAACAAATGTCAAATACATATGACAACAAAATGTAAAGAGAGAGAATTATAAAGATAAACCTAATGTGTGATACTTAAACTTATCTCGCTAATTTTATTTAAATGCCCTATTGGATACAAGATACATTTTATGTTAGGATAATTAGTTCTGCTCATTTTCCTTAATTGACTGTCCAATCAGAAGCGCTATATGGGCATTAGAAAACAGTAAAAATGATAAAATCTCTTGTAATTGTGGTTCCCAGTCTCCTGTACACATGTGATGCTCAGATTTACTCTGTGAGAGTCCAGTGTACAATTACTAGAGATGTCAGATTCAGCAGTCACCAAAGTGTGAACATAAAGAAATGTGATGTTTACATGATCATTTGGAATATTATTACCCAACGGTCTTAAAAGGACATAAAAAACATTTTCTTCTTTTATGATTCAGATAGAACATGCAGAATTTTAAACAACTTTCCAATTTACTTATATTAACTAATTTGCGTTGCACTCTTGGTATCCTTTGTTGAAAAGCATACCTAAGTAGGCTCAGAAGCAGCAATGTACTGTAAACTAGGTGCTGATTGATGACTGTACATATATATCTCCTGTCATTTGCTCACCAGATGTGTTTAGCTAGCTCCCAGTAGTGCATTGCTGCTTCTTCAACAAAGGATACCAAGAGACTGAAGCAAATGTGATAGTAGAAGTTGTTTAAAATTGTATGCACTATCCGAGTAATTAAATAAACATTTTTTTTTTACCTGTGAGTATGAAAAGGGATTTATCCCTGGCTCCAAAAGCACAATCCCAGTCTCGACTGGTGCAGGTCCAAAATTTTGTCATGGTCCCCACAATGTATTTCCACTTGTCTTCGGAAACGATTGTGCCATAGACATGCAACCCGGAGCTATTCCTCCTCGAGGCCGGGTTTATCCTCTGTTGCGGAGAATTGTGCTATGGAGGAGTATGTTGCTGATGCTCTGTCACGGGGAATCATCCGCAAATCCTGCTCTCCTGCAGGGGCTGGCTTCTTCTTCGTGAAGAAAAAGGGTGGCGATTTAAGACCATGCATCAATTATAGGGGTCTTAATCGTCTTACCATTCAGAATGCTTACCCTATTCCGCTCATTACGGAACTCTTTGACCACCTCAAGGGAGCTACAGTCTTTTCTAAACTTGATTTGAGAGGAGCATTCAATCTCGTTAGAATTAAGGAGGGTCACAAATGGAAAACAGCATTTAACACCAGGAATGGGCATTATGAGTATCTTGTAATGCCCTTTGGCCTATGTAATGCTCCAGCTGTTTTACAGTAATTTATTAATGATGTCCTACGAGATATGTTGCAACAGTGTGTTGTGGTGTACTTAGAGGATATCCTCATACACTCACCCACTCTTGAGGCTCATCATTCTGATGTTACATGGGTACTTCAGAGATTATGTGAGAATGGCCTGTTTTGTAAACTCGAGAAATGTAAGTTCCATCAGACTCAAGTAACCTTTCTAGGTTATGTAATCTGAGTTGCAGGGTTCTCCGTGGATCCTGACAAGTTGTCTGCAGTCCTGCAGTGGCCTCACCCAGTTGGTCTTCGCTCTATTCAACGTTTTTTGGGCTTTGCCAATTTCTATAGGAAGTTTATTAAAAACTTTTCTTCCTTAGTCAAACCTATCACTGACATGACTCGTAAGGAAAATGATCCACTCCATTGGTCACCTACTGCCAATAAGGCTTTTGAGAGTCTTAAGGCTGTCTTTGCTGCTGCTCCAGTTCTGGCTCATCCTAACCCTGTCCTGTCATTCATTCTTGAGGTCGATGCGTCTGAGACTGGAGTAGGTGCCCTCTTGTCTCAACGTCTTACGTCTGACGGTTCCTTGCATACGTCTGACGGTTCCTTGCATACGTGCAGTTTATTCTCTCCAGCAGAGTGCAATTATGAAATTGGCAACAGGGAATTACTGACCATAATTTTGGCACTCAAGGAATGGAGGCACCTTCTCAAGGGTACTAGCATACCAGCGCTCATTCTTACTGACCAAAAGAATTTGACTTATCTATCCGAAGCAAAATGTTTGTCGCCCCGACAGGCCAGATGGGTGCTATTTTTGTCTTGGTTTAATTATGTGGTCTCCTACCTGCCTGGTAGTAAGAATGTTAGGGCTGATGCCCTCTCTCGACAATTTTTGCCTCTGTCCAAGGAGAAGTCTGTGTCCAAGGAGGAGTCTGTACCTATTCCAGTTATACCTCCTGACCATATTTTAGCAACTGTATGTACTAATTTGACTTCTCCCTTGGGGGAGGAGAGCCTGGCTGCACAAACCAATGCACCTATTGAGAAACCTAGTGGAAAGTGCTTTGTTTGTGAGAATCTATGAACTAAACTATTGCACACTTACCACTATCCTAAGGCCGCAGGTCACTCGTGCAAGAACCAAATTATTTGGTCTGTCACTCGACAATTCTGGTGGTCAGGTCTTCATTCCGATGTTGCTGCGTATGTTGCCTACTGCTCAGTCTGTGTACAAAATAAGACTCCTCAACGTCTTCCTGTGGGTCTTCTTCAACCTATTGCTAATGGTGAGCGTCCTTGGACACATCTTTCCATGGACTTCATTGTCGAGCTCCCTGTTTCCAATGGCAATACTGTTATCCTAATGGTGGTTGACCGTTTTTCTAAAATGTCACATTGCATTCCCTTGAAGAAGCTGCCTACCGCTCAGGAACTTGCTTCAGTTTTTGCCAGGGAGGTCTTCCGTTTACATGGGTTACCCAAGGAGATAATCTCAGACCATGGTAGCCAATTTGTCTCCAGATTTTGGTGTTCCTTTTGTGCTCAAATGGGGATCCAGCTTTCATTCTCCTCAGCATATCACCCTCAATCCAATGGGGCTGCGGAACAGTCTAATCAAGCTTTGAAACAGTTCCTCCGTTGCTATGTCTCAGATCACCATAATAATTGGTCTGAACTGTTACCTTGGGCAGAGTTCGCTCGTAATAGTGCTATTAATGCTTCCTCCAAGTCATCCCCATTCATGGAGAATTATGGGTTCCAACCATCCTTGTTACCCTATTCATTCATGTCTCAGGGTATTCTGGCTTTGGAAGAGCATCTCCAGCAACTCCGTTCCACGTGGGTGCAGATTCAGGATTGCCTTCATGGTTCTATGCAGCGCCAAAAGTTCCAGGCTGATCGTAGGCGTCTGCCTTCACCTTCCTACCAGGTTGGTGAGAGGGTTTGGCTTTCCTCCCGCAACTTAAAACTTTGGGTGTCTTCCAATATATTGGCTCCCCGTTATGTTGGTCCTTTTTGAATACTACGACGGATCAATCCTTTGGCCTACGCTCTTGACCTTCCTCCTGGAATGCACATCTCCAATGTTTTTCATGTCTCCCTATTGAAACCATTGGTTTGTAATTGGTTTACCACTGTGTTACCTCGTCCCCATCCTATCTTTGTTGACAACCATGAAGAATATGAGGTCAGCAGCATTATTGACTCTTGTATGTCCAGGGGCCACGTACAGTATTTGGTTCACTGGAGGGGCTATGGTCCGGAGAAGCGTTTATGGGTTCCCTCCTCTGATGTTCATGCTCCAGCCCCTCCTCCATGCCTTCCATGCCCGTTTCCCCAATAAGTCTTTTGTCCTCCTGTGGGGGAGGGGTCGTTGAGGGGAGGGTACTGTCAGGGTTTTTCCCCTGCTTTGTTTGCCAAGTGATGCATTTTACTCACCTCTTACTGAATTTGGTTCAGAGTGTCTAATGCTGCTCATTTCCTGCACGCCCTCTTATGGCCGGACTGGTGTACATCATCCGTGTGAGACAGGGTGCAGTCTCAGTATTGTGATGTCATCCCTTATTATTTAGAGGGCCTCTGTTCAGTATGCTTTGCTCTTGCATTGTCTCAGACCTGTTGTGAGTTCCTGTGTTCTAGTACCTGTGTATTACCTGGTTGTCTGATGTCCCTCCTGGTTCCTGATCTCTGGCTTCTTCCTGACTCTGCTGTTCTCCTTGTTCCTGATTCTGGCTCGTCTGACTACTCGCTTTGGCTCCTGACTCGGCTCGTCTGACTATTCGCTTTTGCTCCTGACTCGGCTCGTCTGATTACCAGCTCTGGCTTAGACTCCTGGCTTGATGTTTGACTGGTGGACTTTTTATTATTATTTGTTATTAATAAAGGTGTGATTATTTTTGTGCTTCTTGTCTCAGTCTGATTCCTGGCACCTTGACACTGTTCCAATCAGCCAATAGGATGAGAGCTCAATCATATTGGCTGATTGGAACAGCCAATAGGATTTTAGCAGCTCTAATCCTATTGGCTGATTGTAACAGCCAATAGGATTTTAGCAGCTCTAATCCTATTGGCTGATTGAAATCTTTCAGCCAATAGGAATGCAAGGGACACCATCTTGGATGACATCACTTGCATTGAAGTTCCAGTTTACAGCGGCGACCGTATGAAGAGGAGCTCCCCGCCAGATGTCTTCAGGGTGGGCCCGCTCTGTGCCGGATGAATGAAGATAGAGGATGTTGTCTGGATGAAGACTTCTTGCCGCCTGGAAGAGGACTTTGCCGGCTGGTTTAGGATGAAAGAGGCTGCCCAAGTGAAGACTTCTTGCCGCATGGATGAGGACTTCGCCAGCTGGATGGATCCTTCAAGCGGGGCTACAATAACTGTAAGTGGATCATCAGTGGTTAGTGTTAGGTTTATTTATGGTTTTTTTTGGTGGGTTTTATTTTTAGGTTAGGGTCTGGGCATGTAAAAGAGCTAAATGCCCTTTTAAAGGAAATGCCCATACAAATGCCCTTTTCAGGGCATTGGGGAGCTTAGGGTTTTTTTTATTGTTATTTTATTTGGGGGGGTTGGTTGGTTGGGAGGTGGGTTTTACTGTTGGGGGGTGTTTGTATTTTTTTTACAGGTAAAAGAGCTGATTTCTTTGGGGCAATGCCCCCCAAAAATGCCCTTTTAAGGGCCATTGGTAGTTTATTGTAGGCTAGGATTTTTTTTTTATTTTGGGGGGGCTTTTTTATTTTTATAGGGCTATTAGTTTAGGTGTAATTCTTTTTTATTTTTGATAATTCGTTTCTTATTTTTTGTATAGTGTTTGTTGTAATTTAGTTATTTTTATTTTTAGTAATTTTAATGTTTTTGTTTTTTTTTTATGTTAGGTTTTAGTGTAAGGCAGGTTAGGTTTAATTTCACAGGTAAGTTTGTATTTATTTTAACTAGGTAGTTAGTAAATAGTTAATAATTATTTACTAACTAGTCTACCTGGTAAAATAAATACAAACTTACCTGTGAAATAAAAATAAAACCTAAGCTAGCTAGAATATAACTATTATACAATGCAATGATAAATTCCGACAGCAGTATCATCAAATCATCACAATAGCGGCATTATACAATGCAATGAGAAATTCTGACAGCAGTATCATCGTATCATGTCCGCTCGCACTTTAATAAATCTACCCCACAGTATTAATTTAGTTTAAAGGGATAGGAAAGTAAAAATTAGACTTGCACGATTGAGATAGAGCATGTCATTTAAAGCCATTTTAAATTCACTTCTATTTTCAAATGTGCTTCATTCGCTTGGTATCCCTTGTTGAAAACCAATACGCACATATCCTACCCTAGTGGGAGCTAGCTGCTGATTGGTGCCTGCACACATTTGCCTCTTGTGATTGGCTAACTAGATGTGTTCATCTAGCTGCCAGTAGCGCATTGCTGTTCCTTCAGCAAAGGATAACAAAAGAATGAAGCAAATTTGATAACAATTTGTTTAAAATTGTAAGTTCTATCCAAATCATGAAAGAAAATGTTGGGGTTTCCTGTCCTTTTAAAACTAAATGAATACTGAATAGCATGGGCAATAAATATATGAGGAAATCAATTTCCCCTAATATTTGTTTAGAAAAATTTGACCGGACCGGATTTTTCACCAGTGCACAAGTCTAAATTTTCAATTCCAAAAAAAAATTGTACTTAAAAAGAAAGACCCACGTTAGTGAGTTCCAAAGATCCAACAGATCTACCTAAAGAAACGTATTAATTTGCAATAGTCTGAAATCAGGTCTGGTTTACCTTTACTATAATCATTAAAAACACATCTAGTTCACAGCTGTTAACTTCTTGTCACTTAGAACACATTCCATTGTCAAAGATACAAGACACACAAGATCTTCAGAATATTACTAAACAAATTAACTTTAAAAAAAACAATTCCCTCAATGACATAGTCCATTCTAACATATGCATAAGAAAAAGTGTAAAAATAGCTAAAGAAAAATGGTAGAAAAATGAAAACTAAAAAGCTGCATCAGGCTCAAAATTGTGAGACTTGACCGAATGCCCATGAGCAGTTGCTTGTTCTTGTCTTTGAGGTTTCAGAGATGGTTTTCGTTCTAGCCATCAAGACTTCTTTATCGTAATAAAAAAGAAGTGCAAATATTTTACAGCAACAAATGTTTAAATAGCTTGTATGACAAATGTGTTTCCTAATTTTGGCAGTTGTAATATTGCTTTTTGGCATTGTTGTGTGTGATGTATTGGCATCCTGAATGCAACTATATATGTTACAGCATTAGCAGGAAGTACTTATCAGCCAATGAGCAATTGCAGGAAGTATCTATCAGCCATTGACCAATTGCAAGAAGTACTTATCAGCCAATGACCAATTGTAGTAAGTAACTATCAGCCATTGACCAATTGCAAGAAGTACTTATCAGCCAATGACCAATTGCAGGAAGTACCTATTAGCCAATGACTAATTACAGGAAGTACCTATCAGCCATTGACCAATTGCAAGAAGTACTTATCAGCCAATGACCAATTGCAGTAAGTACCTATCAGCCATTGACCAATTGCAGGAAGTACCTTTCAGCCAATGACCAATTGCAGGAAGTACCTATCCGCCAAAGACCAATTACAGGAAGTACCTATCAACCAATTGCAGGAAGTATCTATCAGCCAATAAGCATTATTAACACATATGAGTCTTATACTGCTATATTAGTTTCAATTTAAATGTAAGCAGCTTTTACCTCACAAATAAAAATAAACATTCTGACAGGGACATGAAACACATTTTTCTTTCATGATTCAGACAGAGCATGCAGTTAAAAAGAACTTCCAATTTACTTTTGTTATATAATTTGTTTTGTTCTTTTGGTATCCTTTGTTGTAAAGGATATCTAGGTAAACTCCGGAGCTTCACATATATGCCATATATTATTGGCTCACCCAATGCATTAAGCTAGTTCTCAGTAGTTCAATGCTGCTTCTTCAATAAAAGATACTAAGAGAATGATGTAAATTAGATAATAGAAGTAAATTTGAAAGTTGTTTAAATTTGTATTCTCTGGGGATATTTATCAATTGAATCCTGCGTCGTATTTGTCGTGAGATTGATCCACCGTAGTTATCAAAGCGTCAAGATCATCAAATGTTGAAATGTGTGACGAAATATATGCTCCCGTGATCTCAATCCGACGCAGATCGATGAATGTGTCATTAGAGATGTTTCAAATTCACATTCAACTCTATTTGACCATTTTCTCAATTTATCAAACATTTAACAGGTACACTCGCGTCTATTCTGATGCAGCGTACCTAGTTTCCAATCCACCACCCTTGAGGCCGTGGATGCCATAGATATCAATAGGAGTCTGAAAACAAAGAAAATGTATGTTCGATGCTGCAAGAGAATGAAGTATATCACAAAATAAAAGTAAATTAGAAACTTTATTAAAATTGTATACCCTTTCTAAATCAAACAATATTATTGCTCTACATTTGGTCCACTAGTAGATATAGGGATAAAAATGAAAAATACATTACTACTTATCGTTACAACTCTGTCTCGCATTTCTAACCAAAGGGACAATATTATTTCTCCAAATTTTTTGAAAAGTTTTGCCCCAAACTTGTCGCACTAGTAGATATAGAGATAAAAATTAAATAAATACACAACATAATATAGCTAACTTCCTTTTTATTTTTTTGGTAAAATCTATTTGCACCATGTTTAAGCCATGTAATACAAGTCCCTCTCTCCACTTCGCATTAAATTTGACACAACACTTTTCACACTAATTATGATGCAAACTCCTAAATAACCCACACTAGTGAATTTTTCCACCACTTTTGATTGGAATGTGCATACTTACATAATTTATTACATCAGCCAATCTGATTCAAATATACATTTTAAACTATCACTAACGAATAAAATTGCTCAATACTTGTGTCATTGATCACTCATCAGAACTTGTAAGTGCCATTTGTTACATTGTGTATTATACAGTATTTATGTGTGAAATTAGTATTAAAGATAAACATTGATGCTGACATTAGGACACACAGTATAATATTTTAGACAATGATTTTAAAATTCAAATTGATGTTTGATTCAATATAATCTTAAACTGATAGCTCAAAGGGATAGCCCACCTCACATTAAACTGTCATGATTCAGATACAGCAGAAATTAAAATCACCTCTTTACTGTCATGCTATTTACAGTGTATTTCTTCCTTCTCTTGAATTTCTTTTTCAGTAAGAAATTTCCTCTTATATGCCAGCCCATTTTATAACACCTGTGTAAGGGTGGTTTTTAAAACTAGATTGCAATCAGGAGGGATTACACAGGTACACAGAGAAAACTGTCCCATCTCTTACAATATCCTTTGATTGCAAATAAATACATATGATACACTGATTACTTGTTATTTTCACAATTATTCCTGCTCAGAATAATAATATATTTAAACTATATAAATATAGTGGTTTAAATAAACGCGCATGTTTTTGACGTTTTTTTTTTATAAATAAGGGCATTGTATGTGGATCCATCACAGCAATGTCTGGCGAAATGTCTGGCAAATGTATTGACGCCGGCGAATGCACAGAGATTGATGCTATGATAAATATCCCACTCTATCTGAATCATAAAAAATTATGGATTTCATATTCATTTAAATACTGTGCTTTTATAAGTTGAAGAGTTATAAGTTGAAGAGGGAAGCACAGCACAATGGCTTATGCGTTTTGGCAGTGTGTAATTACGGCAAACTGTAGAAACGCGTAAGCCATTGTGTTGCGCTTCCCTCTTCAAATTGTACAGGTGGCTTGCTGTCCAATTTTAAGTTATCAATAAATGTTACTTTTTATTCAAGAGTGATGATTTCCTTTCTTCACTTTTGAAATTATTCAACCGGTTAACCATGCTCAACTTTCTGTTGCTAAACCACAGAGGATTGGACTACAACTACACATCCCCAGGATTACGTCATCAACGGACGCACTGAGGATACAGACTGTTTCCAAGCCCATGGGAAGGGCGGCTGAAATTTACAGCGTGGGCACTGAGTGCTTGAAGAAACACAGTTTTTGATCACTAAAGTGGGAGACGGCTTTCCGAAGTTATCTGGAGGATGAGAGGAGATATGTGTCTGCCCATCATTACATTGCATATGTACCAAGATAATGTATAGCGTGAGTTGTCTAACATTACTCTCGCCTGGCTAAAGCCAAAAGTGGTGTAGAGAGACCTGAGGCGAGCGCTTTACTTTCTCATCCTAATATACATTCTTGATGTAAGTGTGTTTTTTACATACAAGGAGACAACACAAGTGTGTGGATTATAAGAAATATATGTCAAATCCGTATGTAAGACACAGGAAAAGAACAGTATTAATCATTGAGCTTTAATTACAACCAAACGGCTAGAATATGAGTTTTGCGTTATGAGGGGTGCGGTGCTAACTTGCACGTTATTGTCACCGCTCACCTACAGCGCTGGTATTACAGGTTTTTACAAACTCTGCGTTAAAAGACAAGAAGTTAGCGTAGAGCAAACTTGTGCTCCATACCGCACTTCAATACCAGCGCTGCTTAAGTCAGCGGTGCGCTGGTTGTATGTGCTCGTGCACGATTTCCCCTTAGACATCAATGGGGAGAGATGGCTGAGAAAAAGTCTAAAACCTGCAATAAAGCAGCGTAAAGCTCAGTAATGCAGCCCCATTGATTCCTATGGGGAAACAAAAATTATGTTTACACCTATCACCCTAACATGAACCCCGAGTCTAAACACCCCTAATCTTACACTTATTAACCCCTAATCTGCCGCCCCCGACATCACTGACACCTACATTATACTTATTAACCCCTAATCTGCCACTCTGGACATCGCCGACACCTACATTATACTTATTAACCCCTAATCTGATGCCCCCAACATTGCCAACACCTACATTATATTTATTAACCCCTAATCTCTGGCCCCCAATGTTGCCGCAACCTACCTAAATTTATTAACCCCTAATATGCCGCCCCCAATGTCGTCGCCACTATACTAAATTTATTAACCCCTAAATCTAAGTCTAACCCTAACCCTAACACCCCTAACTTAAATATAATTAAAATAAATCTAAATAAAACCTACTATTAATAACTAAATAATTCCTATTTAAAACTAAATACTTACCTGTAAAATAAACCCTAAGATAGCTACAATATAACTAATAGTTACATTGTATCTAGCTTAGGGTTTATTTTTATTTTACAGGCAAGTTTGTATTTATTTTAACTAGGTAGAATAGTTACTAAATAGTTATTAACTATTTAATAACTACCTAGCTAAAATAAATACAAATTGACCTGTAAAATAAAACCTAACCCAAGTTACACTAACACCTATCACTACACTACAATTAAATAAATTACTGAAATTAAATACAATTAAATAAATTAAATACAATTAGCTAAATTAAAAAAAAAAACACTAAATTACAGAAATTTTTTTTTTTTTACAAATTACAAGATATTTAAACTAATTACACCTAATCTAATAGCCCTATCAAAATAAAAAAAATAAAAAAAAATAAACTACTAATAGCCCTTGAAAGGGCCTTTTGCGGGACATTGCCCCAAAGAAATACAAACAACCCCCCCAACAGTAAAACCCACCACCCACACAACTTCCCCCCCCCGTGCTGAAGATGCCGTCTGGGTGAAGACTTCTGCCCGTCTGGAGGACCACTTCTGCCTGGTTCGTTGAGGACATCTTGCCGCTTGCATGAAGACATCTCCATTGAGGGTGGCTGTCGGCTCTTCAAAACTGTAAGTGGATCTTCGGGGGTTAGTGTTAGGATTTTTTAAGGGTGTATTGGGTGGGTTTTATTTTTAGATTAGGGGTTTGGGCTGCAATATAGCTGAATGCCCTTTTAAGGGCAATGCCCATCCAAATGCCCTTTTCAGGGCAATGGGTAGCTTAGTTTTTTTAGTTAGGGTTTTATTTGGGGGGTTGGTTGTGTGGGTGGTAGGTTTTACTGTTGGGGGGGTTGTTTGTATTTTTTTTTCAGGTAAAAGAGCTGATTTCTTTAGGGCAATGCCCCGCAAAATGCCCTTTTAAGGGCTATTGGTAGTTTAGTTTAGGCTGGGGGGGGGTTATTTGGGGGGGGGGCTTTTTTATTTTGATAGGGCTATTAGATTAGGTGTAATTAGTTTAAATATCTTGTAATTTGTTTTTTATTTTCTGTAATTCAGTGGGTTTTTTTTGTAATTTAGCTAATTGTATTTAATTTATTTAATTTAGGTAATTTATTTAATTGTAGTGTAGTGATAGGTGTTAGTGTAACTTCGTTTAGGTTTTATTTTACAGGTCAATTTGTATTTATTTTAGCTAGGTAGTTATTAAATAGTTAATAACTATTTAGTAACTATTCTACCTAGTTAAAATAAATACAAACTTGCCTGTAAAATAAAAATAAACCCTAAAATAGGTACAATGTAACTATTAGTTATATTGTAGCTAGCTTAGGGTTTATTTTACAGGTAAGTATTTATTTTTAAATAGAAATTATTTAGTTATTAATAGTAAGTTTTAGTTAGATTTATTTTAATTATATTTAAGTTAGGGGGTGTTAGGGTTAGACTTAGATTTAGGGGTTAATAAATGTAGTATAGTGGCGGCGATGTTAGGGACAGCAGATTAGGGGTTAATAATATTTAACTAATGTTTGCGAGGCGGCGGTTTAGGGGTTAATATGTTTATTCTAGTGGCGGCGATGTCCGGAGCGGCAGATTAGGGGTTAATAATTTTATTTTAGTGCTTGCGATGCGGGAGGGCCTTGGTTTAGGGGTTAATAGGTAGTTTAAGGGTGTTAGTGTACTTTTTAGCACTTTAGTTATGAGTTTTATGCTACAGCGTTGTAGTGTAAAGCTCGTAACTACTGACTTTAGATTGCGTTACGAATCTTGACGGTATAGGGTGTACCGCTCACTTTTTGGCCTCCCAGGACAAGCTCGTAATACCGGCGCTATGGAAGTCCCATTGAATATAGACTATACGCAATTTGCGTAAGTTGATTTGCGGTAAGGCTAAAAAAGTGTGCGGTGACCCTAAACCTGCAAGACTCGTAATACTAGTGGTAGTAAAAAAGCAGCGTTATGAGACTTAATGCTGCTTTTTTACTCATAACGCAAGACTCGTAATCTAGCTGAAACATTTTTCTGAACGTTTGATTTTATAAGAGTGACAGAAAAATCTTGAGTACACTGTTTCTTTAAACTTCATCTTTTTATGCAAAAAATGTAAAAGAAAAGGCTTCTCTTTCACATGTTATAAAAACCTTTAGCATATTTTTCCCCTTTAACAGTAATTTTTTTACCTCCCAACTTTATAAATATCATTGGTACTTACATAAATCAAATTTAGTAAAAAGTACAATCCTGCGCATATAATTAATACAGAGGGCACAATTTACAATCCTTGCAGGTGGGCAGGTCCTCCTGCAATCATCTCTTGTGATGCTGCATTGCTAGGCGAAATTTAACATTGCACAAGAGGTTTCTTGTGCAATGCTGCCCCCTGCAGCATCCAATTGCGTTAGTGAAGGGAATGTCAATCACCCCAAATGAGTAGGTGTCAGGGTGAATGATCCCGCCACCTCTGAGGTGGCAGAGAAGAAAAAGAAGCAGTTTATGCTTCTTAAATATGTGCCAGCAGGCTCCTTCATGCCCCTGCTACGCATAGCCCAAAAAGCAGCTTAATTAATCTTGCCCTGAGACTAAAATGCTGCATTTATAATTAAATGACCGTAATGCTATATTTATAATTAACGGAGCATAAAATCTTTAATTAAGCATAATAAAACATGATTGCATTGCACATTATTTTGCCTGGTCTTACTGTAATTTAACTCTGAAAATGTTGTATTGACAAGAGACACTGGAGTGAATTTTATGGAATACTAAATTCTCACATTCGTACGTGCTGGACAGTGATTGGCTGATATCTGTCCCTAATTGGTCACAGCAAAAGAAGTAAGATCAGATTCAGAAGGATGTTTAAGAGGTGAGTCCTGGCCATGTGAAACAATGCACATCACAATTGTAAATGCTTTTAAAACATTTAGGGCTCGATTACAAGTGAAGCGCTAAATATTGCTTGCGTGCCAATGATATTAGCGCTCCACTTTGTAACACTAGCACATGATAATGTGTGCTGGTATTGCAAGTTAGTTGCAATGCGAACGCAAGCTCGCATTCACATTGCTAGGAACCATTGTGCTCACGAGAGCGTGCTTCCATTGGAGCCTCACGCAGCAAAGGTGGTAAATAGCGCAGCATTTTTAAATACATTTGTATATGACTATATATATGCATATACACATATTAACACAAATATATATGTATATAATGATATACATATATATTTACCCCACTCCCACCAACTTTAAAGCCCCAAAACTGCTACATTTTCTTTTTAATAAAAAATGATGTCTTCTATTTTGGGGGCATTTGGGGATCTCTGGTTACTTTTCTGAGCGCTAATTGCTACCGCAAGCTCATGGTAGCAATAACCAGCCACTTGTAATGTCTAGTTAATTATCTCGCTCACGCAAATTGTGAAATTTGCCCATTTGCGGGAGCACAATAATTTAGCACTCCCCTTGTAATCTAACCCTAATTTAAGTAAAATTTAGTAAATAAAAATAAAAATGTAGTAAATAATAATGATCCATACATGAAAAAGTGACTAAAATGAATGTAAACTTGAGCTTACTCGCTCACGCCATAGGATAGAATTAAGAAAATTATTGAGGGGGGCGTGACCAAGCCGCAGACAGGATCAGACGCATAACTACCTAGCTCCTGCTACTATTTGCAAAAGTAGAGTATTTCGCTAACTATACTTTCAGCTTTTGCTATAATAACTCTACCAGCCTCACAAGGAGTCATTCCTGCTTTTGGTGATATCATTTGCACAGTGACATTATCTAACGGAACTCATAATTTAATGCGACTAAGAAGAACTGCTGCGGCTCATATCACAGTACCATCTGACCCCCCTCCTCTCCTGGTTTGAGGGCTAACCAGGCAGAGCGATATATATTGATCAAATCTACTAGTGAGTGAAGTGATTCTCAGGCGGATCTTACATTTACTATTCACACATGGAAGAGAATTATGCTGTACAGGTACGTGCTCTACTTGAGGAATTAGAATGTTGGATGTCCCGCAATTATGAAGATCTTTCTGACCTAATGAGGGCTGTGAGCGTGAAGGGAATTTCTAGCTTGTCTAAGATGGCGGATAGTACAAGAGATGTTTTACCACATGACGCCGCAAAAGCCAGTGAATGCTGTGCCCCTCTCAGGACAGATCCAGCTCTAGAGATAGGGGAGCCATTGTTGCAACAGGACTTCATCTCTTATACTTGAAAACCATTACTCCCATGTGCTCCGCTAAGACCTCACCCCTCCACTATATCAGTAGACTTAGACTTGGGGCTTCTCTCAACCGAGACCTATGTCGAAGCACCTCGCCACTGGGAACAGGTCGGGACTCCGCTTGGAGAGTGGAGGCATGTGGAACAGTTTTCTAAAACATGGGAAGAGCGGAGGATTACTAAGAGTCACATGGCAGGGGAGGAAACTCCGACAACTTCACAATATGGGCTCAATACTTCCCTACAATGCTCCTTGTCTTACGTCCAATATACCATTCCTGGTATGTGGCTTCATTACAATCTGTTTATCCCCCTCTCCTGCCGTATCTCCAACGATGCTCTGCTCCAAAAAAGAGGAGTTGTTTGACTGTTTTATCGCTACTGACTGGCTAATATTAGATACTGGGTTACCCTCCAACTGAAGATGTCTTATGTTGGCATGGCCTGTTTTGATCCCCTGTTGTTATGGAATCACAGACTCAAGCTGTTTCTTTATAATAATATTTTACTAGTTATACATGTACACTCATATGTCCCGCCCTACCCTTTTCTGCATACCATAAAGCTCCTATGTCTCCCCAGATAATCATTTATAATTACCAAACAAAGATATTTATTGTTTCTGCCAATTGAGATTTACCAACTATAAGTTGACCTGTCTCAAGAAGGTTCTATATCCCATTTTACAACTTTTATATACTTTTGTATGCTTGCTCCTTCATGCACCCATATGCACCAACATCCATGATATTGTGCGTTGAGCAGTCACACAAAGCTCACTATATTGTCATAATCCAACTGTTTATTAAGGAGAACCTAGCTACTCATCAGATGAAGGTTTCCTATGCTCAGGGGACTTACCCAGGCTCATATGTACATGACATACACACCTTTAACTACATAATCTGCTACTAGAATTTTTCATGTCTCAGAGGGATCTAGTTACATTCCTGTTGAGGATTTGTTATGCTGAGACTATATGCTACCCCACTTTAAACATTCAATTATTGACCATCATAGCCTAAAAGGGGATAACCTCTAATTAAACTATATGCCCCTATAGATCCGTCTGCAATCACTAAAATCTATACTTAAGCTATATGAACTTGATCTGTAGATTTATTTTCAGACTACCTTTATCATGATACCAGCCCTCTATATATTTCATGTTAAACATTAGTTGCTAAACCACTTAATGTATTGCTCTCACCTCTATTATCAGTCATTTACCTATTTGATAGCTATTATGGATAATTAATTCTATGAGACAATATATATGTAGTAATGTTATATGTTCATTCTTGGCTAATGTTTACATACTATACCTTTGATCTTTACACCTGTTAAACCCATGTAGTGGTGCTCACCCGCTGATAAACCCTCCCCTCCCACTTACTCACTTTGTATTAATGCAACAAGACCTCTAATTATAATAGGTCAACTAAAGTATTGGGTTTTATACTTACCTGGTTCTCTATAACTGATATTTATCTTCCTTCATTTACCTTTATTCCCCTATATTGAAAGATGTGGAAGAATAATCCCAACTATGTCACTTGTTTTCTATATGAATCCCTTATTGACCCATAACTACATTATAAGCAAAATCCTGTAGGTCACAATTGTAGCTAATGAGATTTCTTTTTGGCTCAGCTGGCCCAATTGTGGCCTTGATAATAGCTACTTATTTTATGATATACGAAACTATAAAATGAGGATTTCATTTGGTTAAATTTGACTATACTCTGTTACATTTCATTGTTTTGCGTCTACAGTACAGTTGTGAGTAATGTCTTTGAGAATCAGTTATCTGTATGATGTCGAAATGTTTTTCTTCTGTGTTATATCTTTAATATTCCTCAATAAAAGATTATTTAAAAACAAAAAAACAAAATTAGTGAGACTTTCATTCATCAAATTTGATCTATATACTGATATTGTGAGGTTTTTACCTTTCAATGCTATAACGATAAGCGCCGGTCTTCCGCTCACCATATTGCTCAAATGATTGACAGATGACCAATCTGCAATCCACTAATCGTTGCTTGTGACGTTTGTGCAAAGGGGCTGAACACCTCGGGGGTGGGGAAACAACAATTAGTGGATTGCAGATTTGTTGTCATCTGTCAATCAATTAAGCAATATGGCAGGCAGAGGACCGGAGCTTATCATTATAGCATTAAAAGGTAAAAAAATCTCAGAATATCAGTATATAGTACAAATTTTATTAATGAAAGTCTCACAAATTTTTTTAATTATATCCTATGACGTGAGCGAGTACGCTCAAGTTTACATTCAGTTTAAATAATGGGAAAAAGTAAATGTCTCTGTACATTACAAGGTAATGGTATTTGCTTGTCTTGGGTGTGTAACTATTGCTGTTTTAATAGTATTATGCATTTTATTCCCCATTTAAACTTTGAGAACAGACTTATTTACGGCTCTTATGTGCAATTCAAAATATAAGTGAAACGCTTAGCTTTACTCAAAGTATTAAACTCATGTATTGACCAGGAAAATGTTTTAGATCTTGTGCAATGTATTACATCAATTTTATGCTTTGTTCTCAGTTCTTTTGCTTGCAAGAATATATAGCTTATGCTAATTACAAAATCGATGCTGTAAAATAGATAATGTGTATTGGCGAGAAACAGGCACAGGCACTCAGTCAGAGCTACAGTCTCATTGGGAAACTTTATATCAGGCATGTCTGTATATATTTAACCCCATGGAGACCGTGGGGTTAAATGGATTAGCAATATATGCAAACAATTATAAAGCAATATAAAATAAAGCATTGGTAGACTATTACCATGTAAAACTACATCTGTAAAGAAAAATATCAGAACCTGTTATAAATAGCATTTCTCAAACATTTTCTCCAAAAAAAAATTTTTTTTACTGCAATGGAAGTTGTAAGTCTGTGTTGGATAAATTGATGTAAAGTCATTTTGCCTTTAATATCTGTTTAAACCTTTTATTTTATTTGTATTTCCCTTTCTCCTACTCATTGTCTCACAAGCTCCTTGCCAGATTTCCAAACTAGATTCCAGGTTGCAGCTGTTCCTGGTCACATGATCAGGAGGCTAAACTATGCAGCACCAGGCAGCAGCACTAAACCTAACCCGGCACCTAATCCTTACCTTAACCCATACACAATGAAGCACACAAAAGAACTATCTCATTCTTTGTAGGGCAGGGTTACTTACAGATGCCTCATCCTGGGGGGTTATTTGACCCTTGATTTATAAGGAATCTAAACTTTAGTTTTCCATTCCCAGAAATACCAAATTAATCCTAATGTTATACTCTTCTTTACCCAAGTTCTTTTTTCTTGATTAAATATAATGACAGACACATTTTTGGCGTTAGAAAAAGTCACGTATTTATTAATTTAAACCAAATTAATTGCCTTTATGGCAATATTTTGAGCGATCCTCTAACTATCAGATCATAATAAAATTATAATCCAAATCATAAAACTAATTCAACCAAATCAATAATTCAATGCACCAGCATTGTATAGAAATATGTGGCCCCACGTAACCAAGAAGCATGACCGTGTGCTACTCAGGAGTGTAAAAACTGGTAAATAACAGGCCAAGAGATCTGCAGACTAGAAGGGCAAATCAGTTTTACCTAAAGACCACCATGTCCCCGTACTCTACAGACCCCCCAATTATTGCCGTACCCACACACAATGAAACACACAAAGGAACTATCTCACTCTCTATGGCCTTTATTTATCAAGGTCTGGCGGACCTGATCCGACAGTGCGGATCAGGTCAGCCAGACCTCGCTGAATAGAGAGCAATACGTTCTCCTTATTCAGCATTGCACCAGCAGCTCACAAGAGCTGCTGGTGCAACGCCGCCCCCTGCAGACTCGCGGCCAATCAGCCGCCAGCAGGGGGTTGTCAATCAACCCGATCGTACTCGATCGGGTTAATTACCGACGATGTCTGTCCGCCTCATCAGAGAAGGTGGACAGGTTATGGAGCAGCGGTCTTTGTGACCGCTGCTTCATAACTGCTGTTTCTGGCAATCTGAAGGTTCGCCAGAAACACGGGCCGTCAAGCTCCTTTCAGAGCTTGATAGATAGTCCCCTATGGGTCAAGGTTCTAACAGAGCCCATGGTGCCATTTTATCAATGTCGGTCCGACATGATACACTTAAGCGTATCATGTCCAACAGACATAGCTGAATGCCAACAGCATACGCTTTTGGCTTTTAACATTGCACAAGCAGATCACCAGAACTGCTTGTGCAATGCCGCCCCCTGCAAATTTGCGGCCAATTGGCCACTAGCAGGGGTGTTAATTAGCCCAATCGTATAGGATCGGGCAGATTGCAGACCGCAAACCTCAGAGGCAGCGGAGCAGTTATGGAGCAGCGGTCTTAAGACCACTGTTTCATAACTGCTATTTCCGACGAGCGTGAAGGCTGGCACGGAAACAGGGGCATCAAGCTCCATTCAAAGCTTGATAATTCGGCCCCCATACCTCATCCTTTGCAACAAATGGGGTATATGTGACCCTTGATTTTGAAATTGCTGTGCCAATTCAAAAGAAGGTTCTTCTATAATGCAGGTCATTATCATAAAAAAGTGAGCACTTTATAATCTAGGCACGAGTTGAATAGGGGTTGTAAATGAGCCCATGCCCCCCCCCCCCCCATAATACAAAGGGACATGGAACCCTTTTAGATGCAGAAGTTTACTCTTGGGAAGGAGGATCACCTGTCCAATCAGAATCCAGGAAACATAATTTTTTTTGGAGCATAGTATATTACGAAGCCCATATTACCCTTATTTACTGAGAGATTTTTCAGAGCCCCTGATTTCATCTCTACTTAAAAATAAGTATGAAACACCATTTTGGATAAGGTGGCGCTCTCCCTCCACGCTCACTGCTCTCGCACATGCAGATATTCCTTTATTCTTGCCAGGACTCACACTGCTAACCCAGAATTCCTCTGTTTTCTAAGGTATAATATGCACTAAAAAAGGAATAAACATGAGATGAACTAATAAACATCATATATTTTTGTATTCTTTATAAATGCTGAGATCATATGGTTATCTAATGCTACCACATAAGCACATGCAGGCACCGCTGAGACTGTGAGTTTTACTAAAGCCCTATTACTTTTTATGGGAAGCAGCTCAGTTCATTTTCATGCTTTTATATACACTTAAAGGGACACTGAACCCAAATTGTTTCTCTTTAATGATTCAGATAGAGCATGGAATTTTAAGCAACTTTCTAATTTGTTCCTATTATCAATTTTTCTTCGTTCTCTTTCTATCTTTATTTTAAAAGCAGGAATGTAAATCTTAGCAGCCAGCCCATTTTAGGTTCAGCACTATGGATTGCACTTTCTGATTGGAGGATTACATTTACCCACCAATGAGCAAGCATAACCCAGGTTCTCAACAAAAAAAGGGCCGGCTCCTATGCATCACATTCCTGCTTTTTAAGTAAAGATAGCAAGAGAATGAAGAAAAATTGATAATTGGAGTAAATTAGAAAGCTACTTAAGATTGCATGCGCTTTCTGAATCATGGAGGAAAAAATTGGGGTTTAGTGTCCCTTTAAGTAAGAGGCGTGATATTTAGATGCATTGTGTATTGTAGCAGCTACAGTCGGACCAAATGCTGATATTTGTATCTGTTGTATGGGACTTGATTGTGCAAATATTTCATATTTCTAGAATTATTTAAAGAGACAGTCTTCTCCAAGATGTTTATTGTTTAAAAAGATATATAATCCCTTTATTACCCATGCCCCAGTTTTCACAACCAACACTGAAATATTAAAGGGACATAACCGAAATTTTTTCTTTCATGATTCAGGTAGAGCATGCAATTTTTTTTTTTATATATATATTTTTTATTAGGGAAACACAAGTTCAAACAAATAAATATAAGCACATACAGCATCAATATTACACAAATATTATCTCTCATATTCTGCTATATGTACCTTATAACTAAAATCACCATACTATCAAGGAATGATACAATTAAAATTATATGCCATCACAAGAAAACAGTATGGTAATTTCCATTCATAACAAAAAAAAAGTTCCCTAGTATATTCTTAACAAAGCCTGTTAAGCTTGCCCAACAAATACAGTATTTAAGTGACATAATATATTTTAGCTGTATATAAGCTGCATATTTTTAAATGCAAGACATTGTTGCTATATAGGGTAAGTTAATACACTAAAAGATGTATCAAAACTAATCAGATACCCTTTAGAGTTAGAACAGTATTTCTAATTTAAGAAACAGTCATCAAGTTCATATATTTACAGGGAGTGCAGAATTATTAGGCAAATGAGTATTTTGACCACATCATCCTCTTTATGCATGTTGTCTTACTCCAAGCTGTATAGGCTCGAAAGCCTACTACCAATTAAGCATATTAGGTGATGTGCATCTCTGTAATGATAAGGGATGTGGTCTAATGACATCAACACCCTATATCAGGTGTGCATAATTATTAGGCAACTTCCTTTCCTTTGGCAAAATGGGTCAAAAGAAGGACTTGACATACTCAGAAAAGTAAAAAATAGTGAGATATCTTGCAGAGGGATTCAGCACTCTTAAAATTGCAAAGCTTCTGAAGCGTGATCATCGAACAATCAAGCGTTTCATTCAAAATAGTCAACAGGGTCGCAAGAAGCATGTGGAAAAACCAAGGCGCAAAATAACTGCCCATGAACTGAGAAAAGTCAAGCGTGCAGCTGCCAAGATGCCACTTGCCACCAGTTTGGCCATATTTCAGAGCTGCAACATCACTGGAGTGCCCAAAAGCACAAGGTGTGCAATACTCAGAGACATGGCCAAGGTAAGAAAGGCTGAAAGACGACCACCACTGAACAAGACACACAAGCTGAAACATCAAGACTGGGCCAAGAAATATCTCAAGACTGATTTTTCTAAGGTTTTATGGACTGATGAAATGAGAGTGAGTCTTGATGGGCCAGATGGATGGGCCCGTGGCTGGATTGGTAAAGGGCAGAGAGCTCCAGTCCAACTCAGATGCCAGCAAGGTGGAGGTGGAGTACTGGTTTGGGCTGGTATCATCAAAGATGAGCTTGTGGGGCCTTTTCGGGTTGAGGATGGAGTCAAGCTCAACTCCAAGTCCTACTGCCAGTTTCTGGAAGACACCTTCTTCAAGCAGTGGTACAGGAAGAAGTCTGCATCCTTCAAGAAAAACATGATTTTCATGCAGGACAATGCTCCATCACACGCGTCCAAGTACTCCACAGCGTGGCTGGCAAGAAAGGGTATAAAAGAAGAAAATCTAATGACATGGCCTCCTTGTTCACCTGATCTGAACCCCATTGAGAACCTGTGGTCCATCATCAAATGTGAGATTTACAAGGAGGGAAAACAGTACACCTCTCTGAACAGTGTCTGGGAGGCTGTGGTTGCTGCTGCACGCAATGTTGATGGTGAACAGATCAAAACACTGACAGAATCCATGGATGGCAGGCTTTTGAGTGTCCTTGCAAAGAAAGGTGGCTATATTGGTCACTGATTTGTTTTTGTTTTGTTTTTGAATGTCAGAAATGTATATTTGTGAATGTTGAGATGTTATATTGGTTTCACTGGTAAAAATAAATAATTGAAATGGGTATATATTTGTTTTTTGTTAAGTTGCCTAATAATTATGCACAGTAATAGTCACCTGCACACACAGATATCCCCCTAAAATAGCTATAACTAAAAACAAACTAAAAACTACTTTCAAAACTATTCAGCTTTCATATTAATGAGTTTTTTGGGTTCATTGAGAACATGGTTGTTGTTCAATAATAAAATGAATCCTCAAAAATACAACTTGCCTAATAATTCTGCACTCCCTGTATACCGATCAGAAAACTCTCCATGGGTAGCAAGAGAAGATGGCATAATACATTAAAAGAACACTGAACCCAGTCCCTCCTACCTAATGACTCAACCAGGGCATACAACCCTATTTTCTTACTATTTATTGTTCAGCTTTATACATTCCAATCATTCACTTGTACCAACAAGGCCCATTTTGGGCGTCTAGCAGGAATTAAGTCAGAATTTGACTGTCTTAATAATCCAATTAGATAACCCCAAGCTATGTTATCATTTAATAACACCATGATGATATTAAAATACTCTGACCGTAGTCTACCGCCATGTTCAATAATTGACAGCTATGGCCTTCCTTATCTGATTTTATACTGCTAAACCATTTTATTCCTGATTCTACCGCCTATGGTAATCATTTCTATATCATATATCCCCCCCCCCCCCTGCAAGGCGAGAAAGAAAAAAAAAAAGGGTGAAGCTACCACGCCCCCAGCAATACTAGTTCAGAATTTCTGAATGGAAAAATCATATTATCTATTTCGACTGCCGAAAAAATCTTAATAAATAAAGACCACTTTATAAAAAACTTTCTAATGCCCTCTTCATCCTTCATATTAGTATCTATCTGTTCTCATATGCATTGTTTTTTTAGATAGTTTTTTACCTCCACCACCGTAGGGATTGCTTTCATTTTCCATTTTTTGAGGATTAAGTATCTGGCTGCAACCACTGTCATGTTAATTAGCTTATATTGAGGGTGTGGTTTTCCCCTCCCTGTCCTTAAAAATACAATATAGCTCAGGGATAGGTCCAGAGGGAAAATCTTGACGGTATTTTTTAACCAATATTCCACTTTTATCCAGAATTGACCTATTCTCGGGCAGCTCCATATCATATGGACCAGATCGGCTGCCGATTTTGAACATTTTGGACATTTATTGAAATCTAAATTCCCGCACTTAAGGCCTTTCTCAGGGGTGAAGTACGTCCTGTATAGAAGTTTAACCTGTGATTCCCTCCATGTAGAGGAGAGTGTAGTCTGAGCTATTCTTGTGATGGAGCCCTGAACCAGGTGTACATCTATATTGCTTTCTGGTATCAAATTATTCCATTCTGCAGCAAGTTTCTCCAGATTTAAATTGCCCTTGAGAGAGAGACCAAAAGGTGGTAACATGGGGAAATAGACATCCATCCATTTTCCACCACAGATAACCACCCCTCCAGTCCCTCCCAGGACCACGAGCTATTCACCTCCCTCTGTAGCTACACCACAAAATGTCTGGCTTGCAGGTAAGCAAAGAATTCTTTATTTGGGAGATCAAATTCTCACCTAAGCAATTCATAAGTTTTTACCAATTGGTTCTCTCTATCAATGAACTGGATGGCCCTGTTCAGTCCTACGCTATACCATCTTTGAAATTTTGCTGACTCAAGACCGGCCGTAAATTTGGGATTGCCTAAGAAAGGGACAAACTTTGATGTATTGCAATCCAGAGCCAGTAACTTACCCATTTTCCACCAACTCTGGATAGGATTGTAAATTGTTTTAAATGTCTTCAGCTCCTGCGGAATTAAGCTAGATTTACAATGTATCAACGCTACTGGCAAAAATGGATAGCATATGCTATTCTCCATTTCATTATTTGTAACATAATCTTTTGCAAAGATCCAGTCTGCCACTATGCGTGCTAGATAAGCATAGTTATACAATCGCACATCTGGTAACGCAAACCCCCCTTTATTTCGTGGCAAGTGTAGTTTAGCAAAGGCAATTCTTGGCTTTTTGTTCTGCCGTATGAATCTTCTCAGGGCTGCATTCATCAACTTGATATCCTTCCCTTTGAGTATTACCGGGACATTTTGCAGGATATATAGCAGTTTCGGAAGTAAAACCATTTTAAACAGGGCTATCCTGCCTAATATAGATAACGGAAGACTTTGCCAGTTTGTTAATCTCTGTTTAATCTCACAAAATATTGGGGGAATATTTAGCTCATATAATTTCTCTATGTTCGATGGTACTAGGATACCCAAATATTTGAATGCGTCTGAAACTATCTTAAAAGATATATTTGATGGTGAATCTTTCTTTTTCCTTAACCAAAGAATTTCTGATTTTGAGGTGTTAACTTTGTACCCTGAGAAAGATCCAAATTGTTTAATAATTAATAATAATTTTGACAAGTTATCTTTAATATTTGATAAATACAGAATAATATCGTCTGCATACAGTGCGATTTTGAGCTCCTTTTTCCGAAGTCTTATACCTTCCAGCCGATGTCTTACCATGATTGCTAGGGGTTCTATAGCTATGTCGAAAAGCAAGGGAGAGAGAGGACATCCTTGTCGTGTTCCCCTCTCCAGAATAATCTCTGGAGAGAGGGTACCATTCACTAGCAGACTCGTGTGAGGTTTATTATACAAATTCCTTATAAATTGACAGAAATTACCCACAAAGCCAAATTTGGAAAGAGTCTCAGTTATATGATCATGATGCACTGAGTCGAATGCTTTTTCTGCATCAATTGATATAACTGCCTGATCAGGGATGTCCTGCCCCTCCCCTCTCCCTGTACTCTCCCGTAGTTTAAAATACTCTACAATCATCAAGACCTCTCTTATTTTTGCTGATGAGTTCCGCTTGTAAAGAAACCCTGCTTGGTCCTTATGTATAATAGTGGGTAGAATATGTTGTAACCTATTTGCTAAAATAGAGGATAGGATCTTATAGTCTGTGTTTAACAGCACTATAGGTCTATAAGATTCTTTCAGACTGGGATCTTTTCCCTGTTTAGGTAATAATATTGTGTTTGATGCAGAAAAAGATGAGGGGATTGGTAGCCCATCTATATATATATTGCATTATATAGTCTACAGAGATTTGGAGCTATTAAAGGCAAGAGAATTTTATAAAATTCGCTGGGTAATGAGTCTGGTCCTGGTGCCTTGTCCAGTGCCAGTTTAGTTATAACTTTCTCTATTTCCGGTTCACTAATAGAAGCATTTAGCATCTCCATCTCTTCTGATACAAGGGTTGGAACCATCAGCTGGCTCCAAAATTGAGCCGATTGAATCTTGTCTGATTTTTTAGGGAGTAAATCTCTTGATAATATGCTAAGAGAAGATCCGCTATTTCTTCTGACCTTGTTACTGTTTTCCCTTCCTTTTGTAGTGAATCAATCACTGCTGAACCCTTTGCCCCTTTTACTAATTTAGCCAAGAGTTTACCTGACTTGTTTCCAAATCGATAAAATTTGGCTTGGAATTTTAATTCTTTTTATGTAGCCTGGTAGGTTAAATATGTATCTCTCTCATTTTTAGCGTTTATATATTTTAACCAGTTTGCCCTTGTTTTCATTGAGAGATAGTGATTATAAGCATTAATCAATGAACTGATCACTTCTTTCTCTCTGATTTTAATTTTTTTCTGAATGTTGGCTGTGTATGAAATTATTTCTCCCCTCAAGACGGCTTTTGCGGCCTCCCAGAATATCATGGGGCGGTTATAGTAATCAACATTGTGGTCCGCATATTCTTCAAATTTCGAATTGAGCCAGTTTTTGAATTTTAAATCTTTTGATAGATACGTGGGGAAATAAAACCGAGCCTGTTTGAATCTCCTTTCGAAATCCTGAATCTGAAAAACAATAGGGGCATGGTCAGAGAGAGATATAGGTAAGATCTCTGTCTTCACTTTTAAATTTAAGAGCCTATCATCCACGAGGAATAGGTCAATTCTGGAGAGTGATTTGTGGGCCTTCGATAGGCAGGTAAAATCTCTTGCATCTGGATTTTGAAGTCTCCAAATGTCTTTTACTACCAAGTTCTGTGTTATTTTTTTAATAATCTTAGCTTCCAGTTTATCTCAACCTGTCTAGCGGTTATTGTGGAGCCATATTAAAATCGCCTCCGCAAATTAAAAAGCCTTCCTGAAAGAGCATAATTTTAGTTTGTAACGAGTCCCAAAACATTGGATCTATAACATTAGGTGCATAGATATTACACAGTGCATATACAGTTTTTGCCACCTTGATTTTCAACGGAATATGTCTTCCCTTTGGATCTACCCCGGTGCTGAGGATCTCCAGACCATTAGTCATTATCTTTTTCCCCAAAAGTATAGCAACTCCTCTTTTTCTATTTAGACTAGGGGTAGCAACCACCTCTTTTACCCAAAATTTCTTTAGTTTCTCGTTTCCTCAAGTTTCAGATGCGTTTCTTGGAGGAACACTATATCAGAATGTATCTTCCTTTATTGGTTTAAAATTGTTTTCCCTTTAATAGGGGATGTGAGACCTCCAATGTTCCATGAAACAAATTTAATGCTCTCTATCCTTATCATTCTCTAAATTGTGGAGACACAGAACAAAAAAAAAAAAAAAAAAAGGGGGAAGGCAGGGGGGGGGGGGGAGGGCAGGGAGGGCAGAGACGGCGGAGGGCGGGAGGAAGAGGGCCAGGGGCCATACCCTTGGTCTATAATCTAACACAATGCTGCTGCCCTCCATGTAATTTTATATCAATATGTCACTTACTCAAAAATATTTAGTTTGACTAAGAGTTCACTTGCCTCTTTAGCCGTATCAGCAAAGTAAACTTCGTCCTTGACCCAGACTTTGAGTCTTGCCGGAAAAATCAGGGTGGCCCTTATGCCTAGATTAATAAGTTTGGTACATGTTGGGGATAGCTCCCTTCTTTTGGTTGCTGTCTCTGCAGAAAAATCTTGGAACAGAAGGATATTCTGATTCCCCAGAGTAATTGACTGATTTTTACGGTAATATTGGAAAATGGTAATTTTGTCCTGAAAATTCAGTAATTTAGCTATAATTGGTCTTGGCCTGCCTATTCCTTTGTTATCCATATAAGGTCTCCCTATTCTGTGGGCTCTTTCAACTATAATTTTGGGGTATGTATTGGGAATTGTGAGAAGCTGGACTAGTGTTACAGAAATAAAATTATTCAGATCTTCATACTGCTTCTCCTCTGGGACCCCAATAATTCTAAAATTGTTCCGCCTGGAGCGGTTTTCTAAATCCTCTAATTTGAGCTGGATTTTTTCAAGTATTGCATCATTAGATTTGGATTTTGTGCTCTGTGTTACCACATCATCTTCAAGATCTGAAACCCTTTGTTCAAGCTCCTGTACTCTATTGGCAAATTGTCTGAGCTCTTGCGAAAGCGACATGATGTCTTGCTTAATTTCTCATTTTAAAGTATCAAACTTAGGGGCCAGGGCTTCTGAGATGCTATCTACTAAGGCTTGAGTGTTTACAGCCGAATCCCCTGAATACAGAGGATTGTTAGGAGTTAAGTGAATGTCGGCAGAAGTATTTATTGTGCTTTTTATTTTCCTGTCCCTATTTTTGTTCGCCATGGTTGGAGAAGGGGTTTTACCGTGAATGTTAAGAAATTTATCCAGAGCATGCAATTTTAAGCAACTTTCTAATTTTCCCCTATTATCAAATTTGCTTCATTCTCTTGGTATCTTTATTTAAAAAGCAAGAATGTAAGTTTAGATGCTGACCCATTTTTGGTGAACAACCTGGGTTGTCCTTGCTGATTGGACAGAACTAAAAAAAAGTGCTTTCCCGGGTACTGAACCAAAAATAGGCTTGCTCCTTAGCTTACATTCCTTCTTTTTCAAATATAGATAGCAAGAGAACAATGAAAATTTGATAATAGAAGTAAATTAGAAAGTTGCTTAAAATTGCACGCTCTATCTGAATCAGAAAAGAAAAATTTTGGATTTAGTGTCCCTTTAATATACTTTTTACCTCTGTAATTATCTTGTATCTAAGTCTCTGCAGACTGCCCCTTTATCGCAGTGCTATTAACAGATTTGCATTTTAGCAAATCAGCACTGACTCAAGAATAACTCCACAGGACTGAGTACAATGTTATCTATATGGCATACATGAACGAGCACTGTTTTGCTGTGAAAAGCTAAAAAAAATGCTCTGAGATAAAGGCGGCTTGCAGGGGCTTAGAAACAGGCAGAAATTTAGAGGTTTAAAGGGTATAAAGTATATTAATATAACAAAGTTGGTTGTGCAAAGCTAGGGAATGGGTAGAAAAGGCGTTATCTATCTTTTTAAACAGTTTTGGAGTAGGCTGCCCCTTTAATTGTTGTCATTTTTATGTTGTCTGTTTATTGTTCCCATTTATTAAAAAATATTTTATTTTTATTAATTATTCTCTGTGTGAACTGTGAAATATAATTTATTTTATGTAACATATATTCCTCATTGGGGATTTCTAGCACTATTTTTCTAAATTGCTGCTTTTTTTTTGTTGTTGTAAAATTCACTATTTTATTTTTTCTTGATAGCCGCTGGGTTGTTTGAAGATTTACATTAAAAGAAACTAACAGAGGAGACTTTTATATTTCTTTTCTTGTCTCTCGTTTTCATATATGATGGGGACTACATCTGCACAGTATGTAAGATACTAGTTTGTAAATCCAGCACGGTCTATTGAATCTAGGCCAGCAAACGTTAATCTGCATGCAATAATCTTAAAAATTGCCAAAACCATCTATTTATTGTTAAAAATGTATGAGAAGATGATAGTCTTGGAACAAAGAATACAAACTACATATATGCTCTATTAAAACAAATGAAATATCAACGGCCATTAAGCCAGCTAATGGCATCTCTACAGTATACACAAGCTGAGAACGCAAGCAATTCTAACGCAGCTATCCTAAAATGAATTTGCAAGAGGAAAAATCTGATGGTTCATTTGGGGGAGTTTTGACAACAATCAAATCTCATTATCATGATGTGTTAAAATTCCACTACAAAGGCACAGTGACTCCGGCATACAAGCATCTGTACTTTTACATTTCAGATCTGAGAAAACTTTCTTTGTCTCTAATGAGTAATCAGAGATTGAAGTTTCTAGGCTACAAAAATCCTGTTGTGGTACAAAAGGCAGCAACCTAACACCCAAATCAATACTATATTACTCTCTCCGCAGGCAAAAGATGCTAGGTCAGGAAAATCATGAAAAATTCATAGCAGAGGTGGTCAAGTTATCCATAAGATAGAGAAAATAATGCAATATCTAAAGATCCCTTGAGCAATCGAAGACACTTTATAGATTTCAATGTGGATAAGTGCGGGTTTGTTTCATCTCTGCACCTTAATACTGTTCCTATCTTATTTTTGACAGTAAATGTGGACACTTTGATCTATATTTATAACGTTTCTTATTTACTTTTTTTACTCATTTTTCAATAACCCATTTCAGACTGGCTGCTGCTTTAGCCAGCTCTGGGAAAAGTCGTTTAGGCTTTTGGGGGTCATAATAATAATATCAAAGATCTAAGTAGCTGTCAGCTCTATATTGAGACCAGGAATATGCTGATGTTTCAGTCTCCCAAGGTTTTTTGGGGTAACTTTTAATTCAACTGACAGCCAAAAGCTTTTAAGTAAATCAATTTGATATGCATTAGTAATACCTGTAATATTTTTTTGTTTATATAAACTAAATAGACATATCATAAATGTAGGGAGACATTTAATCTATCTATCATCTATCTATCTATCTATCATCTATCTATCTATCTATCTATCTATCTATCTATCTATCTATCTATCTATCTATCATCTATCTATCTATCTATCTATCTATCTATCTATCTATCTATCTATCTTTATATCATGTATATATTATCTATCTATCAAAATGCAACCCAAATGATTTGTTACATATGTAGTTGGTATAACTATAACACTAAAAAATAATCTATAGCACTTGTAGGTTTATTTTAATAGAGAACGCCCATGGTTTAACTTCATAATTATTTTATATCACTTTAAACTTGGGGGCTGATTTATCAAGGGCCAAATACCCCCTGATGCCCCTTCAGGCTCGTCGGAAACAGCAGTTATGAAGCAGCGGTCTTAAGATCGCTGCTCCATAACTGGTCAGGCTGCAGTCTGCAATCTGCCCGATCCTATACGATCGGGTTGATTGACACCCCCCGATTGGCCGCCAATCTGAAGGGGGCGGCATTGCACAAGCAGTTCTGGTGAACTGCTTGTGCAATGTTAAATGCTGACAGCGTATGCTGTTGACATTCAGCGATGTCTGTCGGACATGATACGCTACAGCGTATCATGTCGGACAGACAATGATAAATCGGCCCCTTGGTGTCTATTGCACTAAATAGTCACCATTTTTAATCAACCAAGTAACATCTTTAGGTTCAGGTTACCCACATCAATTGAAAGATGAATCTCTGGTTTATGCATTTATTTAGGGTAACTTGGTTAATGACTTTGATGGGTTAAGAAACAGAACTTTTTATATAAGCATTTCATATATGTCTATAATGTCTTGCAACTATTTCAGCCATCTCTAGCAGCCAAGGGTTAAGCTAAATATCCTTAAGCAGATCTGTAGGGTGCAGAGACCCCAATATCTCACCAAAGTTGTACATAGAATATTTCTCCTAATGTGTAAGCACATATTGTTGTCTATGCATTTCATTTTGTTTTGTTAATGTGGGTAATGCAGCTTAAAGGGAAAAATATAAGTAAATAATGGGCTAGATTGCAAGTGGTGCACTTTTTTAACGTGCACCCATAAAGGTGCACGTTAAATAACCAGCCGTTACAAGTGACTGGTAATTGCTCCCTCAAGCTTGCGGTTTCACTTTGCACTTAGCGCAGTTAACCAGAGGTCAGACTTAAAGGGATATTCCAGCCAAAATTGGAAACCACATGGGTGTATTTCGGTATTGAACAGAAGCAATTTTGTAATATACATGCATTATCAAAAATGCTTCTAATAAAAGCTATAGCTGTTTCAAAAGTGTATTTAAGTATGCACCGTGCACCAGCATTTTAAACACAACACTTGTTCAGAGAGCCTAAAGTGATTGTACCATCTGGTAATGACTCAATTTGTTAATTACTGACATGATACAAGCCCCACTGATGATCTGAGCAGCTATATTTTTAAAATGCGGGTGCAGTGAGAATATCTAGCTATGCTTCACATGCACGTGCAGGGAAAAATGTTAACACTAAAACAGTGATAACTCTTAATAAAAGCATGTTTGCTAATGCATGTATATTGCAAATATGTTTCTATTCAAAGATGCAATAAATCTATGTGCATTTATATTTTGACTGGAATGTCCCTTTAACTTAGCTTAAAAAAATAAAGATGAGAATTTATATTTTTTTATTTTTAAAAAACTGCACAAAGCAGTTATAAGGGGTTAAAATTATGGCATGTGGTGTGTTTGAAATAAAACGGCACTGAGAGTGCCTTTACATTGAGGTGAATGGGGGACTGTATTTTCTCTCTATATATAAATGTATATGCTTATATACATGTATATATATTTATGTGTTAATATGTGAATATACACATATAAACACATAAATATATATATATGTATATATTAATATATATATATATATTTATTTGCTGCCCAACGCTGTGTGTATTGCCCCCTGTGCTGCGCTAGGTGCTTTGCCGTGTTTCACGGCATGAGAATGAGGCTACCTTTGGAGCCTATAGAAGCGCTCTTTTTAGCGCAAGGCTTCTAAGCAACATTGTGTGTGCATTGAGCCTAATTTGTAATAACAGTGCACATTTACATGCGCTGGTATTACTGAGTGGAGAGCAAATACTGCGCTCACGAAAGTGCAATTCTACGCCCGTAATCTAGGCCAATATCAGTGTAAATCACTAATGGCAATTAATATGTCAATGTTTATATTTTTTTTAAAAAAAAGATATGTTTTTTGTAGATGGTTATGATGTTACTAAATCATAAGAAACAGTAAGGTTTTGAAATGTGAGCAACATTAGTCTATTACTGCTTGTTCATTCTGGGTTATACGTCTGCATTTTCTTCTCTATAGTATCTGCTAAATCTTGTCTGTTCTTGTTATCCTTTTACTGTTTTTTTTGTATGGTCTCAGACTGCTTATTCATTTCTTCCCTTTACGCTTAGAGGCACATAAACATGGAATATGCCCTGGTTATGAAATATATAACTTTATCAATAGACAGGGAGATAAAGAGAAACTGATAGACAGATAGATAACAGATAGATGATGATAGATAGATAGATAGATAGATAGATAGATAGATAGATAGATAGATAGATAGATAGATGATATATAGATATAGAGATAGATAGATAATAGATAGAGAGATAGATGATAGATAGATAGATAGATAGATAGATAGATAGATAGATAGATAGATAGATAGATAGATAATAGATAGATAGATATATAGATGATAGATAGATATATAGATAGATAATAGATAGATAGACAGATAATAGATAGAGTAATAGATAGATAAATAGATAGATAGATAGATAGATAGATAGAATATAGATAGATAAATAGATAGATAATAGATAGATGATAGATAGTTAGATATATAGATAGATAGATAGATAGATAGATAGATAGATAGATGATAGAATAATAGATAGGAGATAGATAAATAGATAGATAGATAGATAGATAGATAATTGATAGATTGATAGATTATAGATAGATAAATAAATAGATAGATAATAGATAGATGATAGATAAATAGATAGAGAGATTATAGATAAATAGATAGATAGATTGATAGATGTAGAAAGATACATAGATTGAATGAACACATATCCACAGCATCAGCATAACAGTGACATTGCCATACATTTATAGCACTGATTAAGTTATCATAAAACTGTGGTGGCAATAACTATTACAGCAATACAATTAATGCTTTGCTGACAGTGTGCAGCACTGTACCTAGGAAAGAGCTTAACAGTTTAATCAATAACATGATCAAACTGCCCCTAGATTCAGCACTTATGGAAACTAATAAAGTAATATAGAAGATACTTTGATTATAGCATAGCCACACTTTACATCAATAACAGTCCCATCAACCATTTGCCAGGAAACAGGCAGATAATTATGAGCCAATCAGTAATTTCTGCTATCAGTATAAGAGCTCCTACAAACAGGAATGGATTCATAAGGCTCTTAGGCAGGTAAGTGGCAGTACCCTGGGAAAAAATCTCCTACAGAGCTGTAGTAAAATGTTTGTTTGCACACAGAGCCATAACTTGGTGGTTTATGCAGCTCTTTATTTTAATTTTTGCACATTTTACTGGTTAATAAGCATTTTATTTGTCATTGGGGCCGATTTATCAAAGGTTAAACTGATAATACGATGGAATCTGTTTGAATCTCGCGTCATATTCGAGGTAAATTGAATCCGCCGTAATTAAAAAAGCATCAACATCGTCAAATGTTGAAATGTGTGACGTAATGTATGCTCACGCAATGTCAATCCTACGCAGATCGATGCTTGCGTCATTCCAGATGTTTCAAATTCACTTTTGATTCTATTTGACCCTCTTTCCAATGTTGCAAACATTCAACAGGTATGCTCGCGTCTTTTCCGCTGCAGCGTCCCTAGTGTTCAAACCGCCCCCCTTGAGGCCAACAATGCTATTGAAATCAATGGGAGTCTGAAAACCCAAAAAGGTTATGTTAGATGCTGCAAGAGAATGAAGCGTATTACATATTTATGTAAATTAGAAAGTTGATTACAATTGTATACACTTTCTAAATCACACAGACAACAAAGACACATGTTCAGTATCTAAATAATATGTTAAAATAATAATATTATAATCACATGTAATTTCAAGGGACAGATTTATTTCAAAAGTAGTTTTAATGACAGGTAATCTCTGTCTGGCAGCAGGACTAGTAGATATAGAGATACAAATGAAATAAATACATTACATACTATAGCTAACTTCCTTTTTTTGATCAATCTAATTTCACCATGTTTAACGCATGTAATACAAGTCCCACTGCATTTCTCACCAAATTTGAAGCAATACTTTGCACCAAATTGGACACAATACTCAAACTCCTAAACAAGCCACAAATTAGTGAAATTTTCCACCACTTTTGATTGGGAAATGCATAATCACATGATTTATGACATCAGTGAATCTGATTATATACTATCACTAACGAATCAAATTGCTCGATACTTATGTCATTGATCACTCATCAGAACTTGTAAGTGCCATTTGTTACATTGTGTATTATACTTTGAAAGTATGTATATGTGAAAATAGTATTAGAGTTAAACATTGATGATGACATTAGGCCAGTGTAATATTTTTGACAATGATTTTAAAAATCAATTGATGTTTGATTCAATATAATCGTAAAATGATAGCTCAAAGGGATAGCCCACCTAACATTAAACTGTCATGAATCAGATACAGCAGAAATTAAAATCACCTCTTTACTGTAATGATATTTTCAATGTTTTTCTTCCTTCTGTTGAATTTCATTTTCATTAAGAAATGTCATGTTATATGCCAGCCCATTTTACAACACCTGTGTAGGGGTGGTGTTTAAAACTAGACTGCAATCAGGAGGGGTTGTACAGGTGCATAGAGAAAACTGGCCCAGCTCTTAAAATATCCATTGATTGCAAATAAATACATATGATACCCTGATTACATGTTATATTCGCATATTATTCTTGCTCAGAATAATAATATATTTACACTATATGCATATAGTGGTTTAAATAGACACAGAGATATAAAAGACAATATTGTTTAGAACAAAATAAAATTTAGGGACATGTAAATATGTTTGGAAAAGATTTCTAGCATAACACAAACACAGACATATATATATATATATATATATATATATATATATATATATATATATATATATATATATATATACACACACACACACAAGTATGTGCAAAGATATATGTACAAATTCTAGCATTAATAATCATTTTAAAAAAAGAAAAAACATGAGATAGTCATATCATGATTTCTAGAAATACAAATACACATTAATTTATGTGAAAATATGATATATCAGATTTTTTGTATAACAAATAAATAAAGCAATGAGATATTATTGTTTGTTCAGGTATAAATCTAGCTATTTCTTGAACATTAACAAATGAAAAATAAAAGATTAGCTTTAGAGAAATGTGCTTGTTCATGGACAGAAATGATATGGTATAAATAAAGTTGGGAAAAACAGAATATCTTCAACATCGATAACTCTTATTTATGAACCGTCCAATGCTCATTGCTCCGTACTTGACTCACGTGTTTTTGACAGACTTTCTAATAAGTAAGGGCATCGTATGTGGATTCACGACAGCGATGTCTGGCGATGTCTGACATGCGTATTGACTCCAGCGAATGCACCAAGATTAACGCTTTGATAAATCGGCCCCATTGTGTGCATAACACTTTCAAGCAATTTTAAAATTTATCTCCAATCACAATTTTTAATTATGAAACTTGTATGCAAATGAAATACTGATATGACTGCTCAGTCCTAATTGTAATGAAGCGTTTGTATGTGACAAAAAGGTAAATCATAGATATAAAATTATATGAACTTGTTTATTGTCATGAATTGATATTGGGCCAGATTACAAGTGGTGTACTATTGTTAGTGCAGGTCATGATAACCAATATTGTGACTGTGGTAACTTTCGCACGTTTACAAGTTCAAAGTAAACGCGTTTTCTTAAGCACAAATTAAATTAGTCGGGTTTGCGCTAGTGAAGACCTAGAGGTTTGTTTTATTATTTGTTGAGCAGACATGATTCGCTATAGCCTCTCAACATCGCATTCGCTGTCCGCATTTATCATTGCACAAGCATTTCTGATTAAATACTTGTGCAATGCCACCCCCTGCTCACTGGCGGTCAATCAGCCGCTAGCAGGGGCTGTCCAATCGGGATGCTCATTTAATGTGCGTCCGTAAATGGGCGAACTTGCCAGTTAACTGGTGCATGTTAAATTAGCACTCCACTTGTAATCTAGACCTTAATATTAATTATGTGTTTTTACTGTAAATATTTTACATTCCAATGTTTTTCACATAGAAGTAGATGTTCTTTTTTAAAAAAAAATATTAATATATATATATATATAAGAAAATATACAACCAGTTGGAGAACTAGGTCCCCCACTGATAATAGCTGCGCAAACACACACAATAAAAAGAATAAAAGAATTAGTGAATTCTTATGAAGGCAATGTGATAAGATGATTAACTTATCTGAAAAAAATATAAACACTTCCTAGTCTTTTCCTCTTTTTTCAAAATTGATGATCTGCGAGAAGTGCTGGCTGCTTGACAAAGAACCCCTCAGGTAATAAATCCAAGTCCAGTCTTAAAAATCAAGCGCACAAAAGCACTTCTCACAGTGCAATACATTTTATTACAAAAAGATATATAAATATAAAATGAAATTTCCCATACAGATGGGTACTCACAAAGGAACCCTCAATCAAATGAGGTAAGGTGCAGGCATGGGTGTACAAATTAAAGATGCAAATCCCTCAAGCTTGTTGTGGTCCACAATTTTTCTCCCTTGCGTGATACTGAAATCACTATATATGCCAGTATATATTCATATATTTATACAGCTATAGATATATATTTTACAAAAAAATGAATAACATATACATAGAAATCTATATATTTAAAAAGAAAAAGAACATTTTCTTCCATGTGAAGAACATTGAAATGTAATATATGCACAATTTCCTTCGGGTTTAGCTGTGTAGGTCTAACGGGGTGTCAGATTAAAGGGCAAATGATAAGTGCTAGGCTTTCTTTCTTCAGTGTGCTCCATTAAAGTCTTTAGGGAGAAGTTAACGTGGTAGTGATATCTAAAGTCCTGAAGTTAGCAATTTACTTTGAGCTTGGTATACACGCTAATCTGCCAACGTTAAAAGATTAAAAGTACATTGAGTGGGAAAAAATTAGCGCACCACTTATACTAAGGTCCATTATTGGTTAAGTGAAAAAAAAATGATTTTGGATGCATTAGGGGCTTGATTTAACAAGCCCTTCTCCTTCCTTCGACTGCAGGTTCTCACAAGAGAACTTGCACTCAGGATTTAGCAAGCAGCGGCCATCAGACCGATGCTTCCCTACCCTCTTCTACACCTCTTAAGTGGAGAATTTAAATCTCCCCATATTTGTCCAACTGGGGAGATTAACATCGCCTGCCCACGCATGATTGGCTGTGCGTGGGCGGGCAGGGGTCAGGGTTACACCCAAGCACATAATAGCACTTGTGTGCAATGTTAAATTCGAGCAGCAGATTGCTGCCTGCCAGAGGAGAGCTCGGGTGGACAGGAGCGAATATGTATGCCCTCGTCCAGCCTTGATTGATAAATTGAGCCCTTGGGGGCATATGTATCAAGCTCCGTATGGAGCTTGATGCCCCGTGTTTCAGACTCACCAGAAACAGAAGTTATGAAGCAGCGGTCTAAAGACCGCTGCTCCATAACCTGTCCGCCTGCTCTGAGCAGGCGGACACACATCTCCACAATACAACCCGATCGAGTACGATTGGGTTGATTGACACCCCCCTGCTGGCGGTCCATTGGCCGCGAGTCTGCAGGGGGCGGCGTTGCACCAGCAGCTCTTGTGAGCTACTGGTGCAATGCTGAATACGGCGAGCGTATTGCTCGGCGTATTCAGGGAAGTCTGGTGGACCTGATCCGCACTGTCGGATCAGGTCCGCTAGACTTTGATAACTAGAGGCCTTGGTGTCATCCTTAATTATCAAATCAGCCAATCAGATTGAGCTCGCATTCTATTGGCTGATCGGAACAGCCAATAGAATGCAAGCTCAATCTGATTGGCTGATTGGATCAGCCAATCGGATTGAACTTGATTCTGATTGGCTGATTCCATCAGCCAATCAGAATATTCCTACCTTAATTCCGATTGGCTGATAGAATCCTATCAGCCAATCGGAATTCTAGGGACGCCATCTTGGATGAAATCATTTAAAGGAACCGTCATTCGGCGAGTAGGCGTCGGTTGAAGAGGATGTTCCGCGTCGGTTGGAAAGAAGATGGCTCCGCTCCGCTCCGCTCCAGAAGAAAGAAGATTGAAGATGCGGCTTGATAGAAGACTTCATCCCGATGATGGACTTCCGACTTCAGCCGATGATGGATTTCTTAAGCCGCCGCTTGGATCCAGACATCAGCCCGAGGATGGACGTCACTCTTCAGCCCCCCGCTTGGGCTTGGATCAAGACATCGGAGGCTCTTCTGGACAGATCGGGACTCGGTGAGGTGAAGACAAGGTAGGGAGATCTTCAGGGGCTTAGTGTTAGGTTTATTTAAGGGGGGTTTGGGTTAGATTAGGAGTATGTGGGTGGTGGGTTGTAATGTTGGAGGGGGGGGTATTGTATGTGTTTTTTTTACAGGCAAAAGAGCTGAATTCTTTGTGGCATGCCCCGCAAAGGGCCCTGTTCAGGGCTGGTAAGGTAAAAGAGCATTGAACTTTTTTAATTTAGAATAGGGTAGGGCATTTTTTATTTTGGGGTCTTTTTTATTTTATTAGGGGGCTTAGAGTAGGTGTAATTAGTTTAAAATTGTTGTAATATTTTTCTAATGTTTGTAAATATTTTTTTATTTTTTGTAACTTAGTTATTTTTTATTTTTTGTACTTTAGTTAGTTTATTTCATTGTAGTTATTTGTAGATATTTTATTTAAATAATTTATTGATAGTGTAGTGTTAGGTTTAATTGTAGATAATTGTAGGTATTGTATTTAATTAATTTATTGATAGTGTAGTGTTAGGTTTAATTGTAGATAATTGTAGGTATTGTATTTAATTAATTTATTGATAGTGTAGTGTTAGGTTTAATTGTAACTTAGGTTAGGATTTATTTTACAGGTAATTTTGTAATTATTTTAACTATTTTAGCTATTAAATAGTTCTTAACTATTTAATAGCTATTGTACCTGTTTAAAATAAATACAAAGTTGCCTGTAAAATAAATATTAATCCTAAAATAGCTATAATATAATTATAATTTATATTGTAGCTATATTAGGGTTTATTTTACAGGTAAGTATTTAGCTTTAAATAGGAATAATTTATCTAATAAGAGTTAATTTATTTCGTTAGAATAAAATTATATTTAATTTAGGGGGGTGTTAGGGTTAGGGTTAAAATTAGCTTTAGGGGTTAAAAAATGTATTAGAGTAGCGGTGAGCTCCGATCGGCAGATTAGGGGTTAATACTTGAAGTTAGGTGTCGGCGATGTTAGGGAGGGCAGATTAGGGGTTAATACTATTTATTATAGGGTTATTGAGGCAGTAGTGAGGCGGATTAGGGGTTAATAACTTTATTATAGTAGCGGTGAGATCCGCTCGGCAAATTAGGGGTTAATAAGTGTAGGCAGGTGGAGGCGACATTGAGGGGGGCAGGTTAGGGGTTAATAAATATAATATAGGGGTCGGCGATGTTAGGGGCAGCAGATTAGGGGTACATAAGGATAACGTAAGTAGCGGCGCTTTGCGGTCGGCAGATTAGGGGTTAATTATTGTAGGTAGCTGGCGGCGACGTTGTGGGGGGCAGGTTAGGGGTTAATAAATATAATATAGGGGTCGGCGGTGTTAGGGGCAGCAGATTAGGGGTACATAAGTATAACGTAGGTGGCGGTCGGCAGATTAGGGGTTAAAAAATTGAATCGAGTGGCGGCGATGTGGGGGGACCTCGGTTTAGGGGTACATAGGTAGTTTATGGGTGTTAGTGTACTTTAGAGTACAGTAGTTAGGAGCTTTATAAACCGGCGTTAACACCAGAAAGCTCTTAACTACTGACTTTTTTCTGCGGCTGGAGTTTTGTCGTTAGATTTCTAACGCTCACTTCAGCCACAACTCTAAATACCGGAGTTAGAAAGATCCCATTGAAAAGATAGGATACGCAATTGACGTAAGGGGATCTGCGGTATGGAAAAGTTGCGGCTGAAAAGTGAGCGTTAGACCCTTTCCTGACTGACTCCAAATACCAGAGGGCGGTAAAAACCAGCGGAGCCTCTAACGCTGGTTTTGACGACTACCGCCAAACTCTAAATCTAGGCCTAAGTATCCTTTATTTTTAGTAATCCTAACTGAGTGCAGGAGCTTGCAGGTTTCTAGTTACCTAACAGCAATGTTTGCAAAAATGTTTATACATAGTTTAAAAGATTGTTGCTATAGACTGTTGAAAACAAGTGTACACTCCTCAGATCCTATCAGCCTACTTAAAGGGACATTGCGGTCAAAATTGAAATGCACATAGAATGACAACATCTTTGTATTGAAACATATTTGCAATATACAGGCATTAGCAAAAATGCTTCAAGTAAAAGTTATTACTGTTATCGTTTTTTTTTCTCTGCACATGCATGTGAAGCATAGCTAGATATTTTCACTGCACCAGCATTTTCAATACTGTAGCTGCTCAGAGCACCAGTGGGGCCTGAATCATGTCAGCAATTAGCAAATTAAGTCATTACCAGATGGTACAAGCACCTTAGGCTCTCTGAGCGAGTGCTGTGTTTAAAATGCTGGTGCACGGTGCATACTCAAATACACTTTTGAAACAGCTAGAGATTTTATTAGAAGCATTTTTGCTTATACATGTTTATTACAAAAATGCTTCTATGCATCCATGTGGATTCCAGTTTTGGCTGGAATGTCCCTTTAAGTTAACTCTTCAGCAAAGGATACTAACAGAACAAAGCAAAACTAATAATAGAAGTAAACTTGAAAATTGTTTAAAATTGCATGCTCACCTGAATCATGAACATTTAATTTCGACTTTACTCTAATACCTTAACCTCTGCACTACAGGGAATTTCACAGAAGAACTTGCCCAAAATACTGGATTTTTTTTTTTTTTTGCATTTTTGCTATCACTCCATTTAAACAGAAAAGAGCCTTGTGGGTTTTTTTAAGTTACCTTTCAAAACTATATATTTAGACATACAGTATATATATATATATATATATATAAAACCCAAGGTATTGATCTAGGCTGGTCACCACCATCTTAGGTACTGGCAGGCAGTCTGCCAGCATGCAGTTTAGTTTTCTGTTATTATTATTATTATTATTATTATTATTATTATTATTATTATTATTATGTTATATATGTATATATTATTTTTTTTCTTTTTTCTGCAGTGTAATGATCCTCTTCAACTCTCCCCCTGATCCCGCCAAATAATGGTGGCCATCTTTAGTACTGGCAGCTGTTTGTCAGTACCTTTTACATTTATACATTTTTTTTTTTTTTTTTTTTTATTTATTCTCTGTAGTTTAGTGGTCCCCACATCACCCCCCACCCCTCCGGTGATCCTTAGTTTTGGCACCTCACCCCGACTCCACCTTTTTTTCTGTAGTGTAACTCCCCATTTCTCCCTCTCCCTTCATATTTTTTATGCAGTGTAGGGCTCATTCCACTGTCTAGAGGTTCTAAGCCTGTGAGGTTTAAAATCTGTTTCTAATTTTGCAGTTGTGTGGATGACCACACATCTAGGCAATATTATTATAAATGAAGACACAAGACAAAATTTGGGGGAAAAAGGCCGCAGCCCGCGTTTATTATTTTAAAATTATTGATAAACTTTATTAAACCACAATAACATTCAAAAAGGTGCTTGCCCCATAAAAATCACGTGCCTTCCACTGGCGCTCGGCCAGGCACGCCCACATCCTTAACCTCTCCCCATACCTGAGGAGGTACCCATCATAATTAAATATAACTTAGCGGCTAGCACCCCGCTTTAGCTGCGACAACCACTTACCAAATCCAGGGAGGGAGGGAGGGCGCTTCACTTCGCAGGTCTTCACTCCTGCTCGGCTACAAAACAAGTGAGCAACAGCTCACGTGACCACGCCCCTAATGCCTAGCGTGAGGTCATTAGCCCCTCCTCACATAGGCATTGATCCGGGGCTTCATTGACCACACATCTAGGCAATATTATTATAAATGAAGACACAAGACAAAATTTGGGGGAAAAAGGCCGCAGCCCGCGTTTATTATTTTAAAATAATTGATAAACTTTATTAAACCACAATAACATTCAAAAAGGTGCTTGCCCCATAAAAATCACGTGCCTTCCACTGGCGCTCGGCCAGGCACGCCCACATCCTTAACCTCTCCCCATACCTGAGGAGGTACCCATCATAATTAAATATAACTTAGCGGCTAGCACCCCGCCACTGCTCGAAAAGACCTTCGAGCACCAACCCACAGGGCTAAGGCCTTTTTTACCCCCTCGCTCAAGTTAAAGTTAAAAAGATGCAGGCCAATTTTGTTAAGATGAACACCATCTTTTAAAAAGAAGCAGCTTCCAGACTCTCCTTCAAACTCCACATGCCTAACGCCGAAGCCACCCAATTTTGCCACAAAGCTTGTGATAGTTCTATTAATCTTTTTACGGGATGAGTCCAATCTTTTAACATCCCAAGCAGACCTCCACGCTAATCTGCACTCAATGTCGGACCAAATAATCATTATCTCAGGTAACAATTCTTTTAACCTAACAATATCTCTTTTGATCATATCTATAAAGTCTTTTTGTGCCATGAACCCCAAATCATTACCCCCAACGTGAATAATTAAAATCTCAGGTGGGTGAAACAATCTAGCCCAACTAATCACTTTAAATAGTAACTGGTCCCACTTCATACCCCTAATCCCAAACCACTTAATATTTGTTCAGATGAACAGCTAAGCTGCAGCCCTGATTCTCTTATTGCAGCCTCTTTCCTTGCCCAGTATATGTAAGAATGTCCCACGATCCAGCAATGAATGGGACCTGCTGGAATAAAAAACTATAGCTATAACTTATTAACAAGCTCAGGTCTCACATATAACCTGAAACATTCAGACTTCCATCTCCCAATCTTTTTAACTGTACTAACATTCAAACCAGAAATACTAGCTTCCGTCGCTGCCCCAATTCTAAATGAATGACAACCAAATTCACTACTATTCAAACCTATCCTTTCTAACGCTTTTTTTAATACTGATTCAAATTGAAAACGAGATAAAAAGGTGCCGTCCTCGTGCACCAATAACGGAATACCATCAATAACTTTTCTAACATTAAAAAATTCCCTAACTGACTTGACTGGGCAGCACAATCCCCCAATTTCTTTCAAACAAACCCAACAACCCTTACCCATTTGATCCGTTTTAGACTTCTTTAACCAAATTAAAACTTCATGCGGGTTCAAAACTACATCTCTATAGCACAAACCCCCACAATTCCACCTGTTAGCGGATACCAACTCTGAAATCCTAAAAGCACCAAAGAATGCGAGTAAAAATGCCGCCCTGAATAACAAAACTTCAAATTGGGAAAAACAAACAAAGGGCAACACTTTAACCAATTTGACAACAACAGCAAAGACCAAAGGTCTTCTATTATCAACTGATACTTTACCCCTAATTATGCTCCTTACTGCCATTCTCACAGAAAATTTTTTGGACAGATCGACCCAACCTAACAGGTTAAACAAAAAGGACAAAGCCGCCATATTCCTCTGCACCACCGATTTAGAGATAAACTTCTCTCTCCATTCTTCGATCCAATCTAATAAAAGAAATTCCTCTTTGTCCCCTTCAAAAACAGATAATTTGTTCAACCATTGAACCCACACAGGTAGGTAGGCTTCCCAAGTACTAGGAGCTAAGGCTCCCCTCACCGATTTTAACAATCTAGGAAGTTCAAATGCCACATCTCCTCCGGGCAAGGAAAACCGATTTCTTCCGCCTCTGGCACAGCCTCCCGGAATCTCCACCACTGAAAACGAGAAAGAGCATCAGCCCCAACATTCTCCTTTCCAGGAACATGAATAGCTCTAAAAAAGACATTATGCTTCATACATTCAAAAACGAACATCCTCAGCAACCCAATCACTGGTTTCGAACTGGATGATAGGCGATTGATTGCAAAAACAACCCCCATATTATCAGAATGAAATACCACCTTTCTATTCTCAAATTCGACACCCCAAATTTTTAAAGCTACCACTAACGGAAATAATTCCAAAAATACCAGATTTTTTGTTAGACCTACCTCCGCCCAATATTCAGGCCACTCGCCAGCACACCATTTGTTTCCAAATAGGGCTCCAAAACCATGAGCCCCTGAAGCATCAGTAAATAAATGAAGTTCACTACACAAAATCTCCATAGTCTGAATTAAAGATTTGCCATTAAATTCCTTTAAGAAAGCTTTCCAAACTTTCAAATCCTCTTTTACCTGATAAGATAAACGAATCCGAAAATGGGGAATTTTTACTCCCACAGTGGCTAAAGATAACCTTCTGCAAAAAATCCTACCAACTGGAATGATTTTACACGCAAAATTTAGTTTACCCACTAGAGACTGAATCTCTCTCAACGAAAGCTTCTTTCTCGCAAGAGCTAGATTAATAGAAGATACGAGATCACTAATTTTTTCCGTAGGAAGTCTGCATTCCATAGAAATAGTGTCAATACAAATTCCCAGGAAATTAATCACATGAGAAGGACCTTCAGTTTTTTCATCAGCAACCGGGATCCCAAAGTCCCTAGCTATCAGCATAAAAGAATCCATCAGAACTTGGCATGAATGGGTACCTTCCGGACCCACAAACAAAAAATCATCCAAATAATGAGAAACTGATGACAAACCAGAAATCTGCTTTACAACCCATTCTAGAAAACAACTAAATTTCTCAAAATAAGCACAGGAAATAGAACAGCCCATTGGTAAGCATAGATCCACAAAATAGGAACCGCCCACAAAGCAGCCCAACAGATGATGACAAGATGGATGGACCGGTAACAGCCTAAATGCTGATTCAATGTCCACTTTCGCCAACAAGGTGTTTGGACCCGCCTCCCGAACCAAATCTAAAGCCTTATCAAAGGATGTGTATCTGACTGCAGATAATTCTGGATCAATACCATCATTCACTGAAAAACCCTTCGGGAAAGACAAATGATGAATCAATCTGAATTGATTTTGCATCTTCTTGGGAACCACTCCCAAGGGAGAGACACGCAAATTCTTAAACGGAGGGGCCCCAAAAGGACCCGCCATTCTACCCAGAGAAATTTCCTTCTGAATCTTAGCCATCACTACTTCCGGAAAATCCAATGCCGACTTTAAATTACCTGCAAAAACTGACTCGATCCCCTCAGAAAAGGGGATATAAAAACCAACTGAAAACCCCTTCAATAAAGTGCTCGCATCTGATCTTTTAGCTTTCTTCCTACCGTACAATTCTAACCACGGCGCCATCCTTTCGACTCTCACTGGCGTCTTGGCTTGGAATAGTACTTTCGCCTTTTGAGAGGGATTTACCTTTTTTAAAGCATTTTCCACTAGAGTGGACTCCTCCACAAAAGGAACATTCGTGCTTGTATTTACAAGCTGTTCCAAATTTACATGTTCCTTCATTAAATTGGAAGCAAAGCCCTTTTCTGAGGGCCACTGCTGATGATGGTGCTGAGGAAGCATTGCTTCCTCCTCCCGAAACACGAAAGGACTGAGACCTTAAAGGAGTCATAAGCTCCAACCATATCCCCATATCCCTATCGTCCCATCTCATCTCAGGTCGAACCGCAAGACGTTGACGAAACTGCTCGTCATACTTCCACCACGCGAGTCCGCCATACGTACGACAAGCACTGGCTATTTCATTGAGATAACAAAAAAGGGAAGAGCAAAGCTCAGGGCTCTTTTCCCCAACTACGCTCGCCAAAATACAAAAGGCAGTCGACCAATTAGATAAAGTTTTTGGCAATTTCCTAAATTTCTTTTTACGCTCGTCTTCCTCTTTTTTAGAAGACTCACTCCTTACATCATCTTTGATGTCAAAAACTTGATCCACCGGGAGCAATGAGAAAATTTCAATAAACTCTCTCCTCCAAATCTTTTCTTTTATCTCTAAAGATAAATGAATACCCAAAGGCCCAACCGAACATAGGCAAGGGCGTCTCAAAGCCTGATCAGATACTTTCGGTAGCCCTACCATACTTGCACTACTTAAAATTACTGAAGGTGCCTGCTCAGGAGGACCACCTCCTGAGGGCGCAATTTGCTGAACCCAAACACCAACCGGGCCTGAAGTGCCCTCGGCACTCACCGGACCACTATTTTCCAACCTAGCTATTAAATCTTTCAATCCCTTTAACATCAGCTCACACCTTACATCAGAAGCATTCAAATCATGATGCACATTTACACTTGAACTCTCACCTGCAGCATTGGACATTACAGGATTCTCCCTTGTAATGACCGTCTCCCTCCTTGCTTCCTGACGTGTTGATTCGCTACCTTTTCTCTGTTTATCTCTTTCATTTTCTCTCCTTCTAACCGGAGTCCTAGACCTTCTGGGTCTCCCTCTTTCCCTTGACTGTTTTTCCAGAGATCCCCAAAGAGAAGAATCGCCTATTTCTTTGTTTTGTCTGAATGTAATAGGCGAACGGGATCTCTCCCGCCGCCGTGATACTGAACTCCTGGAACTTTTCTCCTGTCTCTTTCTTTCACTGTGGACTACCTGAGGCTGAGAGGATGCGTATTCCCTGTTAGCTAACCTTCTATCAAAAATACTAACACCCCTATCAACAGAGCCCCCGCTAATAAAATCCCTATCACTAACGTTACTAACCTTAGTATTCACCCTTGTCGAATTATTCGACCTGTTACCCTCCGAATTAACATTACCTGGAACTAAAGCTCTAATAAACTGTGATACAATATCTAAACTGTTTACCTGCTCTGACGCTGCTGGTCCTGGTAAAGCTGTTTGCTCTTCCTCTTCCCCGAAATCACTGTACTGTTCATCAATCCATAAAGAGTCTGCTTCCTCCTGTATCCTGGAAGGAAACATATCACTGCTCCGGCCAGGTGTTATAAACTCAGGATGTATAGAATCTGAGGAAAAAGAAACGTTAACCTGCCTAGAATTAGCCTCCCTATTTACAATCCTACTTGTTCTATCACTATCATTATGCTCCTTCAAAAACATCTCTCTGGTACTATCATCTACACTGGCACTTTCCCAATTTCTACAACTCTCTGACCTAACATCCCTCTCAGCGTTTCCCTCTCCTGAATCTGAAAAACAATGCTTTCTTTTTTCCAATGCCTTTCTACCTGTTGGAGCAGAAGCTCTGACAGGAACTGGCTTATTAACTGTAATATTCCTTGAGCTAATCTTGTTTGAAGAGTCTGTACTTGCTGTCCCAGGCTCAGTGGCCGTTTTAAAATGCCTGCTTTCTTGACTAAAGTGTCCCTCACAATAATGCTTCTGCATTAAATAAGGCTCCTTAGCCGTAAACTGTTCCTGCCCCCTGACGCTTAAAAGGTCCTCATAGCCCGACTTTGAAATGTTATCCCTTACCCCATGACTAAATTCTTTTCCCCGGCATGTATTTGCCTCAGGCCTAACTGCCGTAAACACTTCCAATTGCCCTGCATTATTTGTGCCTCCTATGTCTAAAGGCCTAACAGCCGTAATTATGTCCTGGTGTGGTGTTACTGATGAAAAACTTGATTGCCCACAATTGTTTTTATACATAGAACCCATAGGCCTGTCGGCCGTAATTTTCTCCTGATTTGCTGAAAACATTGGGCCTGCTGCCGTTATCCCCTTTTTTGGCGCCAATATACTTACATCCACAGCCTCACAAGATTCTTCCTCACCTGCCGCCATCTCCGCTTCTTCCGACACCTCTTCATCCCACCGGACGAAAACAGCTCCTGCAAAAGAAGAAGAATTACCTGGTGCAGCTTCTCCATGAAGAAACTGTGTTGCGTCCGTTCTGCTGATGTCTCCCGGTCCTGACCGATTTCCTGCAGCTCCTCTCTTTCTCACCGACGCCGACCGCTGACCCGCTGAAGCTCTCACCGCCTTTCCTCTACGGCTCCCGGACTCCTGACGTCTTCCGGTCGATGGACTTAACCTTTCTGGCGGACGGGATCTCTGCGCCGGCCTGGATGGCTCACCGCCCGCCGTGACGACTCCTCCGGTTCCTGTGTCCTCTTCAATCGCCAACCGCTTCCGGATCCAATCTTCGCCCTTTGACAACAACAGCTCCTGGACCGTTGACAAGATCTTCTGCAATTCCGCCATGGTAAGTAGAATTTCTCTGCTTCACTTCGCAGGTCTTCACTCCTGCTCGGCTACAAAACAAGTGAGCAACGGCTCACGTGACCACGCCCCTAATGCCTAGCGTGAGGTCATTAGCCCCTCCTCACATAGGCATTGATCCGGGGCTTCATTTAGCCGCACAACTTTATTCAGAGATACTTAATTCTGTTTAGTAAGCGCCATTATGCAAGGATTTATTTTGTTCTTTTGTTTATGTTAAAACTGTATTCCTGCAAACTGACTGTGAATAAACAGGCCAAGGCTTTTACATTTAATCAAGTGGGGTTGAAGTGTTTCTCTGCTCTGAAGACTTTGGGGTAGATTTACTAAATAAATTTGCTGTAGAGAATCATGTCCGTTTGAAATTGCTAAATGCCGACAGCATACGCTGTCAGCATTTATAATTGCACAATGTACATGCATTTCTAGTGAAATGCTTGTGCAATGCCAGCCTCTGCTCACTGGCGGCCAATCAGCTGATATAAGGTGGTGTCAATCATCCCGATCGCATTGGATCAGGATGATTGCTGCTTCTTAACTTCCGTTTCAGACAAGCCTGAAACAATGGGCCTCCGAAACAGCATCCGCTGCTTTATAAATGGAACCCTGTGTGTCAAAGCTGTTCCCGGGACAAAATACCCAAGGAGAGGGGTATCTTTTTCACAATGTATATTTTCACGCATGCACATTTAGACATATCAATATATATCTATAAATGCAATCTTGCATTGCTTTGCTGTGATCTTATAAGATTTCACTTAAATCTCATGAGATTTCACAGTAAACTTCCTTGAACTGAATAGGAAAATAACATGACTGTGCCTGCACATGCCAGATGCACGCTCCCTTGGTGGAAGTCCTAGGACTAAAATATTTTTACAGTGGGGTTTGAATTCTTAGGAATTTTTGAGGTAAATATATTTCTTTTTTACACAGAGATGTTCAGGTGATATTTTGTAGTCAGCTTTTTACAGCTATGTTGCATCACTTTCAAGTGTTTCAATATTTGGGTATCATGGCCCTTTAAAACAAGCAATCATATCCCTAAATTCTGTTTTTAGCCAGAAATGTATCAAAGGTATTGGCATTCATTATCTCCTTAGGCAATAAGTTCTACAATTTGATTGCGCTAACTGTGAAAAAAATATTTACTTTACTGGAGATTAAGGGGGAGATTTAATAAGCAGCCGATGCTGCTTTTTCCACCGGAAACATAAGTTTAGAAGCAGCGGTCGTAAGACTGCTGCTCCTTAACTCATCCTCCACCTCTAAGGTGGCGGACTGCAATCATCCCTCGGATGTGATCGGGATGATTGACACGAATGGGCAGGAGATGGCATTGCACAACCATTTCACCAGAAATGCTTGTGCAATGTTAAATGCTGACAGCGTATGTCGGGCAGACATGGTTCGCTACAGCAAATTATGTCCGCCATTTGTTAAATCGGCCCCTAAATATTATTTTCACTAGTCTTTTGACCTCTGCCACAAACAACTGCCTTTGAATAAATATGGGTCTTTAATAAATTTATATAAACTAATAAAATCACCTATCAAGCTCCTTTTTTCTAGCGTAAACAGATCCAATTTTTTCTAACCCCTCCTCATAGTTTAAAGCCCCCATTTCCCTTATTAGTTTTGTGACCTTTCTAAATCTGCAATGTCCTTGTTTTTAAATTGATCCCCAGAACTGCACTTCATACATATATAAATGTATTTATTATTCTTTGTAAGTGAACTCTACTCACTGGGTAATCTGTTTATTAATATACTCAGTATTATATGTCTTATTTAGAAAATATCCGTTATTTTCTCATTTGGTGCAGTTTATTTTTATTTCGTCTAAAAATTCCTATCCTGAGAATTTCCGTTGGTTTTTACAATATGATAATGTAGCACATCTAAATACTGAATGTGTGACATTATATCAAAGCTTCATTGTTTATTTCTTTGGGCTTGATATTTCTTTGACTTTTTGGCTGACACCACAGGGTGCCAAATATTTATGACAGTTTACAATAGTGAAACAATATTGCTGTTAGTTAACAATGTTAGCTATGAATATATATTGACAGCGTTTTCACTGCAGATTTGCTGCCAACATAATACAAAGCAAATAACACTCAATATACTTAAACTCTCTAGAGAGTTAAAGAGTTTCAGGAACAAATTTATAGCATTAACTGCTGAATGCTAAATCTAATGATAATGCAAATCCAGGAATTCTCTCCGAGCACACTTTAAGGAAATATATTGGCAAAGTGATAGAATTAACCTAATTACCTATGGTACAGTATGACCTACCATAGTCACACGCTTCGTCATGACAACATTTAAAACCCTTTAAAGAGACACTTTTATCTGAATGATTTGCAGACACAGCTGGGAGGGAGGAACCTGGGACACATTGTGTGAGATGTCAATCAATATGTAGAGTTATGACTACAGAGCATATTACATTTTTTCTTTAAAAAACTTAAATCTATATATACATTTACATACAACTCATTTTAGCAATCTAAAAATTGTGGCGGGCATTTATCAACTGCCAGACGGAAAATGTTTGCTCACACGAACCTGTCCACCCGGATTCGCATTGTTAAATGCAAATAGGACCTTTTCCCTTTAATTTCAACTAATGGTTTTGTATAATCCTTTGTTAGTGGTCAGCACTGATATTTACATCTGTATATGTATTTAAAATAGATTGTAAGCTCTGTGGAGCAGAGTCCACTTCCTCTTTTATCAGATCTATAGAGTCCGTTATATTTTTTGTAAGTTATCACAAATTCTTAATGTTTAAAAATCCCGACCAGCACTCGCTGACCAAATGTCCTGTATCTCCAAAATTGAAACGATAATGGTGCAGACCAGGAGGACCTCCCTTTCCAGGGTCCTGTAATATGTAACATAAAACAACACTCCGGTGGCACTCAAAGTATGGCAACAGTGCCTTTATTCAACTGAACAACGTTTCGGGGCTCCTGCCCCTTTATCAAGCTTTATCAAGTGTTGTTTTATCACAAATTCTTGCCATTGTATTGCCCTTTCTCTGTACACAGCGCTACATAATGTTGCAGCGCTATACAAATAAATGATAATTATAATAACATACACATTATATCCCGTACAGCTAATGTGATCTATAGAAACCAAGAAAAACCAGAAAACATGCCTGCATCATCAATATATGGCATTAAGCAATATCACTATTACAATCTTTTTATTTCATTTTTGTATTGTCGGATTGTAAGGATTCTCATCTTAAGAACGGGGTTTCTCTCTGCCGCCTAATTGTTTTGATTGGAAGTTAAGTATTTGCCATTTAGGGGTAGATTTATCAACTGTTGGGCGGACATGATACACTGTAGCATATTATGTCTGCCCGACATCGATAAATGCCGACAGCATACGCTGTTGGCTTTTATCATTGCACAAGCATTTCTTGTGAAATGCTTGTGCAATGCCGCCACCTGCACATTCCCGGGCCAATCGGGATCTGAACAGAATGATTGCTGTCCACCACCTCAGAGGTGGTGGATGAGCTAGGGAGCAGCGGTCTTGCAACCGCTGCTTCTTAAAGGGACATGAAACCCAAAACATTTCTTTCATTAGGTAGAACATACAATTTTAAACAACTTTCCAGTTTACTTCTATTATCAAATTTGCTTCATTCTCTTGGAATAATTTGTTGAAGGAGCAGCAATGAACTACTGGTTTCTAACTGAACACATGGGTGAGCCATTCAGTATATATATATGCAGCCACCAATCAGCAGCTAGAACCTATTTCTTTGCTGCTCCTGAGCTTACCTAGCTAAACCTTTCAGCAAAGTATAACAAGAGAAGAAAGCAAATTAAATAATTGAAGTACATTGGCAAGTTGTTTAAAATCACATGCTCTGTCTGGATCATGAATGAAAAAAAATTGTGTTTCATGTCCCTTTAACTTATGTTTCAGGCAGACCTGAAACTTCTGCTGTTTGATAAATCTACCCCCTAGTTAGGGATGGGCGAATGTGTTTATATTCGAATTTGAATGTTAGAACGAATGTTATTGTACAAATTCAATTAACATAATAGAATGTTGATAAGAACGAATATTCTTAAAAATTCGATTTTCGAATGTTATTTACAGTTTTCGAATGTCACATTCGAATTCAAATGTCACTTTCGAATTTGAATATTACATTTATAAAACACAGTATTAGACTAGAAATACTATTTTGAATTTGAATGTCACATTCGAATCGAATATCACATTTATTAAACACAGTTGTAAACTAGAAATATACATTTAAAAAACACAGTATTACAGTTGACGACCTATTTCATACTAACTACACACATATCAAAACAGCAATAATGCGAGACCTTTCTTCTTGGGGCTCAAAAAAGCTCTCCTGGTGGGGCAGAATCCACACTATAAAAATGAATATCTTCCCAAGATTACTTTATATTATGAGTGCGGTCCCGGTGCCTTTACCTCCTAAGTACCTCACCCAAATACAAAACCTAATCAACTCCTTCGTGTGGAAGAAAAAACCACCTAGAATAAATAAAAAGACCATGCTGCTACCGCGGGAACATGGTGGGCTGGGTCTACCCGACCTAGAAAACTATAGAATGTCCATTTACTTGCAAAGAATTCTGGACTGGAGAGTGGGAGATGGTCAGAGGAGGTGGGTCCGACTTGAGAAACAACTTAATCCTGACTTATCACTAGCCTCTACATGTTGGAGCCCTAAATTCCAAGAGCAAATTAAAACACTTCTTAACCCCATCACAAAAGAGAATTTCACACAGTGGAAAAGGGCTTCTTACCATTACCCTTGTCTATCCTCTAATCCCGGTCCTCTAACTTCCCTCAGAAATAACCCTGACTTCTCTATAAATCTCTTACAAACATCATTACCTAACACCTCTAATGAAGATGATATTCTCCTACATAACGTCACCACTAACGACTCCATAAATACTCAAGCACAACTGATAGATAAGGGCTACGAATGGGCGCGCAACTGGTTTTCTTACAGAAGACTCCATAACTATATAACCACACATAAACATAAAAATAACATGATTCGCCCTCCAACTAATATCGAGAAACTCTATCTCTTAAACTCTCCAATTAAACACTCTCTTTCCGCTATATATAAAATCCTCACCCAACCCTCACCAGGTAATCTTCCTTACTCTATAGAAATGTGGGAAAGGGAGCTGGGAATAATTATTCTACCTCAAACAGCTACTAATATATTCATTAATACCAAAAAGTCATCCACCTCGGCATCTATTCTAGAGACCGATTATAAAATATTACACTGCTGGTATCTAACCCCAAGGAAATTACATCGGCTATATCACAACACCAATAATAAATGCTGGAGATGTGGCCATGTTGGGAGTGGCATGGGTCACATGTGGTGGTGGTGCTCTCAACTAAACCACTTCTGGTACAAAATAATAGATGAAATCGGTAATATATTACATGCGACCCTGCCAGCTGATCCCCTTATTTGGCTGCTAAATAAGTCCGTCAAGCTCCCTTTTAAATCTCTTCTTCCTCTGTTCCGAATATTTACTAATAGCGTTAAAGTCCTGATTGCCAAACACTGGAAAACGAAAGATGTTCCCACTCTGGGAATGTGGAGGGCTAAAGTGACCGAGTTACTAGAGCTAGAGGAGTATTCAGTTTACAAGAGAGGTAGCACTGACAACTTTATATCAATACAAGCAATATGGGATGAATACATTAGAACAACGCAGTCTAACTAAGTTAATGGTGTCCCACTTTGAATAGAGTAGAATGCCGCTTTTCAACAAGATTCCGAGGCTGGACAGTTCCCTCCCCTTTCCCCCCTCTTCCCTCCCCTAAATTTATGGCTATACCGAGTTTTTCTTTTCTCTCTCCTCCTTGTATGGTACTTGTTCTGCAAATGTTTGGATCTGTGCCGTTCTTTAACATATTTAATACTGTAATGTATACCACAATGTGCATATGTGTTGTTGGATGTGTACTAATTCACTTCAATAAAAAGAATTTGACTAAAAAACACAGTATTAGACTAGAAATACTATTTCGAATTCGAATGTCACATTTGAATTTGAATATTCCTTTTAAAACACAGTATTAGACTAGAAATACTATTTCAAATTTGAATGTAACATTTGAATGTAGCATTCGAATTCGAATATTACAGTTATTAAACACAGTTGAAGACTAAAAATACTATTTCAAATTTGAATGTCACATTCAAATTTGAATATTACATTTCGAAATTGAATGAATACATAGCTAAACATTCTATTATTCAAACAAATATTTTCGAATTTTATTGAAAAATTTGAAAACGAAAATTCGAAAATAGAATGTTAGAATGGTATGTAAACATTCGAAATTTGATTTGAACGAACGAATGTATCAAAATTCGTTTTAAATTTTGAAATTTTAAAAACATTCGCCCATCCCTAACCCTAGCCTTGTTTGTTTAAAACCACAATCGTTTTATGGCTATAGAAATGCAGCAAAGAGACAGTGAGAGGGATGTTTTGAAAACTAAGTATATACAGTGAGGCTTTTGATAACGAGGTCTGCACAGTGAGGTTTTGAAAGAGCGGTCTGCACAGTGAGGTTTTGAAAGAGCGGTCTGCACAGTGAGGTTTTGAAAGAGCAGTCTGCACAGTGAGGTTTTAAAAGTGCGGTCTGTACAGTGAGGTTTTGAAAGTGCGGTCAGTACAGTGAGGTTTTGAAAGTGCGGTCTGTACAGTGAGGTTTTGAAAGTGCGGTCTGTACAGTGAGGTTTTGAAAGTGCGGTCTGTACAGTGAGGTTTTGAAAGTGCGGTCAGTACAGTGAGGTTTTGAAAGTGCGTTCTGTACAGTGAGGTTTTGAAAGTGCGGTCTGTACAGTGAGGTTTTGAAAGTGCGGTCTGTACAGTGAGGTTTTGAATGTGCGGTCTGTACAGTGAGGTTTTGAAAGTGTGGTCTGTACAGTGAGGTTTTGAAAGTGCGGTCTGTACAGTGAGGTTTTGAAAGAGCGGTCTGTACAGTGAGGTTTTGAAAGTGCGGTCTGTACAGTGAGGTTTTGAAAGCGCGGTCTGTACAGTAAGGGTTGCTACTTTGGACTATATTTAAACCCACTTAGCATTTTCGTGATTTACAGTGTGAGAACTGTGAAAATCTCATGTAAGAACTGAGAATATTTGCGGCCACTTTCTGCTATTAGAAAATTACATCTTGACCATTCTTCTTGTTTTTTAAAGAAAAAAATGTATCTAATGATTTATTTTTTGGAAAAAAAAAATTCATAGACAAAAACCATTAGATACATTTTTATAAAGAAATGTAATCAACCTCAATAATGGAAAACGTAAACAAAATATATCAAACAAACAAAAAGTTAACAAATATATGGATCCATAATATTCTTTATTATTAATGATTTATCTCCAAAAATCTCCATATACTTTAACGATTGACCCTATAATTATTGATGAAACATGCCAGTACACCTATCACGTGTATACATAAACCTCTCAGAATGGATTTGGATTGCAAAAGTATTATTTTACTCATGCAAATGATGTTTACCTTAGACACTGTACAACGGGATATGGTTTCAGGTTACTTTCACACTATTGTGCCTGGTCTTTGTCCCCTAATGTCTCTTTTTGTGCTCTACAAGTTTCAGTCAATATTTATCAGGGTAAAGTGATATTCTGTATTTTGTAAACATAGTGCTAATGTTGTTTAGCACTTTCCATTGATTTCAATGGGATACACAAATAGTAAACTGTGGACGAGATTTGGGAAGTGCAAAGTGAGAAAATCGGGTCTGTATAAGCTGTCAAGGTACTTTAAGTATTAGCAAAGAAAAAGTAAAGCTTTTTGGTGGATGATAATTCATTAACAGCAACTATGTAAACATGGCCCAAGTCTTTCTGTGTATGTTTATTTTTTAAAACAAGTGCCATTTTAGTAGCCCTGAGTTTTCAACATTCAACTTTTTTAGGTAAATCCTAATTTCACTGTACTTAGGGGTCCATTTATCATTGTGCGGACGGACATTATCCGCTATAGCGAACCATGTCAGCCGCACATCGATAAATGCCGACAGCAAACGCGATTGGCATTTATCATTGCACCAGCAGTTATTGTGAACTGCTGGTGCAATGCCTCCCCCTGCAGATTCATGGCCAATCAAGGAGGAGTGTCAATCAACGCGATCGTATTGGATCGGGTTGATTTTCGGCGATGTCTGTCTGCCACCTAAGAGCAGGCGGACAGGTTATGGAGCAGCCGGCTGCTTCATAACTTGTGTTTCTGGCAAGCATCAAGCTCAGTTCGGAGCTTGATAAATAGACCCCTTAGAGTGTTCAACGGGTAAAATCTGCCATTTCACATGACAAAATAAAGGTAAAGGAGCTACTTATAAACAATGGAATGTACACCAATAGGTTAAATGGGTCATTGGAAACACATTAAAGGAGAAAATATTTTAAAGTACAATATCTATACAATATAAATTAGTAGCCCAGTGTAGAGTCTAGCCCAATGTAAATTTACAATAGCACAGTAAAAGCTGGTTACATATTTGATAACAGGCATAACATCTCATAGGCTTTTCAAGGGAATCTTCACAGGGGATTTCAAAGACCTTAACAAGTGCAAAAGTTTAAAAGCCAGAATAAAAAATGCTGGCTATTTGATTCAATATTGATGATGGCTACTTAAAGGGTCATGATACCCAAATGTTTAAACACTTGAGCATAGCTGTAAAAAGCTGACTAGAAAATATCACCTTAACATTTCTATGTAAAAAAGGAAACTATTTCACCTCAAAATGTCCTAAGTATTCAAATCCCATTGCAAAGGGCTTTAAGCCGCAAATCAATATGTCTGTCCCGGGACCTGCAAGGGAACATGCTTCATGCACACTAATCTTATTTCCCTATTCAGTTTAAGGAAGTTTACAATGAAATATCATGAGAGTTAAATGAAATCTCATGAGATCACAGCAAAAGAGTTCATGAACTCAGCACTGCTGATGCCAATTGGCTGCTGTTCATTTCTTCTTTTTTTTTTTTAAAAAAAAAAAACCTGCAGCTGGACAGTAACTGAAAGATAAATCTTTACACAGCACTTAATCTGGTGAGCTGAGGAAATTGTGAGGTAAAATATCTTCCCTTTTTACATAGAGATGTTCAGGTGATATTTTTCTGTCAGCTTTTTACAGTTATACTGCATCACTTTCAAGTGATTTAGCATATGATTATTATGTCCCTTTTTGTCCCTTTTATCCCTTAACCAGTAATATAACAATACAAGTAGTGGTAACAGCTTCACATAATTTTACATCATTTTATCATTTACATTTTTTAAATGCCCGTGACGAAAGTAATGACATGTAAATAAACTATAAAACAAAAGAATAAGCAGATTTTCTATTGTTTTTTACATGTTTTGAAGCCCCTTGTAAATCTATACAAGATATTTATGCCGTCCTTCAAATGGATTGTAATTGACCCCCTTTGTTTTTTTCTTTGTCAATCTATGGAATACAGCAAAAGTACTTTTTAAGTTTTCAAAGTTTTTGTTTTAAGAGTCACCCTTTAATGCAAGTAAATACATTTTTTCCAGAAATAGCTTTGGGTACAGTGTGGGAGTACCTGGCATGTGGGATATACTGGAAAATGTGGCCGCACTATGGAAATTTCCTGTAGAGGAGGAAAGAGCAGGGACAGGTGGATATTTTGGAAGGAAGCTGAATTGGCATAACAGGCAACAGCTGAAAGGTCTCGGAGCAAACTGCCAACGTCCTCTTGTGAAGCTTTGCCGAGCAGTTTGGTCTTATTCGTGGCTTGAATTAAATGCTCAGATGTGAGCATAAAACACATCCATTGGAAGATAGCTATGTTTTAAGGCTACTTTTTCTCTGAAGTGGAAATGATAAGAAGTATTTTACCAAACAAATGATATATTAAGTCACAGGGGCCTTGATTTAAATTATTTTAGCTTTCATGAAAAGGAGATTTAGACTACTGCATAGTTCTGCCTAGAAATTAGATTTATAAAACTCAGTTTTAGAATGTTCTGCTTATACATTTCATTATCACAGCATTAGGGGCCTTAGGCCACTGATGCTCAAAAAAAATGTGCCATCCAACAGTATAACATGTCTCTTTGTTATGATAATTGTTCCTGCCTCACTGCTGCAAGAACATCTGTTGTTCCATACTAAATACAGAACAATACCACTCTGTAGCCATTATTTTACCTGCAACTCAACACTACTCTGTGTCACCTGCAGGCATGTCACTTGAGGCCGCTAATGTCACCACAATAGTCAGGAATATCACATTCACATAATAGTGCTACTTTTAAAAGGACAATTTGAGGACAATGACACACAACTTATTAACAGTCTAAGGGGTGGTGTCACACCTTCTGGATCTCTCTGAGTATCTGTGACTGATTCCTCTCCACAAGCTTCAAATGCCATTTGCGTGCTGCAAGTATTTCTGTGCAAGTTCTACTTGTTCTCCAAAGTGTTTGTGCAAACTCTCAAGGTAATATCATTAGTTGTTTACTCTGGATTGTGTCTCTCTCATTTGCCTGTGCTCACAGCTTTTCAGCTGTTCATCTCCTGCATGCACTCAATGGGGCCTATTTAAGAAAGGTCTTGCGGACCTTATCCGACAGTGCAGATCAGGTCCGCAAGACCTTGCTGAATGTGGAGAGCAATACGCTCTTCGTATTCAGCATTGCACCAGCAGCTCACAAGAGCTGCTGGTACAATGCCGCCCCCTGCTGACTCACGGCCAGTAGGGAGGTGTCAATCAACCTGATCGTATTCGATCGGGTTGAATTGCAGTGATTCCTGTCCGCCTCATCAGAGCAGGCGGACAGGGTTATGGAGCAGTGGTCTTTAGACTGCTGCTTCATAACCTGTGATTCTGGCGAGTCTGAAGACTCGCCAGAAACACGGGCCTTCAAGCTCCATTCAGAGCTTGATAGATAGGCCCCAATGTGCGCACCTACTCAAGCCATTGGTAACTATTTACAGAAGTTCTACTATAGGCATTACTTGCTGTCTGTTTGTAAACATATCCTGCAATTGCTATATTGTGATACAAGCTTTGCAACCTCTGTGCTGTGCAGCTGCTAAAACAATTAGTAATCAGCTCTCTCCTAGCAAATTCTGTGTTCCTAAATCCTGCAATATTACTGTTCACCACTCGGGGCATTTATCCTACTCTGTCAATACTTAACCTTACCTCATTGGTGTATAAATATTCTTATTTGTTTAGTGCATAACATGTTAAGTTGTTTTTGCCATATTTCACCTTTGATGTATATTAACTCAGCAGAGGTTTATATATAGAAGGTATCTACAACTATATATTCCTTTCTCTAATTCTCTGCTTACAAAAAATACATATATGCATAAATATATATCACCTAGATTACAAGTTTTGCGTTCATGTTTTAATGCTGAATAAATGGTTATTTCAGCATTAAAACAGCACCGCAGCCATTCCAAGTCTTGTCGGTTTAACTGTACCACAAGACTTTTACGTCAGTGAGTCCCGCACACTTTAAAATTACGTTTTGTGACTTCCCATGGGCGGGCAAAGATAGTGGAAGCAGGGAACGGAGCTCCAGAGAAAAAGGCTCCTAAACTTGCCTAAAGCTCGACCTATCTGCCCCAAAACAGAGCTAATCTCCTTGGCAGGAGAGAGAAACACCTGCCCAGATTCAAATTAGCGAGGAATCCGACAATCGATTTCCCCACTGAACAAGTCGCAAGACAGAAGTAACAGTGGGAGGTTGCTGCTGCAACCTCAAGGATAAATACCCGATCGTGGCCCAAGGACCTGGAGAAACGGGAACAACTAGCTGCCCAGTAGCCCGACAAAAGACCACTTGGCTGAGATCAAAACGCAATTTTGCACCTCAATCACGCAGTAAAGGGACATGACCTAAAATACGGCCTATATACCCCTTAGAATTAAATGATTAAACTTGCAACTGGGCTATACATGTAGCCCACACACAGACCCATTTTTAATTTCATGTGCTACATGTAAGAAAGGCCCTGATCTGCGACTGCTACAAGTTTGGATGAAGTAGGCTGACCTATAGGATCTCTATTGATTAAAGGGACTGAGAACTTAACCCCTGCTGGCCCAGTCTGGAGTTTCAGGGCAGACAGAAGATTAAACTGAAAGGAACAGATTAATTCACAGAGACATACACTTCCCCTAATCTCTATTATTGAAACAGAGAGATAGAGCAACATAGGGAATAATACCCTGCACGCCTGTTACACAACAGATCCAAACTTAAATGATGCTTCTTCTCCCCCCCATTTCTTTTATCTCCTACTGACACCCTCTGGGAGAGACATGCAGGACTAGTCAACACAGGTCCACGCCCCCCGCTCACCCACCGCACAATAAAATCAACTGTATGACTCGACATACTTCTTGCTCTATGGCCTAGGGGGAATCACAACCATATCAGTATCCAAGACTCTCAACTTAATTCCCTGAACCACAAGATAAGCAGGGGGGAATCCTTTAATCTGCAGCAGAACAAAGGCAAGAACACCCCATTCGACTGCTCCACCACCACTGGTTTCTCTCTGGGGCTATAAAAATCTATACAAGGATCCTGTATTCATCTACTAAAAGAACCCTGAAACACACACCTCTGTATGCAAAAATATTACGACTAGTATACTAAAACAACGGCCACCATGTCGAATAGATTAAAGAACGCCGACAAGAAAAAGATTCAGACGGAATCATAGCCTTCCCCAACATCTCTAGAAGGAACCTCAGACTCTAATTTTATTGACACTCATCCAATTGTTTTCCATATATCTGCTCTGTTCTTGCCAAAGATAGAGTAACTTCAAACAGACATGGACTCTCTCACAGCAGAAGTGACATCTTTCAACACTAGGCTAACACGAGTGGAACAGAAGGTATCAGAAGGAGAATCCAGACAACGAGAGATGGAAACTAATGTAAACATTCTCTAACAACAAACCAAACAGTTGATGGCAAAGATTGATGACCTAGAATATAGGTCAAGAAGAAATAACCTTTGTATCGTAGGAATACCAGAATCACTTCCAAACACCCAACTTGTAGAATTTGCAGAAACCACTTTGCCAACCCTACTGCAGATGCCAAACTCGTGCTTGCCGTGTACAGTGGAATGAGCTCACAGGGTGGGAATCCCAAGGACACAAGGAGAGAACAGTCAACAATCACATCAGATCATGGTGAAGTACCTTAACTTCAAAGATAAAATATCCATCCTACAAGCGTACAGGAAGATCTCTTCTCTATAGTATGAAGGAAATAAACTATACTTGTTTCAAGATTACTATGCAGAGATGGCTAGTAAGAGGAAGGAATTCTCACCCTACTACAAACAATTAATGGAGCAGGGCAGAACAGCAGCCTTGCTGTACCCAGCAAGACTTCGACTACAAACAGCAAATTGACAATTATTCTTTGAGTCACCGAAACATCTCAAACTACACCTGCAGAGAGAGAGAGAGAGCAACAACCATCTGGAGATGAGGAGAGTCCGGAACCACCAACCTGAAGAATAACACCAAGGCTATAGAAGAAACAAAAGAAACTTAAAGACTTAGTCATACAGACTATATTCTTTACAAGTGAGGGGGGGGACTTTATTTTTAATAGATTGTAAATTGTTAAACAGTTGGGAGGTTGAGGGGAGAGGGAAAGTTATTGTTTAATTGTATTATTTACTATCTGTTTTTCTACTTACCACAGAATTAGGAATAGAGCTCTGGCCAAGATGTGTCACTCCTGAAGGAAAAACAAACTCCCTACAAAAAGTAAGTACTACACCCCCCCACAAATCTTGACTGTCACGCACAACACTCCTTACAAATGAGTTTCATTGGTTGCCACCTTGGGCACAGGTTAGTTAGTCCTATCTTAGCTAAATGAAGCTGACTACATGGAATGTAGGGGGTATTACATCCCCAATCAAAAGAAAGGCAATACTGAGACATTTAAACATTAAGAAAGTAGATATAGCTATATTAGAAGAGACGCACCTATCAGGCCTGGAACACCAAAAAAATCAGAGTTGGTTAGGGGAGGTAGTATACACCCCGTATAAAAAGAAAAGAGTGAGAGGGGTGGCCTTGCTTATATGAAAGGGACTTAACTACAGATTGACCCACTTTAGTTTGTGTTGTGTGAGATTTATGGTCCACACACTCAAAAAAAGGAGTTTCTAACCCAATTGCAGAGCCAACTCATACAGTTCCCCGATCTCCCCATAATAGCAGGAGGGGATTACAACATTGGTCCACATACGCCAGCAGACAGGTTTCGCAACACAGATCATAATACTCCACAACATTACCCATGGGCAGGGTCAAAAAGAGAAACACTTATCTTACAAAATTTCAAAAACACTTTAACTTTGACTGATGTCTGGAGGGTGAGAAACCCAGAGGCTAGAGACTATACATGTCTACACCCATCCAAGACCACATTATCCTCTATAAACTTTTCCTGATCTCTACGCCCTTCTGCCCTCGTATTAAAGATACAAAAATTGACCCCATTACCATCTCTGATCATGCTCCAGTTTCCTTAAAGATAGACAAAAACAATTCCTAGGCAAACCCACAGATTGACATTACCTACTCACCTTTATCATGACCTGAACTTACACAATCACTTGATAGGGAAATGGATCAATTACAGAGACCTAAACTCTCAACATCTAAACAACATCTCATTATTTTAGGAATCAGCAAAAGCAGTACTTGGGGAGGGTGACAGCATGCGCAGCTAAATTAATAAAAAAAATGAAAATTGAGAGGAGAACTACTCCTGCGACAACTCTTTAATGACAGGAACCATTATTTATGCAACCAAACACAGTCAAATGGGAAAAACTACAGAGACATTTAATCCATTTGGGATACACATATTATACAAACCTCAGTCAGTGTTCAAAACAGATTACAAGCCAATTTTTATCAGTATGGGAATCACACAGGCAAACTACTGGCAAAAATTACCAAACTGGAAAGAAAACCAATTACTGTAGTAGCCATTAGGGAGACGGACAAAAACCTCACACAAGAGACAGACATACACAAAGCATTCATTGACTACTACTCCAAATTATATAGTCATCAAGATGTAAATGCTGAGAAAAAGCAAAACTTTTGGCAAGACTTGCATCTCCCACAACTAGACGATGGACAGATACAGAAACTAAACACCCCAATCCAACCTCTAGAAGTAATCCACTCCATTGAGACACTCCCCTTAGAGAAAACCCCCAGACCTGACGGATTACCAGGAGAATTCTATAAACTGTTGAAAAAAGAGACCTCGGACACCCTGACACTCCTATATAATTCAATTTTGGAAGGGGAGGTGAGATTATCAGATTCTTTGAAGCTAATGTGACAGTCATTCTCAAACCTGACAGAGACCCGTTACTTACTTCCTCATATCGACCAATATCACTACTTAATTCCGACTATAAACTGTTCACAAAAATATTGGCCAACAGATTAGCAGACATACTTCCTCTTTTGGTATATGAAGACCAAACGGGATTTGTGAAAGGTAGATCTTTAGTTAAAAATATGAGAAAGCTACAGTTGACACATTATTGGAAAGGTAGTAATAGCAACCATCAGATTAATCCTGAGGAAGCTTGTTTGATTCTTGTAGATGCTGAAAAAGCATTTGACAAGATACTGTATGATCATTTGTTCGCTATCCTGGAAAATTTTGGTATACAGGGGTTCTTTATAAGAGCCATACAAACCATTTATAATGAACCCCAAACAGCATTATTGATTAATGGTACACCCTCCAAACCATTCTCGCTCCAGAGAGGCCCGATACAGGGATGCCCTCTCTCCCTGCTCCTTTTTGATCTTGCACTAGAGCCCCTCACATGCAAAATTAGAAGAGACACAGAAGTTTTACATATAGGGAAGGAAACTATCCACTTTTCGGATGATATGATTCTGTATACATGGGAATATCCCTAAAATAATGCAAATTATCACTAAATTTAGTGAGATATCTGGATACCAGATCAATAATGATAAATCAGAGCTTCTCTGGTTACAGAACCAAGATCCCTCTCTTCCCTTACCATACAATTTTAAAATAGTTGGCACTACATTTAAATACCTAGGTATAATCCTGACTAGTAGCCCTAAACAATGGTGTGAGTCCAACTTCCGACCACTGCTAAAAGATTTAAGACGGGGGGTGGAGCGGATGGCTGAGCTGTGCAGACGTGTGGAGACTGAGCTCTGCTGCATTTAAAAGCTAAAATACTAATTCTCTGCTTAAACTTAAGCGGATTTGCCCATAGCCATTCTGGGCTATTCGAGGGGATCATTTAGAGAGTTTTTCCTGCCAAATTGAGCACAACTTTGGGAGATCAAGGTGAGCCTGAAAGGAGTACCGGAGGCTCCTCTAGGAAACACCGCGGCTGCGGCCTACGCCGGAACTCGCAACTGGCCGACTCTAACCCTCAACAAAACTAAACAGTAAGTCTACTTAAACCGGAGGTGCCACTATACTGCTAGACCTCCTTTAGACTTAGAGCAGGAGATCCTTAGCCCCTAATTCGAACTTAAAGTGAGAGGGCCTGGAGGAAACCCATGTGGCAGGCTAGGAATATTACTCCACTCTGGTCCTTGTAAGGGGAATTCAGCTTCAGTGCTTTTACCTTTTCTCAACACACTATAATACATTTGGAGGTCACTTATACAGTTTAAGTGACATAGAGTGCGGGGTGCTACTTTATTTTAGTGTGGGTTTAAACTTTTCAATTGTGTGGAAAGAGAAACAATACTATTGCCTGTCTCCATTTTTCTCCCTGCAAGTAGGCCTAGCCAAACCTCTTACAGTTCTAGCACAAAGGCCCTGAAGAGCTGACTATAATACCTGTCTACTCATCTCTCCAATCTCTGCAATTTTTACTACAGCTATTTCCATTGAGACTTTACATGTTACCCACTAATAAAATGCAGGGGTAGGGGGGTTAGTGGCCAGATGCCCTCCCTGTGCTAGCTGCTTACACTGAACTACAAACTGAGATCCAGTAACTAAGCTTATACCTTTATTTGCCCCTATCCCCACTGCCTCCTTTGGGTAAATATAAAGACTAGCTAACTCTGCCAGCAATGTCTCAGGTCCACAAAAACAAAAATAAGACATCAACTAGGTCTAAAAACTCTGTTGCTGATCATTTCAAACCTAAGGATTCAACTGCTATTAGGGGCCCTACATCGCCTCACTCATGTCAAGAGGGTTCTGATAGTACTAACTCCTCCATATCCCAACAACAGGAGGAAGAAATGGAACTTACAACCAGATCAGATATAGTGGATACTCTATCTAAGAGGTTAAATGACCTGCAGGATAACTTGACATCTACCATTAAATCCTCAGTTGCAGACCTCAAAAAAGACCTCGCAGAAATGAGAGAGAGGACTGAAGCGCTCGAGCGCAAACAGGAGGACTTGGCGATTGAACAGCAGAATATAATTGCCCACTCTCAAAACCTTGCAGATTATGTCTCAGAAATAGAACAGAAAGTGGCGGACCTAGAGGATAGGTCACGCCGCAACAATGTCAGATTTAGAGGCATTACTGAGGAGATCCTACAGCCTGACTTAGAGACATTTGTCAAGAAATTCTGTGTCTCATTAGCACCCCCCTCAGATCCAAATGATATGCTAATTGACAGAGTCCATAGGATCCCCAGGGGCAGGAATGCTCCCAAAGACAAGCCCAGAGATGTAATTGCAAGGTTCCACTTCTATACTTACAAAGAGCAACTCATGAGGGCAGCTTTTTCCAAACCTCAACTTCCTGAGCATCTGAGACAGATACAAGTATTTCCAGATTTATCACAGTTCACCCTTCAGAAAAGGAGCACCTTTCGCCAGCTTACCCAATCCCTCCATTCAAGAGGCTTAAAGTACAGATGGGGTTATCCAACTAAACTCATCATCCATCGAGAGGGATCTCTGGTTACAGTGGACTCCCCAGCGATAGGTGAATATCTTTTGAAAAAATGGGACCAAGCAGACAATCATGCTGCCCACTCTCCTTCCAGGCCCTCACAGCTAAGGCCTACAGCTGACCAATGGAACCCCCTTCCTCAACGTCCTCAGTCCAGTAAAAGGAATTCAGCTTTCAGGGACTCCTCTCCAGGATAATCTGATAAGTATCTACTCTAACTGTTGCACTTTGCCGTGTATGTTTTTCTTTTTCTAGGACTTTTTTAGTGACGATTCTTTTTGCAATTGCCTCCTTGGAAGTCATTTTGCGACACTTGCTGCAAAACCATTCCTGTATACTATCTACTTATGTTGTGGGAGACTTTGGGAAAGAATGTATTATCTTGGTTTAATCTTTATATTTTTCTTTTTTCATTCCGATACACAGTTTTTTTTGTAAAGTGCTGTAATGTATTATTTTTAAATTTGTTTATGTAATAAGTATATTATATGTTTTTCTGTATAATACTGTTGACTCACAGTGGATGAACCTAGGACTTGCTTCCCCTGCCAGTTTTTACAGCATATGCCAACTGGGTTCTTACTAAGGTGGCTATAACTTCCTCAAGAGAGGAGGTAAAGTTCTGGCTCTGAAAGTAACTCACTGGGGACTCATTGTGCGAGTTCTGAGATATGCCTGTTTATTGTTAGTTTCTTTTTTTTTTTTTTTTTCTTTTTTTTGTTTGTTCACCAAGTTGTTTAAATTTCTTAGATCCTTTTAAATTGTAATTGATATGCCCCACTGTCACAAGTATTTTCCTTTATTTATAACTTTTGGATAGCTGTGGTTTTTGTCTCTGCTTTTGGATCTAGATATAGTAACAAGTGGCCTAATATTCAGCCCTTCTGGCTTGCTATGCCTCATATGTGATGTTGTTGTGTCTGGCTCCGGGGTGGACCCAATAGCTAGATGCTGCCGAGATTATGCACTACCTAGATACCCACTTTTTTTACCGGGAACCTATTGTTCTGCCTATATATTTTCACTTATACTACAAAGTCCCGGTCCTGAGTCACTTGCTCTACTTATATATGGTTAATGTACACACTCAATGTCTAGATAGCACACATAAGTTGGTCTCAGGTATGTTTATGTAACATTTTAAATGTTTTACTTGTCAGATTCTAGACAGACAGCCTTAAAATGTATGTTTTGGTCCCCTTGCCGGAGGGGATGGTGCATGGAGGTCACCCTGCGACATTTGTTGCAGGACCATTTCTGTATAGTACTCACTTATGCTGTGGGAGACTTTGGGGAAGAATGTATTTTCTTGGTTCACTCTTTATAGTTTTTTTCATTTTTTTGCGCACAGTTCTTTGTAAAGTGTTATAATGTATTGTTCTCAAATTTGTTCTTGCAATGAGTATATTATATGTTTTTCTGTATAATATTGCTGACTCACAATGGATGAACCTAGGATTTGCTTTCCTTGCCAGTTTTTATAACATATGTCAACTGGGTCCTTATTAAGGTGGCCACAATTGCCCCGAGAGAGGATTTAAAATTCTGGCTCTGAAAGTAACCTACTGAGGACCCATTGTGTGAGTCCTGAGATATGTCTGTTCACTGTTAGTCTTTAGTTTACCAAGCTGTTCAAATTTCTCAGATTCTCTCAAAGTGTAATTCATATGCCCCATTGTCACAGTTTTCATCCTTTGTCTATAAATTTTTGGATAGCCGTAGTTTTGGCTTTGCTTCTGGATATAGATACAGCGACATGTGGCCTTATATGTAGCCCCTCTGGCTTGTTATGCCTCATATGTGATGTTGTTGTGTCTGGCTCCGAGGCGGACCCAATAGCTAGAGGCTGCCGAGATTATGCACTATCTAGATACCCACTTTTTCTTACACTTACCACACTAGATTACTTTAGAATAAGCCTCTGTAACTTAAGTATTAACATAGATATTTGTTCCTCACCAGTAATCTATAGATTTGCCTATATATTCTCACTTATATCACAAAGTTTGGTCCTGAGTCACTTGTTATACCTATTTATGGTTAAGGTGCACACTCAATGTTCATATAGCACTTAAAAGCTGGTTTCAGGTTTTGTTTGTTTATGTAATGTTTTAAATGCTTCACTTGTTAGATCGTAGATAGATAGTTTTGAATTCTATGTTTTGGTCCCCTTGCCGGAGTAGATGGTGCATATAGCCTGGTGTTTAATTGTTGGAAGGCTATTAGCTCTGGCTTTGAGACCAAATCATTTGAGTATCATTTTTTTAGACTTTGTTGTTCAAATGTACTTTTGCTCACTTCTATCTTGTCCTTTAAAGATAAGGTTCAAAGTCACTTTTCTTATATGTATTAGGACACCATCAGACTTCCTAGGGACATTTAGCTCAGTGACAACTGCAAAATCATACTCTCTTCACAGGTCATGCCCTATTTCAGGCCAATAAACTGCCACTAACCACACCACTGTTTAGTGTCTATGTTCTTATTATTAAATGTTACCTATTTGACACAGACTTTTCACATAGATTCAGCATAGACACATAGGTTTCATAAGCAAGCATATGATCACATTTAGGATATTTCCCTTGGTCTCCCAAGACACCCTGTTAGATTTAAAAGAATCCCTGCCCCTCTAACCCCCCCCCAGTGGATCTCACTTATTTACCATTTAAGGGAGGGCATTGGCTCTCCTACTTTAGCTATACCTAATATACTAGTTACAAACACATATAAACTAATATTTGTTTTCAACTCACCGTCTGCACATTATCTGCTATCTCATCCTGATGCCTTTTTCTTTTACTCCATCTGGCCTCACCTACCCCCCCCCCTCAATAATACCTAAGTTTACGGATGTAAACTTGTGGATCAATTAGAATCCCTACGCTTCTTAGAATACTGCTACTCTTTGGTTCATCTGAACCCTAAGAATCCATACATTATATTTCCTTACATTTTCAATCTCCTTTTTATATGCTTTTTCTACTTTAGTCTTTTCACTTCTATCCCTTTTTTTTTTTCTCTTCTCTTTTTTCCTTTTTCTCTCCCGGTTTCTCTTCTCCCTTGCCCCATTCTTCATAATGGAGACCTCCATACGATTCCTTACTTTAAATGCTAAGGGCTTAAATTCGCCTGAGAAACGTAGTATGTTAACAACATATGGCAAAAAATTAAAGGGGCACGTCCTATTTATTCAGGAAACTCATTGGACTATAGATAGGCCCCAACCATACTGATCGACTCTATACCCAGGCTTGATTACGGCCTCCCATACCGATAAGACAAGAGGAGTTGCAATACTCCTACATAAAGACCTCCAGTTTGAACAAATATACCTAGATAGGGACCCTGGCGGTAGATTCATTATTTGTGTGTGTAAACTTAATGGTACCCTCTTTACCTTAGTTAATCTATATGCCCCAAATCAACAACAACTACATTTTCTAGCAAAAGTCCTTAATCTAGCAAAATCGGTGAGATAAGGTCATATCGTAGTTGGAGGTGATTTTAATGTCATTTGGGACCCTAAATTAGATAAAAAACTTGTAACGGGTAAATCCATTGATCCCTACACTAGTTCTACAGCGATCAAATTTAGATCTCTATCTGCTAGACACGAATTATATGATGTCTGGCGAACATGCCATCCTGAGGACAAAGATTTCACTTTTTTCTCCAATCCGCATAAATCCTATTCCAGACTGGATTATTTTCTAGTTGATTCTAGGCTTCTTAATGAGGTCACAAACTCACGAATACATATCTGTACATGGTCAGACCATGATGCGGTTTCTTTTGACATTTTTCCATCAGGAGCTCGCAAGGGGGGACATTCTTGGAGGTTCCCGAATTTTCTTTGGGAAGAACCAGGATTTAAGGACTCACTCACAAAAGCGATTAATGACTACATACAGTTTAATATACCGGGCCAAACTTCCTTCCAAATCTTGTGGGGGGCATTTAAGGCATATATAAGGGGGTTTTGCATCTCTGAATCGGCTAGAGTCCGGAAGAACAGAGGAGGCTCTTTGGGCCAGCTGGCCACGAAACTGAGGGACATGGAGAAAATCAACAAGGATAATCCCACTATCCCAATCTCTGATGAAATCAGTGCCCTAAGAAGACAAATCCTCCAACTAGAGCATGACAGAATCAAAGCCAATCTAGCAAAATTTAAGCAAGTAATGTACCATAAAGGTAACAAGGCAAACAAGCTTTTAGCTCGAAAACTTAATGCAAGAACTGCTCACTCTAGGGTCCAAGCTCTAGAGATCAACAGTTCTAGAATTTTAGCTCCCGAGGATATTGGAAATGCTTTCGCTGACTATTACTATCAACTCTATAATCTCTCGGAAGCAGAAAACCTGGACACTCCCTCTATCGATAGGATACAGGAGTTTTTAGATTCCCTTAAGCTCCCTACACTCACAGAAGACGCAAGGAACTCACTCCTGCACCCAATCTCTATTAAAGAAATCTGTAATGTCATTACCCAACTCAAACCGAATAAGTCCCCAGGACCTGACGGTTTTACGGGCTCTTTTTATAAAATGTTTAAACAACACCTATCATCCCTTCTCTGCCCCTTCTTTAATGAGGTGGCCGAGGCAGGAAGCTTCTCAAGAGAGTTCTTGGAAGCATCTATCATCGCGATTCCCAAACCAGGAAAGGATCCCCTCTATTGTGCCAATTATAGACCTATCTCATTGATAAATTTAGATGTCAAGATGTACTCCAAGCTCTTAGCCAACAGGATTGTTCACCTACTCCCGGATATCATACAAATAGACCAAGTTGGCTTTACCTCTGGTAGGCAAGGTCCTGACAATACTCGTAAACTTTTACAGGTGTTCTCCGAGTCAGCTCACCAGGAGGTTCCCATCGTGGCCCTGTCTTTAGATGCAGAAAAGGCATTTGACAGGGTCCGATGGGAACCTCCTGGTGAGCTGACTCGGAGAACACCTGTAAAAGTTTACGAGTATTGTCAGGACCTTCCCTACCAGAGGTAAACTTTTACAGGTGTTCTCCGAGTCAGCTCACCAGGAGGTTCCCATCGTGGCCCTGTCTTTAGATGCGGAAAAGGCATTTGACAGGGTCCGATGGGATTATATCTGGCAGGTGCTTAAATCTTTTGGCTTTCCTCCACAATTCATTGGCATGGTTCAGGCGTTATATACTGCACCATTTGCAACGGTCAGAGGAGTAGGTTTTAGATCTAGAACCTTTCCCATTACTAATGGCACCCGGCAAGGCTGCCCCCTTTCGCCTCTGATTTTTGCTATGGTTATGGAACCTCTAGCCCAAGAGATCAGGCATTCTCAAGGCATAGAGGGAGTCAAGATAGGTGAGCGATTAGAGAAAATCGCCCTCTTTGCCGACGATCTGACCATTCTGGTAACTAACCCGAGTTCTTCAATTCCGGAAGTTTTTAGGACCTTAGAATCCTATGGGGTTCTCAGTCTCTACAAAGTAAACATTCTTAAAACTGAAGCCCTAGTAATTAATCTTGATCCCGGGCTCCTTGCCACACTTAAGACCCGCTTCTCTTTTACCTGGCACACAGACCTAATCAAACATCTGGGTGTACTTCTCGGTCCTGATATAAATAAGGTTATTAAATACAATTTTGAGCCATTGATCGCTGAAATCAAAAACCTTCTACAGAGGTGGGATTACAGGGAAATCTCTTGGATGGGACGTATTTCTACTCTTAAAATGGCTATCCTTCCAAAAATCCTGTATCTATTTAGGTGCATACCCTACACGATACCAAAAATCTATCTATCTCAGATTCAGTCCATATTCATCAACTATGTTTGGAGAGGAAAGATTCCGAGGGTGGCGAGCCGCATTCTTCAACTACCGATAAATAAAGGAGGTATAGCTTTTCCCAATATATATTTATGCCATGACGCAGCCAGGCTAACTCACATTGCAGCCTGGAGCAATGAGAAAGAGAAACCGGCATGGTTTTTGCTTGAGACTGAGGTTATCCCTAGAAAATTTCTTCTAAAAGACCTAATATGGATTCCTAAGCATAGGCTCCCTGATGTAACGCTTACGAATAAAATAATTTTAGACAATTGCCGGACATGGCATAGACTTAGACATCACAAAGGACTGGCACCCCATCCCTCACCTATTCATAGTCTTCAGGGATTGATGATGGGTCTTCCAGACATACATAGACAGGACTGGCTATCATGGAATTTTATCTGTGTTGGGGACCTCTATACCCAGAAGAGGCTATCAACAACTAAACAAATAGTTGCGCAGGTGAAAGATGCTCCGCGGTGGTTAATGTTTGAAAGTTATAGATTACTAGAGTATTGTCAGGCTTGGGGTTTCCCCAAGACACAGTTGAGAGAAAGTACTACTTGGGAGAAACGATGGCAAGCAGGGACTAAGCCTATAAAACCACTTACAAATCATCATCTGCTACTTCTTAGTGACTACAGCAAAATCATACCCTGGCAGATAAAGGCGTGGGGACGTGAAATAGATGCTCAAATCACCCCGGTGGAAGTGGAGCATGCGACAATGATCACCAAATCAGCTATACACTGCATTACTTTCCTTGAAACCTATTTCAAGGTCCTCTTAAAGTGGTATTTAACCCCCTATAAGTTGTCTAAGATATACCCTACAGCCTCTCCGCAATGCTGGGAGGGCACAGATCTACATATCTGGTGGTCTTGCCCAAAAATCTGACCGTATTGACAAGTATTGGACGATCTGGAATAGGTGGTTCCTTAAACCTCCTTAGACGCCCAAATACTTATTATTGTCTTTCTGTTCCTATGGTGGATCCATTATCCCTCTGAGATTTCTCCTACACTTCCCCTACCCCCCCTTTTTCTCTTTTTTTTTTCCTTTTCTATATTCTACTGCCTGTTCTTTTCCAATTTTTGCTGTTAATTTGAACTTGATGTCCCTTACTTAGTAAACTTGTTAGGGACTAATTGCTTTTATATTAGGACTCAATGATAGATTGAGACATTAGGAACATACATAGCTAAAGACTCTTGTGACATCCCCCAATTAATTTTGATAAACTAGACTTCATTTTGGAACACAATTTAAGGGACATTACCCTATCTCTTGAGATATCTCTCTTTAACTTAGATGTAAGAATGAGAGTAACCTATTGGTTGGTAATTGTTCCTATGTCAAAATCTTGTGCCAGCTTTGTATTATGAATACCCTTGTATTTTATATTTGAGAATTGTTTAAAGTCTGTTCTAATGCTGATTGTTTTACTTGCATTCTCTTTGTACTGATTTATGCCTAATAAAGCTTAAAAAAAAAAAAAAAAAGATTTAAGACAAAAACTGCTGAACTGGTCTTCCCTGCCATTGACTTTGTCGGGTAGGGTGGGCTTAGTGAAGATGATCTTATTTCCCAAGCTTCTATATACATTTCAAATGCTCCCTGAGCTCATACACAAGCAAGACCTCAAAACATTAAACAAAGACATCTTAACATTTCTGTGTGTTTAAATATCGAACACTATAATTGGGCAGCCCTAGCTAAGTACGTCATGGGCTGGTTGTTACATAAAAACTATTTTACAAATTACACACTTGAAACAGAAATTATTAAACCGTGGTCCTTACAAATGCTCCCTCACATGACACTTTCACAAGCTGAGGCTATAGTCGGAGACGCCCCCCTTCTATATCACCCCATAAAGGCATGGTGGAATCTTTGCAAAACTCTAAGACTTTCACACCGACACATCATATACTTACCTCTTCAGGGCAATACAGACTTTCAGGCGGGGTTCACTACAAAACCCTTCAAACAGTGGGAGGAGAGGGCAGTGATGACACTAAGGCAAGTACTATCAGAGGATGGGAAATCTATTTGATGTTTTAGGGAACTGCAAAGAGACTTTGGAATACCCAACACTCACCACTTTGCATTCCTTCGGATGAGGCATTATGTAACAGACCTTCTAAAAGCAAAAGACATACCGAACACAAATTGTGAAATTTATATACTACTGACCCTAATGAAAGGAGGGATGACATCTATATCCTACACTTATAGCACCCTTCAAACTACATCCAATACTTCCACTAAAACACACCTTCAGAACACATGGAGTACATAGTCAGGAGAGATGATTTTGGATTCATGCATCATACAAAGCTTCACAAAAGTCAGGAACACCACTCTGTCAGCTGAAGTGAACGCCACTCTGTCAGCTGAAGTATGTGAATTGCACACAAAACTACTATACAGAGCATATGTGACACCAAGACTGTTCCATAAATGGAAACCATAGGCCTCTGGCCTGTGCCCAAAGTGCTCGCATCCCAATCCAAACATTATACACATGATATGGAAATGTCCAAGGTTAACAAAATTCTGGACCATAATACAAAGATTTATTGAGACCATAACTGCGAAAAAAGTCAGACTAACATTAGAGGCTGTGATTTTTCTGCACACACAGTTAGGACCCAAAATGCAAGTGAAGTTTATACACAATAAAATTCTTCAAGCTAGAAAGCTTATTCTCAAACAATGGTTGACAACCAAATTACCTAGACTACCTCAACTCAAAGAAACATTAACAAAACAAATGATGTATGAACAAATAGACACACGGGGAGATATAACACAGAGGACAAAACACTTCATTAATAAATGGGAACCCCTCATATGCAGTCTAGATCTAACACATCAGAGACACATTATCTATCCCTTCAAAGACTAAGAGTATATAGTCAGTTGACCTTCTAAGAGACCTACGGAATTCGTCAAATAACAGTTACGATAAGGGAACAAATGAAAAGGGAATATGGTATGGGATTGAGAGGTCAGAGAAATGTAATTAGATTGAAATGTTTGTTAGCAAGGGGAGAAGCAAAGGTTATGGAATTTTATTCATGCATTCAGAGACTTATCCTTTGTAGTTGATGCTGTGCCTTTTAAAAGAATATTAAGGGACATTATAAGAGACTTACAGTATCATAGTGGATGTGATCATAAGAGTCCTCGACTAGACAATTCTATCTAGAAATGTTGAGGATCACAGAATGGTACTGAACAGTATCCTAATCAATAGCCGACTAATAGTTTGTCAAACTCTACAGATTTAAACCTATAACATGGAAAGAGATTATATGTTGCTGTAACTAGTGTTTGAAATAAACAACATTTTCAACAACAAAAAATTGCGTTTTGTTCATGGGACTTCCATAGCGCAGCCATTACAAGTTTTACAGTGAGGCTAAAAAGCTTGCGTTACACCCTATACCTACAAGATCCGTTTCACCATCTGAGAGCAGTAGTTATGAGTTTTACGCTACAAAACTGTTACATAAAACTCATAACTAAACTGTCACAAAGTACACTAAACACCCATAAACTACCTATTAACCCCTAAACCGAGGCCCTCCCGCATCGCAAATACTATATTAAACGTATTAACCCCTAATCTGCCACTCCCAACATCGCCACCACTAATACAATTTATTAACCCCTATTCTGCCGCTCCCCCACATTGCTGCAACTATAATAAAGTTATTAACCCCTATTCCCCGTACCCCAACATTGCCCTCACTATAATAAATCTATTAACCCCTATTCCGTCGCTCCCCGACACCGCCACCACTATAATAAACCTATTAACCCTAAACTGCAAGCCCCCACAACGAAATATACTACATTAAACTATTAACCCCTAAACCGAAAGCACCCCACATTGCAATAAACTAATTTAAACTAGTAACCCCTAAACCTAACGCCACCCTAACTTTAGATTAAAATTATAATTTCCTTATCTTAAATTAATCTAACAATTAAACTAATATAACTATTAAACTAAAATTAAACTAACTACCAATTAAAGAAAACTAAAATACACATTAAAAAAAATCCTAACAATACTCTAAAAATTACAACTTATCTAATTAAAAAAATAAAAAATAATAAATTACAAAAAATAAAATTATCATGACGGATCGATGGACCTCCGCCTTGGACCTCTGCCAGGACCTCCACCTTGGACCTCCGCCTGGACCTCCGCCTTGGATCTTTGCCTTGGACCTTCGCCTAGACCTCTGCATACACACAACACTGCTCCGCCTCTGCAGGGATGAAGAAGATGCCAGTCCCGCAATGGATGAAGATGGATCCGCTTGGATGAAGATGGAGCCGCCAGGATGAAGATCGTTTAAGCGGGACTTCAACAACTGTGAGTACCTAAAGAGGGGTTGGTGTTTGGTTTTTTTAAGGTTTTTTGGGGTGGGTTTTTTTTAGATTAGGGTGGGCACTCTTAAAAGAGCTGAATGCCCTTTTAAGGGCAGCAAATGAGCTGTATGCCCTTTTCAGGGCAATGCCCATACAAATGTCCTTTTCAGGGTGATGGTAGATTAGGTTTTTTAGATAGTTGTTTTTATTTTGTGGGTTTGGGGGAGTGGGGGTTTCTAATGTTGGTGGGTCTTTAGGTCAATGCCCTACAAAAGGCCCTTTTAAGGGCTATTGGTAGTTTATTCTAGATTAGGTTTATTTTATTTTGGGGGGTGTTTTTTTTTTAAATGGGTATTAGAATAGGAATAATTTTTATTATTTTGGATAATTCGGGTGGGTTTTTATTTTTAGATTAGGGGTTGGGCATTTCATAAAAGAGCTGAATGCCCTTTTAAGGGCAATGCCCATACAAATGCCCTTTCAGGGCAATAGGTAGATTAGGTTTTACTTTATTTTTATTTTGTGTGTTTGGGGGGTGGGGATTTGTATACTGTTAGGGGGGGTTTGTTTTGCTTTTTTGTAGGAAAAGAGTTGTTATCTTTAGGGCAATGCCCTACAAAAGGCCCTTTTAAGGGCCCACAAAAAGGTCCTTTTAAGGGCCCTTGGTGTTTATTATAGACTAGGGTTTTTTATTTTGTGGTGGGTTTTTAATTTTTTTAAAAGGGTATTAGAATAGGAATCATTTTTATTATTTTGTATAATTTTGTTTGTTATTTTTTTGTAATGGTAGTTTTTTTTTATTTTTTTGTAATTTTTTATTTTTTTATTTTTTGTAATGGTAGGTTTTAGTGTAAGGCAGTTTAGGTTTTATTTCACAGGTAAGTTTGTACTATTTACTAACTAGTCTACCTAGTTAAAATAAATACAAACTTACCTGTGAAATAAAAATAAAACCTAAACAAAGGAAGTGAAGAAGATCCGGTACTACTTGGTGCAATTTTCAAAAATTCGGCTTTATTTGCAGGTAAAACAGCAACTCCAATAAAACACTGAGATTAAAGTTTTAAATAAAGGACTCAGTTTTGTCCCTACTTCCAATTTCAACCTTTTTTTATAGACACTGACTATGACAATACCAACATTTTTATGAGACCCAATCTCACCTTTAATGAAGACTGCGATAGGGTAGCCTTAGAAGACCTAAACTTGGCAGGAGCAGTGGGACCATCAGACACCACGAGTTTGCCAAAATTCAAAGGCAACTCATCATTTTACCCTATACAAAACAGGGGTCAAATCCTAGAAATTTTTCAAAAAAGGGTGGAAGATGACCTCACTGCTCTCTCTGTCAACAACAGATCACGTATAGGAAGGTCAAACTTAACTAGGAAAGAAAAGGAAGCTCTAACAAAACTTCAGAACAATGAAGATCTAGTGATCAGAGCTGCAGACAAGGGGGGTTCAATAGTGGTTATGAACAAAAGCCAATTTATTTCTGAAGCCAGGAGACAACTAATGGACACTGAACATTATGTATTGCTTAAGAAAGACCCCACAATCGACTTTAACCTTGAATTATTGGACTTATTAGATGAAGGGAGAGAGATGGGGATGTTTGATGACAATACCTATAAATATTTACAAGTAGAGTTCCCCATCAGACCTACACTTAATCACTTGACCAAAGTTCACAAACCAGGCACAGATATACATGGCAAGCCAATCATCAGTGGTATTGGCTCCCTCACGGAAAGACTCTCACAATGGCTAGATGCGATACTTCAACCATTTGTAGAAAGTTTACCAAGCCATTTAACAGACACAAAACATCTACTAGGACTGCTGAAAGAAGAGGGTTGGAATAAATCCAATACCTGGTTGACTATAGATGTCAAGGCCCTCTATTCGTCAATACCACACAAGGAGGGCCTTAAAGCCATTAGATGGTTCCTAACCAGATCAGGACAGTTTGAGGATGAACAATGTGACTTTATAATACGAGTGACACATTTCTTACTGCCTCACAATTATTTCGGCTTTGACAATAGTTTCTATCTCCAGAGATGTGGGACTGCTATGGGGGCAAAGTTTGCCCCCTCCTACGCCAACCTCTTTATGGGGTGGCGGGAGCAGTCCCACATCTATGGAGATAGAAATCAATATAAACAACACATCCAATTTTACAAGAGATTCATAGACGATCTCATTGTGATCTGGCAGGGAGACCCTGACTTGGTTGGGGGTTTCATTGATGAGCTAAATGACAATAGTATAGGCTTAAGCTTTATCTTTGACACCAGCCCAAACACAATTAATTATTTAGATGTGTCCCTACTAGGAGTGATATCAGGGGAAAAAGGCTTCATTTCCACAAGTGTATTTCGCAAACCTACAGCCAAAAACACAATACTACACGCTAAAAGCAACCATCCAAGCAGAGTCTTTAAACAGATTGCCAAGGGTCAGTATGTCAGGACACTAAGGAATTGTTCTGAGAAATCTACATTTGAAACACAAGCCAATGAATTGACAGACAGGTTAATTTCCAGAAGCTATCCCAAGAAAATGTTACTAGGTATAAAGAAAGAGATCAGTAAAAGAAGTGCCGAACAAATATGTAAATAAAAAGAATGACTGGACCAAGGGACAGACACAGAAATGGCTACCTTTTTGACAACCTATAGCGATCAGTATGGGGAAATCTGTAACATAGTGTCCAAACATTTTCCTCTACTCTTAGCGGACGAAGGGTTAGCAGATGTAGTCAGGAAAGGCTGCCGGTTTGCCTTCAGACGAGGTACTACAATAGGCAACATAGTAGCACCAACTGTACTCAGAACTAGGAACAGAGATACCCCTAGTTCATGGCTGAGCACAAAGGGGTTTTTTAGATGCCATTATAGTGACTGCATAGCTTGCAGTCATCTATCCCCAGGAAATGGCTTTGCTAGTGCCATGACTGGAGAGATTTTTGAACATGACAGATGTTACAATTGTAGGGCCACCTACGTGATCTACCTTCTAACATGTAGACAATGCAATTTGCAATACATGGGCATGACCTCACGAGAGGTCAGATCCAGAATACGAGAACATGTTAATAACATCAAAGCAGGTATCCTCACTACCCCACTGATAAATCACTTTTCATCTTTCCATAATAGAAACTCTGAATCCCTGCAGTGGACTATTGTTAAACACATTCCACCCCCTCAGAGAGGAGGGGATAGAGACCTACTATTAGCTAGGGAAGAAGTCTGAGTTGGATATTAAAATTAAAGACAAGGAGACCCTTTGGGTTAAATAGTGAATTCGACCTCATTAATTTTTGGCACTAATTAAGCTCTGGTATTAATTCTTGGTTTTTCCTCCCGGTAATAATATCATCCTCTATCAATTGGATGAGATTTATTTGCCACCAATAATGCAGACATAAGAATTACATAAGAATTCACAATAGAAGTACATTTTTATATTACAATGTACTTGCATGCAATTCGCTATGAACATGTTTGTTTATTCTATATCCTATATTTCAATCACTGACTCTGTTACAGATTTAATGACATGTACATTTTTGTACATTCATAGAGCTTACAATAGAAGTAAATTTTTATATTATACTTGCAAGTGATTTGTTATGAAAGTGTTATATTTCAACTACTGATTCTGTTACATATTTAATGACATGCAAACTTCTTGTACATATATTCATTTATTCACCCTATGTTCACACATTATATGAGTTGTGATATATTGATACACTATTTGTATGAAATACTAGATAAAATTAAGGCACAACATTCCTTTATAAGTCAGTCTTGCTATTTAGCCACAGAGAAAGGCGTAAGAATGTAAACATTATGACGCAGGAGGTGTGTTTTTGATTTTAAACCAATGGGGTGAAAGCAACACCTTTTTAAAGTTGGAAATGATGGTCACTAATTATGCTATGACTACGGCGTGGGAAGCCGAAACGCGTCAGAATTAGTGACCACCATCCTGTACCTTCGTGTATGCTGTCAAGTGTGTTTTGTTGGAGTTGCTGTTTTACCTGCAAATAAAGCCGAATTTTTGAAAACTGCACCAAGTAGTACCGGATCTTTTTCACTGCCTTTGTTTATGTTCACTTTGAGCCGACGGAGGAGACTGGTTATGTTGCTCCAGGTCGAGCCTCCTCACCCACCCAATAGGATTCAGAAGCGGGTCTGTACTGTGACATCAGACGCCGGATCGGAGTTGTTTGTATGGACTCACAATATCGAGGATCCCAGGCAGCTTGAACAGGGGAGCTGACGGCAGAGCCAGAGATACCGCTATTGGTGGATATGTGCGCTCCCCCAGGACCGAACACTGAAGCATCGATCTGTGAGTAGAACAACTTTTGCAGACTAACTACCTTTACTGTCAATTAATGTTTACCGGTTGGAATTGGGGTGATGAGAGGTACCGCGTCCGAGCTACACACGGATAGGAGACATACCCTGTTGTTTGCAAAAATAAAACCTAAGCTAGCTACAAAATAACTATTAGTTATATTGTAGCTAGCTTAGGTTTTATTTCACAGGTATGTTTTTAGTTTTAAATAGGTATTATTTAGTTAATAATTGTAACATTAATTTAGCTCGATTTTAATTATGTTAAAGTTAGGGGGTGTTAGGTTTAGGGTTAGGTTTAGGGGTTAATAGTTTAATTTAGGTTGTTGCGATGGGGGGGCTGGTGGTTTAGGGGTTAATAGGTTTATTTAGTGATAGTGATGCGGGAGACCAGAGGTTTAGGGGTTAATAGCTTTATTTAGTGGCGGCGATGTCGGGAGCGGCAAATTAGGTGTAAATAGATTTATTATAGTGTGGGCAATGTTGGGGTGTGAGGGAATTAGGGTTAATAACTTTAGTACAGTGGCGGCGATATCGGGAATGGCAGATTAGGGGTTAATAGATTTTTTAAGTGGCAGCGATATCAAAAGCGGCAGATTAGGGGTTAATAACATTATGTAGGTGTCAGAGATGTTGGGGGTGGCATTTTAGGGGTGTTTAGACGTGGGTTTTATGTTAGGGTGTTAGGTTTAAATGTTAGTTTTTTTCCCCCATAGACATCAATGGGGCTGCGTTACGGAGCTTTTCATTCCGTAATCACAGGTGTTAGGTTTTTTCTAACCCGCTCTCCCCATTGATGTCTATGGGGAAAGCGTGCATGAGCACGTCAAAGCAGTGCTTGTATTTTGTGCGGTATGGAGCTCAACGCAACCATATCGCATGCACAATGTTGTTTCAAAACTAGTAATGGCTGCGCTATGGAGGGTGAAATAACACAACTTTTGTTGCGTTCTTTAAAAACCCTATAGCGCACATAACTCGTAATCTACCTGTATGTTATTTAATAACAATCTCAGCAGTTGTGTTCCACAACCCTAATTCAAAGCTAGAGAGTGACAGGTAGATTTATCATAGTGCGTGCGGACATGATACGATGTAGTGTATCATGTCCGCTGCACATCGATAAATGCAGACAGCATACACTGTCGACATTTATCATTGCACAAGCAGTTCTTGTGAACTGCTGGTGCAATGCCACCCCCTGCAGATTTGCAGCCAATTGGTTATGGAGCTGCGTATGCGGAAACATACGGAACTTGATAAATTGGCCCCTAAAGCTTTATGTTAAAATCAATTGAGAATTCTAAAAGTATACCACTGTTTTCCAGGCAAAAACTAAAGAAGAAAGTGTATGACTGGTGCAATGTAAAGATTCTGAATTACCATCCCACGCTTAATTTACTATTACTTCAACAAATATGATATTCTACTCTGCCAGCCCATAAGCACAAAAATATTAGCGCATTTATTCTTGCACTCATATTGGGCCGGATTATGTGCTATCATTAGCACAAGGAGCATAAACGTGTTCACAAGATCACAATGTTCTTTACGCTCAAATCCATATTACAAGTGGTGTGCTATTTTAATTACGGTAAAGTAATTTACACTCCCCATATTTTCTAAAAAAAGATGGGTTATAGAACAGAAAAAAACAACAAACAAATAATAAATAAAACAACTTCCCTGATGTCTATGGGGAACGCAGCCCGCCTCGGTCACTTCTTTACCGCTTGCAAGAAAATGTTATGGAATGGCGGCTTCGTTCCTCCCCTTCTGGGACTAGAAAATCCAACCTTCTGGATTTGGATACACGGGCCTTTCAACTTTTCAAAGTTACCTCAAAAGGAAAGTATCACAGATTGCAGTATAATCAAGTCAAAGGGATTAAAAAGCGTGGTATACTCACAGATAATTAGTTGAAAATTATGCTTTTATTTCAGAAACCAACTTGAACAACGTTTTCATTAAATCCAGCTTTACTGAAAACCATTAAAAAGTTGGTACAATAAAAAGTTTTACGTCAAAAAAGACAAAGTTGCTGCAAGATATTTAGCAGAGGATCTCGAGGCCTTGGTGTCTTTTCTAATCCTAATTGACAGACTAAGAGAGAGACCCTCCTTTAAGGAGTGCTTGCAGGAGCCTTCTATCCAGTTGTCTCCTACATTTTCGTTCCCACCCATGCCTCTCTCACCTCCCATGCCTCCTGGTTCTGAGACACCAGGTCCTGATGAGCCTATGCTGCTGGGATTCTTATGCCTCTCCACAGTGGAGAGGGCCATTGGGAGGAGGGAGGGGCTCTGCCTCTATTGTGGGATACAAGGCCACCTTTTAGTCTTGTCCTACATGTCCGGGAAACGGCCGCACCTAGGGTCCTGTTGGGGACAGACCTTGGGTGGTTAATCCTCGTCCACAGAACCTCAAAAAGAGAAACCTTTGGTCAAGGTTGTCCTTTCCTGGGTGGACTCCTCCATTGTCACCCAGGCTCTTGTAGACTCTGGTGCTGCAGGCTTTTGTATCACAGCACTCCATTCCAGTAGAACCTCTGTCCGCTCCACTTATTATTGAAGCCACTGATGGCAGGCCCCTTCAGCCGCACTCATTATGCATGAAACTGCTCCGTTATCCTTGGCTGTTGTGGCTCTCCATTATGAAACTCTCCAGTTCCAGCTGAAAACCTCTCCGCATTTTCCAGTTGTTCTGGGTTATCCCTGGCTCTGAAAGTTCAATTTTAGAAAGAAGGGGGGGGGGGGGTTTGGAAGTATTGTGTATAAAGGCTGGTAACAATATTAATAGTAATGAGCCTCAGCTGATAATTATGTTGTGTTAGGCTGTACGCTTCTTATGAAAAAACTTGTTAGAAGCAAGCTACAGGTTAAGAGCTTGTGTCTAGTCCCAAAAGAGCTAAGTGTAACGTATGGAGCACTGTCCATGCACTTAATAGCACAGTATGAAATGTTATTCAAGGAGCAATATACAAACCCCATGAGGACCCACACCTGGTTAGCAATAGTGTAAAGGCAGTAAAAAAGCCAGTATTTACCTTCAGCCGAGCTCCATGCTCTCGTCTGCCTGTTTGTTGCTGCTTCACTGGGAAGAGGGGGAACAGTAGAAGGTGCTCCTCACTCATGCTCATGCCGCCGAAATCCAGACTGGAGGCATGTAAGTCTATCAGCCAACCACTATCCAGATGCATGTGATGTCATCCGTATCAGGAACCCATCCGCCAATCACAGGAGGGGAATCACGGAGCCGGATTCAACAATGTCAGACACAGTTCAAAGGGTATCAGCTGTATGAGCTGTGGTCAGGGAGAAACAGTCTCTGCTAAATCTGGCAGTTAGCAAGTAAATCAAACGAAGTGGCAGAAGAGACTGTAAGTAAAACGTTGAGCTTTATTGATGCTTCATATTAAAACAGCAAAAAAATGGAGGCACCCTCCTGAGCAAGACATGGGACACAAGATCCCACTAGAGAAAATCTTTCGCATTTCGGCTAGAGAGCCTTAGTCATAGCTAACCCTGCTCTGCCTTTAAATCTAGAGGTTGATGCGTCTGAGACAGGAGTAGGCGCCCACTTGTCTCAATGCCCTACGCCTGAGGGTTCCTTGCATCCGTACGGTTTCTTCTCTAAGAAATTGTCCCTAGCGGAATGCAATTACGAAATTGGCAATAGGAAATTACTGGCCATAATTTTGGCACTCAAGGGATGGAGGCACCTTCTCGAAGGAACTAGCGTACCGGTGCTCATCCTCACTGATCACAAGAATTTTACTTACCAATCCAAGCTAAATGTTTGTTGCCCCAAAATGCCAAATGAACGATATTTTTGTCTTGGTTCAATTTTGTAGTCTCCTACCAGCCTGGTGGTAAGAATGGTTAGGACTGATGCCCGATCTTGACAATATATATGTGTGTGTGTGTGTATATGTGTGTGTGCATATATATATGTATGTTTGTACATAAATATTTACACATAAAACACATAAATACACATGTATACACATTGTGACAGAGCAAAGGGGATTATGTACAATGGAATCTATGTTTTCCCCCCAAATTATGCAATGGTGTTGGTGGTTTTAAAATTGTATTATTTAATTGTGTATTTTGGGCCAGTAATCCACTCCACAGTTTGATAGACTACATGCTGGAGTTGTGCTGCTGTCTGGAGGTTCTAGGCCTGTGAGTTTTGAAATCAATTTGCAATTTTGTAATTGTGTGAAAATGCCACACAAGTTTTGTCCTGAATGCTTTATTCTGTTTAGTAAGCACAATTGTGCAAGGATTTATTTTGTTTATGTTAAAACTATATTCCTGTCAATTGTCTGTGAAAAAAATAGGCCACCTTCTATTTAAATCCAGTGTGTATGGAGTTCATTCTGCTGTGAAGACTGTGGGCTCTATTTATCAAGCAGCAGATGCCTATTGTTTCAGGCTCACCTAAAATGAAAGCTAAGAAGCAGCGGTGGGGAATTGAAATCATCCTGATCTGATATGATCAGGATGATTGACAGCCCCTGCTAGAAGCCACTTGGCTGCCAGTGAGCAGGGGGTGGCATTGCACAAGCATTTCTAGTGGAATGTTTGTGCAATTATAACTTCAGAAAGTTTTTACTTTATTTTAATATGTTTAGATGTTTTGTGAAAAAAAATGAACCCTTATACTTTACTTCAGGTCTCAGGTTGTGCTAATTCTTTTAGTGCTATTTGGGCTTTTGCTCACGTGCAATCCATAATTTTCAACTTGTAATATCAGCGCTTTTTAGCGCAGTTACAATATCCATTGAAAGTAATGGGTGTGCTAGAGTGATTCTAGCCACGCTAAACCTTCTCTGGCAAATCTGATTTACCATAAACTTGTAGGGGTCAATTTATTAAGGTGCGGATGGACATGATACGCTGTATCGTAACATGTCAGCCATACATCGATAAATGCCGACAGCATATGCTGTCGGCATTTATCATTGCATCAGCAGTTCTGGTGAACTGTTGGTGCAATGCCGTCCTTTGCAGATTTGCGGCCAATCGGCCTCTAGCAGGGGGTGTCAATCAACCCGATCGTATCCGATCGGGCTGATTGCTGTCCGTCACCTCAAAGGTGGCGAACGAGTTAAGGAGCAGCGGTCTTAGGACCTGAAGCGGAGTAGGTCGGAAGCAGCGTCCATAAATCGACCTCGTAGTATCAAGTTGCGCGCTACGATTAGCAAAGTACAGCGATACGGCATTAGAGCGCCACTTGTAATTGGGCCTAATATGTTTCCAATTATTTGTTATACCAGCAGTAGAGTATAAAATATATGAGAAGGCCTTCCTTTAGATTTTTTTTGTATATGAAATAGTTGTGTTCTTTAACACCACAACACATTAAAATGGGCTACACTAACAGGGATCTCCTTATTCTATCACTTTGTATACACATATAAGCCTTAGATGAAAAGGAGGTTATTTGGGAAGAAGAGGAGAAGCCTGGAAATGTCTATCAAGCTTCTACTTGATAGAATATTAGAGAACTGTTATCATACCGTTTTTTTTTAATTATTATTTTTTTATTTTATTTAAACTTATTGAATAGTTCAGTCACCAGCAAATGTTGTAGCACATTTAAACAATGTTCTACTGTGATAAAAAAAGACAATATTCAAACAGTACTGAAAGAAAATGCTTTTTATTAGGAGCACATTTTTAGAGAAAAAAAAACATAATAATAAAATCCTGATTTTATTACAGAGCCTAATAAAAGCAAAATAATGGCAAATTTGATCACTGCACACTAAAATATAATCATCCCCATTGTAATAAATGAAAATGCCTGCAATCTAGATAAGCTGTACCCAGAAAATGAGTTTAAACAAAATGCTGCACATAATTCACAGCCTTGACAAATACAAATTCAGTAAATCTAAAGAGATATTTTAAATTAACAGATACCTTAAAAAAATGTATTTAAAAAGCAAAGATTACTGTATATGTTTCATGTGCATGAGTCTTAAAATACGTATACCATATTGTAGTACTCTAATACAATACTCAATAACCTATTTGTTACAGACATTTTAGTGATAAACATAGAAGCAAAAATAATAAGCTATTGCAACTGAGAAATATCACCTATAATTTATTATTGCTCATCATTGTCTAGCAAGTTTTGCTTGAAGTTAGATTCTCCTAAAAAATATTTATGACGTGTGCATTTAACTCTTTCCTATAATTTTTGTGTTCATTTATAATTAACATTTTCAAAAAGTCCAAAAATGTAGGACCAGATTACAATTGGCGCAATAATGATAAGGCAAGCGCGATAACCAATATCGCTTGTCCGTTCCACCATTAGCATGCAACTTTGATTTCATTTGAAGTCAATGGTAAAACGTGTTAAACAGAGAAGGGTTAGCATGGCCTTTATCAAGATCATGATCATACATACATGTGTATGCATTTATGCATATGTGTAGATGTGTATATGAGTGTATATGTGTAAAAGTGTGTGCATGTCTCTATGTGTGTTTGAACAAAGTAATAAAGAAAATACATTTAATTGCATGTCACAAAAATGGTCAGAAAAAGTGTTTCCAGTACAAAATCTAAAGTTTTATTGAACTTCAGGAATAATGGTCAGGGCATGCAAATAAAAGAGTATATACAGTGGGGTAGATTGATTAAGCAGCGGTTGCTGCTTTTGATGACCAAAGTTTCCTGCTCGCCAGAAACCTAAGTTAAGAAGCAGCGAATCATGTCCGCCCGGCATATGATAAATTGACCCCAATGTGTTCATTGTTAAAATCCATAACAATGGTAGTATGGCTTCTAGTGCCACGGCTTTATATACAGAGTGTATATGTGTATGGATTCTGTATGTGTATGTGTGTGTCTATTGTGTATGTATAAATGTGTTTTTGTGCAAATTGTATCTGTGTATGCACAAGTTTAGTGCGTGTGTGTGTGTATGTGTTTTTGTGTAAAATCTATTTATGTATACACATGTTTAGGCTGTGTATATATGTGTGTGTGTATGTGTATGAATTGTGTATGTATAAATGTGTTTTTGTGCAAAATCTGTGTATGCATATCTTTAGTGTGTGTGTGTGTGTGTATGTATATATATATATATATATGTGTGTGTGCATGCGTGTGTGTGTATATGTGTATGTATGATTGTGTTTTTGTGCAAAATCTATCTGGGTTTGCATATGTTTAGTGTGTGTGTGTGTGTGTATTGTATATGTATAAATGTGTTTTTGTGCAAAATCTGTCTGTGTATGCATATGTTTAGGGTGTATGTGTGTGTGTGTGTGTATTGTTTATGTATATGTTTAGGGTGTATGTGTGTGTGTGTGTGTGTGTGTATTGTGTATGCATATGTTTAGGGTGTATGTGTGTGTGTGTGTATTGTGTATGCATATCTTTAGTGTGTGTATGTATATATGTGTGTGCGTGCGTGTGTGTGTATATGTGTATGTATGATTGTGTTTTTGTGCAAAATCTGTCTGTGTATGCATATGTTTAGTGTGTGTGTGTGTGTGTGTGTGTGTGTGTGTATTGTGTATGTATAAATGTGTTTTTGTGCAAAATCTGTCTGTGTATGCTTATGTTTAGTGTGTATGTGTGTGTGTATTGTGTATGTATAAATGTGTTTTTGTGCAAAAACTGTCTGTGCATGCTTATGTTTAGTGTGTGTGTGTGTATATGTGTATGTATGATTGTGTTTTTGTGCAAAATCTGTCTGTGTATGCATATGTTTAGTGTGTGTGTGTGTGTATTGTGTATGCATAAATGTGTTTTTGTGCAAAATCTGTCTGTGTATGCATATGTTTAGTGTGTGTGTGTGTGTGTGTGTGTGTGTGTATTGTGTATGTATAAATGTGTTTTTGTGCAAAATCTGTCTGTGTATGCATATGTTTAGTGTGTATGTGTGTGTATGTATTGTGTATGTATAAATGTGTTTTTGTGCAAAATCTGTCTGTGTATGCATATGTTTAGGGTGTATGTGTGTGTGTGTATTGTGTATGTATAAATGTGTTTTTGTGCAAAATCTGTCTGTGTATGCATATGTTTAGGGTGTGTGTGTGTGTGTGTGTATTGTGTATGTATAAATGTGTTTGTGTGCAAAATCTGTCTGTGTATGCATATGTTTAGGGTGTGTGTGTGTGTGTGTGTATTGTGTATGTATAAATGTGTTTGTGTGCAAAATCTGTCTGTGTATGCATATGTTTAGGGTGTGTGTGTGTGTGTGTATTGTGTATGTATAAATGTGTTTGTGTGCAAAATCTGTCTGTGTATGCATATGTTTAGTGTGTGTATGTGTGTGTATTGTGTATGTATAAATGTGTTTTTGTGCAAAATCTGTCTGTGTATGCTTATGTTTAGTGTGTATGTGTGTGTGTGTATTGTGTATGTATAAATGTGTTTTTGTGCAAAATATGTCTGTGTATGCATATGTTTAGTGTGTGTGTGTGTGTGTTGTGTATGTATAAATGTGTTTGTGTGCAAAATCTGTCTGTGTATGCATATGTTTAGTGTGTGTGTGTGTGTATTGTATATGTATAAATGTGTTTTTGTGCAAAATCTGTCTGTGTATGCATATGTTTAGCATGTATGTGTGTGTGTATTGTGTATGTATAAATGTGTTTTTGTGCAAAATCTGTCTGTGCATGCTTATGTTTAGTGTGTGTGTGTGTGTGTGTGTGTGTATGGTGTATGTATAAATGTGTTTGTGTGCAAAATCTGTCTGTGTATGCATATGTTTAGGGTGTGTGTATGTGTGTATTGTGTATATATAAATGTGTTTTTGTGCAAAATCTGTCTGTGTATGCTTATGTTTAGTGTGTGTGTGTGTGTGTGTGTGTGTATTGTGCATGTATAAATGTGTTTTTGTGCAAAATCTGTCTGTGTATGCTTATGTTTAGTGTGTGTGTGTGTGTGTATTGTGTATGTATAAATGTGTTTTTGTGCAAAATCGGTCTGTGTATGCTTATGTTTAGTGTGTATGTGTGTGTGTATTGTGTATGTATAAATGTGTTTTTGTGCAAAATCTGTCTGTGCATGCTTATGTTTAGTGTGTATGTGTGTGTGTATTGTGTATGTATAAATGTGTTTTTGTGCAAAAACTGTCTGTGTATGCATATGTTTAGTGTGTATGTGTGTGTGTGCATTGTGTATGTATAAATGTGTTTTTGTGCAAAAACTGTCTGTGTATGCTTATGTTTAGTGTGTGTATGTGTGTGTGTGTGTGTATTGTGTATGTATAAATGTGTTTTTGTGCAAAATCTGTCTGTGCATGCTTATGTTTAGTGTGTGTGTGTGCATTGTGTATGTATAAATGTGTTTTTGTGCAAAATCTGTCTGTGCATGCTTATGTTTAGTGTGTATGTGTGTGTGTATTGTATATGTAGTCTGTGTATGCTTATGTTTAGTGTGTATGTGTGTGTGTGTATTGTGTATGTATAAATGTGTTTTTGTGCAAAATCTGTCTGTGCGGCTGTGCATACATATGTTTAGTGTGTGTGTGTATTGTATATGTATAAATGTGTTTTTGTGCAAAATCTGTCTATGTATGCATATGTTTAGTGTGTATGTGTGTGTGTATTGTGTATGTATAAATGTGTTTTTGTGCAAAATCTGTCTGTGCGGCTGTGCATACATATGTTTAGTGTGTGTGTGTGTGTGTATTGTATATGTATAAATGTGTTTTTGTGCAAAATCTGTCTGTGTATGCTTATGTTTAGTGTGTGTGTGTATTGTGTATGTATAAATGTGTTTTTGTGCAAAATCTGTCTGTGTATGCATATGTTTAGTGTGTATGTGTGTGTGTATTGTGTATGTATAAATGTGTTTTTGTGCAAAATCTGTCTTTGTATGCGTTTGTTTAGTGTGTATGTGTGTGTGTGTATTGTGTATGTATAAATGTGTTTTTGTGCAAAATCTGTCTGTGCATGCTTATGTTTAGTGTGTATGTGTGTGTGTATTGTGTATGTATAAATGTGTTTTGTGCAAAAACTGTCTGTGTATGCTTATGTTTAGTGTGTATGTGTGTGTGTGTATTGTGTATGTATAAATGTGTTTTTGTGCAAAAACTGTCTGTGTATGCTTATGTTTAGTGTGTATGTGTGTGTGTATTGTGTATGTATAAATGTGTTTGTGCAAAATCTGTCAGTGCGGCTGTGCATACATATGTTTAGTGTGTGTGTGTGTGTGTGTGTATTGTATATGTATAAATGTGTTTTTGTGCAAAATCTGTCTGTGTATGCATATGTTTAGTGTGTATGTGTGTGTGTATTGTGTATGTATAAATGTGTTTTTGTGCAAAATCTGTCTGTGCATGCTTATGTTTAGTGTGTGTGTGTGTGTATGGTGTATGTATAAATGTGTTTGTGTGCAAAATCTGTCTGTGTATGCCTATGTTTAGGGTGTATGTGTGTGTATTGTGTATGTATAAATGTGTTTTTGTGCAAAATCTGTCTGTGTATGCTTATGTTTAGTGTGTATGTGTGTGTGTGTATTGTGTATGTATAAATGTGTTTTTGTGCAAAATCTGTCTGTGCATGCTTATGTTTATTGTGTGTGTGTGTGTGTATGGTGTATGTATAAATGTGTTTTTGTGCAAAATCTGTCTGTGTATGCTTATGTTTAGTGTGTGTGTGTGTGTGTGTGTATGGTGTATGTATAAATGTGTTTGTGTGCAAAATCTGTCTGTGTATGCATATGTTTAGGGTGTATGTGTGTGTATTGTGTATGTATAAATGTGTTTTTGTGCAAAATCTGTCTGTGTATGCTTATGTTTAGTGTGTATGTGTGTGTGTATTGTGTATGTATAAATGTGTTTTTGTGCAAAATCTGTCTGTGTATGCATATGTTTAGTGTGTATGTGTGTGTATTGTGTATGTATAAATGTGTTTTTGTGCAAAATCTGTCTGTGTATGCACATGTTTAGTATGTGTGTGTGTGTGTGTGTGTGTGTGTGTGTGTGTATTGTGTATGTATAAATGTGTTTTTGTGCAAAATCTGTCTGTGTATGCATATGTTTAGTGTGTATGTGTGTGTATTGTGTATGTATAAATGTGTTTTTGTGCAAAATCTGTCTGTGTATGCTTATGTTTAGTGTGCATGTATGTGTGTGTGTGTGTGTGTGTGTGTGTGTATTGTGTATGTATAAATGTGTTTTTGTGCAAAATCTGTCTGTGTATGGTTATGTTTAGTGTGTATGTGTGTGTGTGTATTGTGTATGTATAAATGTGGTTTTGTGCAAAATCTGTCTGTGTATGCATATGTTTAATGTGTGTGTGTGTGTGTGTGTGTGTGTATTGTATATGTATAAATGTGTTTTTGTGCAAAATCTGTCTGTGTATGCATATGTTTAGGGTGTATGTGTGTGTGTATTGTGTATGTATAAATGTGTTTGTGTGCAAAATCTGTCTATGTATGCGTATGTTTAGTGTGTATTTGTGTGTGTGTGTGTATTGTATATGTATAAATGTGTTTTCGTGCAAAATCTGTCTGTGTATGCTTATGTTTAGTGTGTGTGTGTGTGTATTGTGTATGTATAAATGTGTTTTTGTGCAAAATCTGTCTGTGTATGCTTATGTTTAGTGTGTATGTATGTGTGTATTGTGTATGTATAAATGTGTTTGTGTGCAAAATCTGTCTGTGTATGCTTATGTTTAGTGTGTGTGTGTGTGTGTGTGTGTGAGTGTGAATGTGTTAGTGTATTTATGTGCGCCTAAGTAAATCTATGTTTGCAGTTAAGCTACTGTCAATACCATAAATTGTACAGTTTACAGTTTAGTTGGAATCTGGGAACTAGATATTATCATATCAAATGAAATGCTAAAAAAAGGACTAAAAAATCATTTTTAACAATATAAAGATCACTATGAAATTACAAGCAAATCAGCTTTCCTGGAATGCTCCTACAGCAATAAAATTAAGGTTTAATGTTTGCGTTTTGTCTATTTTTGCTAGATGTTTTGAAATGTTGGCATGACTTCCAGGAAGCTATTTTGACAGCAGCACAGATGGGATGGTAGTAAAATAATTCTGATTGGAATGAGCTGAACTTCAACCTGGGTTTATGACACCTAATTCTGGAAGCAAATGGTTTAAATCCTCTATGTTGCCTATACCTACTAATACAAAGCTTTTTTTGTAGAGTATGTCAGAAACCTAGCAGTAACTGACTAATGTTTCTCTTAAATAAAAAAGTCAGCCCCTGTAATAGTATCAACAGCTGCCACAAGATGAAAATAATGAGCTTCAGGGGCACTGAGCTAGTGCTGGTATGAAAATTAGAAGCTTTCATGTCGTTCCTCCATCTGTAAGGAAATTATAAGAGGCGCTGAGTGTTAGAGCAGACATTTTCAATCTCGGATTATATGTTCAATTGTAGCTTCTTTGTGCTAAAGGCTCTGAATGTAAAGATGCTGATTTCTCGGCTCCTCGCAAGGAGAAAGGGTGACTCAGATGTCTTTCTTAAAGGGATCCTTTTTTAACACGTATCTATCAGAAACTAATCATAGCATTGAAAGGATCTTTAGAAACATGCAGCTAGATTACGAGTTTTGCGCTAAACAGGGTGCGAAACTAATGCCAAAAAGTTGCACACTCCATAGCGCTGCCATTATGAGTTACTGCAAAGCCTCCTTGTGCGTGCGATATGGTGGTGTTAAGCTCCATACCGCACAAAATCCAAGGCTGCTTTGACGTGCTCGTGCACGCTTTCCCCCATAGACATCAATGGGGAGAGAATGTTAGAAAAAAAACTAACACCTGCGATCGCGGAATGAAAATTCTCGGTAATGCAAAAAAAGTTAAGTTTAAACCTTACACCCTAACATAAACCCCAAGTCTAAACACTCCTATTTTGCCACCGCCGACACTATAATAAAGTCATTAACCCCTATTCCGAAGCTCCTTGACATCACCAACACTATAATAAAGTTATTAACCCCTAATCTGCTGCTCCCGACATTGCTGACACTATAATAAAGTTTTTAACCCCTAAACCTCCGGCCTCCCACATCTCTGCAGCTAAATAAACCTATAAACCCCTAAACCTCCGGCCTCCAACATCTCCACCACTAAACAAACCTATTAACCCCTAAACCGCCGGCCCCCCACATCACAAAACACTAAATTAAACTATTAACCCCTAAACCTAACACTCCCCTAACTTTAAATTAAAATTACAACATAACTATCTTTAAATAAATAAAAACTTACCTATGAAATAAAAATAAACATAAGATTAAACTATAAATTAACCTAACAATACTATTCTAATAATTAAAAAATACTACCAATTAAAAAATCTAAATTACAAATTTAAAAAAACCTAACACTACTAGAAAAATGAAAAAATCTAAAATAACAAAAAATTCAAATCAGCCAATAGGATGAGAGCCTCTAAAAATCCAATTGGCTGTTCAAAACAGCCAATAGGATTTCAGTAGCTCTCATGCTATTGGCTGATTTGAATATTTGAAGAATAAAGCTTGATTAATGAAGCTGTGGATACAGATTTGGAGCACTTGTGATGCATTGTAGGACCGTCACCTTCTAACCTCTCCACCACCTCAGAGGTGGCAGAATTAATTTACACTGGACAACTGTCATTCAACCATTCATCCAATCATACATGATTTCTTCTGCAATGGTAGCTTCTGCTTGCAGATGCTGCATCACTGGTTGAGAACGTGGGTGACATTTTTCTAATAATTCGATTTTAATTATGCCATATTCTAATTTGAAAATTTGAATCTATATATTTGTAATATTATTTCTTATGTTCTTTTTAAATGTAATATTCCAATTATGCAATATTCAATTTAGAAACATTCAAATTGATATATTGTATCTATTATTTATTAATTTACTAAATTCCCTACTACATAAACTATTGAACTTCTGAATAGTATTTGTTAAATTCAATGTTACATTCGAATTTTCGAATGTGAATATTCGATTTCATTATGAACATTCGAAAATGAAAGTAACATTCGTTTACCGAATTTTTATGGATTTTTCATTCTTATCAACATTCGATTGTCCAAAATGAATGTCCACAGGACTATTCATTCTACCAAACGAATTACACTTTCAACACATTCGCCCATCCCTAGTGAATAGGTTACCTGTCTTTCCACATCTTCTTAAATTGTGCATGAAGTATCAATACCATTAAAAAATGCAAAGCTTATTTTATTTATCCATCATCAGTACATGACATAAAGTAATATCACAGTGCAGAAAAGAATAACAGACCAGCAAATTAAAACCCAGAACGGCAGGTGTATAATGTGACAAATTCCTAAACTGCTACAGCTGAAAATCAGCGCTCCTTTTATCATTATCACAGTAATAAACTTCAGAGGTTTTATGCGTCAAATAAAAAATAAAAGGTGAAATGATAAAGTATGTGTTTGCTGCATTAGATTGCATTATGGCATTTTCTAAAACTGCTTTCACATTTGTTTATGAAATTGTAATATGAAAATAAGATTACGGAATATGAAGATCAGTAAAAGTGACACAAATGGCACTTGAAATTCTTATTTAACATCACTTAGGGAAATCCTCTGTGGTTTAAAGGACAATTCTATGATATTCTTTTAAACAATTTTGATGCTACATTTTAACAAACAATTTATTCTGCTAGAATATTGATTTTGTTTAAAGGAGAACTGTACTTTTCTTTTGCAACATGTAAAAAAAAGAATATTTATATGCTTCCGCGAAGCGCAAACCTATCCGCCCGGGATCGTGCAATGTCAACCTCCTGCTCATGTTATGCAAATGGGGCAAGAGCAGGGGGTGTCAATCACCCCAGGTGAATGTGTCTGGGTGATTTTAATCCGCCAGCTAACAGCAGCAAGATGACAGATAAATGTAGCCCTATGTCTCCAAGTGGCACCCCAGCAAAGCTGCAGCCCAGCAAGCTGTAGACCCCAGTTCTTTTCTTGGGTGTGATACTATAAAACACTTTTAAAACGTGTACAAAAGACACACTCGATAAAATAATATTAATATTTATGAATTATGTGAATATTTTGTATATAAAAGTTACCTATAAATATGGCTATAAGATATCTTATTTAACAAAATATTACATTAAAGTAAAATAAAAATAATTTTTATTTTTATAATTAATGCATTGTTTAAACTTATGAATAATATATTAAAGGGACATGAACCCCAATTATTTTTCTTTCATGATTTAGATAGAGAATATCATTTTAAACAACTTTCCAATTTACTTCCATTATCTCATTTGCTTCGTTCTCTTTGTAACATTTGTTAAAAAAACATACCTAGTGCCTCATATTATTGGCTCACCCATGTGCATTTTTTGTTTCTTAAACAATGGATACCAAGAGAATGAAGCAAATTAGATAATATACGTCAAGTGGAAAGTTGTTTTAAATTGTATGTTCTATCTCAGAGGTTTACAAACGTCTCCTCATACCTCCCTAACAGGCCAGATTTTAAGGATTACCTTAGATTACAGAAGGTTAATAAGCAGGTTGATTAATAAGATGATTATTTCTCCTGTGCTCCAGTTCAAATGTTCTGAAAATCTGTCCTGTAAGGAAGGCCTGTGTGTCCCGTTTATTTAATTATGGTAGTCTGGCATAGATGTAGATTAAATAGTGTAAGAAATGTTTTTTTTTTTTCAATATATCTTTTTATTGTTTTCAAATTTGACAACAGCAAACTCAAAGTAAAGAGAAAAATAAAACAGAAGCATAAACAAATATTTTTCTCAACATATCAGATTATGTAATTCGTTTACATAAAGGAAAAAAAAGGTAAGTTAATAGTCATAATAAAGACCTACCAGGTTTCATCAATAGCATTGTTCATTTTCACACTGCAGTCAGCTACAATATAATACCTTGGTTCAGCACAAATATATGCAACTCATAAGTCTTGTTCCCATAGGAATATCACATCAGCAATACAATCTTGTTTACCGATATATGTGTAGTGTGTTTTTTCAAGTTCTAGAATATAACCAACCACCCTTAACCACATCTCATATGAAGGGGGTACATCTTTTCTCCAAAACCTGGGTATCAGGCGTCTGGCACAGTTAAGCATAGTCTGTAATAGTTTCCTCCTATATAAACATGTGAGTTTTGGAATATCGCCCAGTAGGGCCATACTAATTGTAAGTTTGAATGTGTTCCCTAGTATCCTAACAACCCTTTCGTTAATAGCATTCCAGTATGTATGTAGGAGCAGACACGACCACCAGATGTGGGAAAGGGTGCCAACTTCACCACAGTGTCTCCAACATTGGGAGGAGTTAGGGAAAATGCTGTGGAGTCGGTGAGGGGTTAAGTACCATCGCGACATTAACTTGAAATTCATTTCCATTAAAGTCAATGATAGGGACGACTTTTTATTTTCCTGGAATATGCGGCTACACTGGGCATCCGTTAAAGTTATGTCAAGCGCTCCCTTTCCCATTTAGTGAGATACGCTGGCTTTTTAATGGGAAAAGATCCTCTGAGTAGTTTATAAATTATTGAGATATGTGAGTTAGTTATTGAGGGAGACAAGCACAGTGTTTCAAAGGGGGTCAGGGGTCTGATGAGGTCAGTTTTATATGGGCTAGTGAATATGGCGTGCCTCAATTGAAGATAGGGGAACCATAAATGAAATGGAGGGCCCAATAACTGGCCTATCTCTGCTTGCGAACGTATCTGCCCGTTATGGAGTAGTATATGGGTTGGTATATTAGAGGGGGTACCTGCAATACAGGGTGTTTTAATAGTCTGGGATTTTAAGAAGAGTGGGTTATTGTGTAGTGGGGTGAGAGGGGATACCTGAGTGGATATCAGTCTATCAATTAGCAATAACTTATCCCACATACGAAACATGGCTGCTGTATAATAGTTACTCCAGACTTCAGGTGACCTCGACTTAAGTGGGATCCAACACTGATCACCCAAGTTTATCCCCCCTGCTAGATGGATTTCTATCTGCGCCCAGGGCTTTACAGGAGAGGAGTGCTTCCAGGCTACTATGCGTGCCAAGTGCGTCGCTCTATAGTAGTTCATCAAATTGGGGGCTCCCAGTCCACCGTCTTCCCTCTTAAGGAACATAGTATCTCTAGCCACTCTAGGTATTTTGTGTGACCATATAAACTGATCAAATCTTTTTTGTTGCTGTATAAGTAATTGTGTAGGAATATCTATGGGGAGTACTTGAAAAAGGTATAAAAATTTAGGGATGATACTCATTTTTATTGCATTAATTCGTCCCATCCATGAGAGCTGGCTCTGCTTGTTCCAGAGCTCCAACAATTTATTGGTTTCAGCCTGCAAATTGATATAGCTAAGGGAAAACAATTCAGTGTGGAGTGGTGATATATCTATGCATAAATACCTAATTTTCTTGGTTAGCTGGAAAGAAGTGTGTGTTGTGAGGAAATGCGTTTCCTCAGCGTTAATATGTAATGGTAAGATCATTGATTTTTCCATATTGACTGAGAAGTTAGAAACCAACTTATGCGTAAAGTGAATATAACATCATCCGCATATAGCAGACATTTTTGATGCAACTCACCAAAAGAGACGCCCTGTATATTTTGATTACTCTGTATCCTAGAAGCTAGTGTCTCTACTACCATAGCAAACAACACGGGTGAGAGAGGGCATCCCTGACGCATGCCATTAGCTAGAGGGATCGCCTGGGAAAGTATGCCATTAACATTAGCATATGCGATTGGGTTGCTATAGAGAGCTTGTATACGGGAAATTAATGTTTGTGAAAACCCAAACTTCGACAGAGTGGACCACAGAAAATTCCAGTCCACCCTGTCGAAGGCCTTCTCAGCATCTGTAGAGAGAAGTATTAGGGGTGACTTAGAGGTAGAGGCAGATAACAGGGTATGTAAAACTCTAATAGTGTTCTCCTTAGCTTCCTTTCCTGGGATGAATCCGACTTGGTCCGTATGTACGAGGGGGGAAGGTATTTGCTAATTCTCGTAGCTAACAATTTGGCGTATAATTTAATATCAATATTTATTAATGATATGGGACAATATTTAATAACTTTATCCGGGGGTTTACCTGGTTTGGGTATCACCGATATTGTAGCTTCTAGCAATGTCGGTGGAAGTTGGGTGTTCTGGTCTATAGAGGCGTATTTCTAATAGATGGGGACAAAGAAGGGATTTAAAGAGGTGGTAACATTTAGGGGTGAAACCGTCTGGGCCGGGGGCCTTTCCCTGTGGTAGGTCCCTAATGGCTAGTAATATCTCTTGTATTGTGAATTGTTTATCTAGAGTTTCAATATCAGTGTTTGACAATCTAGGAAGCTGATTTTGTTCTAGATAGGTGTTTATTCGCTGAAGTTTATCTTCTAAACTTATGGTGGGTAGATTGTATAGGGAGGTGTAGTACTGTGCAAACTGGCAAGCAATTTCAGTGTTATTGAAATGGACACTTCCATTGGGGTCCGTAATCTTAACAATATAAGTCTTATATCTTTTTTTTACGCAAAGACCTCGCTAGCAGGCATCCAGCTTTATTACTCTCAATAAAGAACTTTGACTTAGTGGTGAGAGCCCTCATGTGTGCGTTTTTTATTAAGTATTGATTTAAAGCTTCCCTGGCTAGTTGTGATCTCTCCAAAAGCAGTTGCGAATGAGGGTTGCTTTTTAATGCTTTTTCGCAATTTTTAAACTCGGATGTTAAAGAAGTAAATTGAGCTGCTCGCTGTTTACGTTGTCTATGTGTGTGGCCCAAATCACCCCCCTTATGTAACATTTATATGCTTCCTAATTAGTGACTGCGGATGTTTCTAAGTGATTATTAAAAGAAAAGAATTCAGTAGTTTTCTCTGCCAAATCAGTAGTTATTAAGGGGTCTAGAAAAATCTGATCATTTAATTTCCAACATTGTTGGGAGCCTGGCCTAGAGGTCCATAGAAAAGTAGAGCAAACCATGCTATGGTCTAACCAAGTGGTATGGTATAGTCTAGAGTCAATGAGAGAGGTGAGCATACACTGTTCGCAGAGGACATAGTCAATGCGTGTGTAAGTGCGTTGCGGGTTTGAGAAAAAGGAGAAATCTTTCATGGATAGATGGGTACCTCTCCAGGTGTTGAAAAAATGGATAGTGCAAATTGCCTGCCAGTTGGCCCTTATCTGTGAGTTCCTAATATAGGATCTGCCTGATGATGTATCCAACATGGGTTAATTGGAAAATTAAAATCACCTCCTAGAAAAATAGGGCCTATTGATATATCAATTAGCTGATTAACCACCTTACGAAAAAAAGGAAGTTTGGGGCAGTTAGGAGTGTAAATATTAGCTAGCGTTACAGGTCTGCCAAAGTATAGTCCCACTAAGATTAAAAAAACGACCATCTTTATCAAGGTATTTATTAAGTAACTCAAATGATGTGCCTTTTCTAAAGGATATGCAAACCCCATTATGTCTTGTCAGGCTAGAGCACAAAAAATGCTGGTCAAAGTATAGTTTTGAGAGGGAGGGTTCATTAGATTTTTTAAATGAGTCTCTTGTATCATAATAATGTCAATTCTCTTTTTGTAGAAATCATGGAAGGCTAGTGAGCATTTTTGTGGGGAGAGAAAACCTTTAACATTTTGTGTAGAAAGTCTGAACTGACTGAGTTGCTGCAGTGTTGACATGTGGTAGTAGGTAGTAATATATATATAAAAAAAGAACCAACAGGTACTGGTCAAGTGTGTTGGTTGCTAAAAAGCTAGAGTATCAGAGAATACAAATAGAAAAAATCCAAATATATAACTTTTTGAACAAGTTAACAAAATCAAATACAATCAAATACAATAACTGTATCGAAAAATACTCTGGTACAGTATAGAGTAGAGGGAAAAAATGGAAGGGAACAGAGGGGAGGAAGAGGGGAAAAGGGAGGAAACAGATGTGGAGAGTAGCTGATACTGCGATAGGAGCTATCCTCCAGAAAAAGTTAAGAGTGCAGGGGTATGAGAACTACAGAAATAGACAGTAGGAGTGAGTAGATATGAAAAGAAAGGGGGCAAAATACGGCCTGGCGGGGCCACCCCAACAGACTAATCTCTGTCCGATACTGACTCAAAACCAGAGCCAGTGCAAACAAAACATTTAAACATTAAAACATTAGATCATGTAAATACAAACATTTTCGAGGAGCAACTTATTTTTACAAGCCGAAAGTCTTGTTAAATTCAAAGTGGATGAGAACCAACAGAATAAAATCTGTGAAAAAGTAACAGGTATATTTATTAATATAAAGAGTCAGTATGAGATGGTACTAGTTATCACCCTGCAGGGTGTGTATACAACCATATACTCACAAACACTTAGGTACCAAATCACGAAGTGAAAGTTACAGTATTGTCCAACTGAGTTGTAGGAGCAGTGCAAATCTTCTTCTGCTGCTGTTATTAAGGACTTCAGACCAAAGTCGTCTCTGTGGCTATGGCAAAGGCGTGGAGAGTTTGGAGGGTGGTGGAGCAGCGGCCTCAGGAGTTGGTATATTCAAAAGGTGACAAAAGTCATTAATATCCCCCGTAGAGAAACATTCAAAGCGTTTGTCATTCTTAACAATTTGTATGGATACTGGAAAGCCCCACCTGTAAGGAATTTTAAGTGCCCGCAAATGGGCAGTGAAAGAAGCAAATTCTTTTCTCAATAAAAGCGTTCTGGCTGACAGATCCTGGAAGATTTGAATTTTCGCGCCTTGATAAGAAAATGTTGGCTGTGTTCTTGCCATCTGGAATATCTTCTCCCTGTCCCTGTAACTCGAGAAACACACAATTATGTCCCTTGGGGGCTGCTTGTCACCAGGCTTGGGTCTAAGAGACCTATGTTCCCTCTCAAGAGGTATGACGTCAATCACTCTTTGATTGGAGATGGCTAAGGACTGAAAGAGGTTTTGTAGGTGTTCTGATATGTCTTCATTTTTCACAGATTCTGGAATTCCACGTATATGGAGGTTGGTCCTCCTTGAACGGTTTTCAATATCATCTTTTTTGTTCTCCAGATCAGAAATCTGCAGTTGTTGACTTTCTATAGTACGTGACATCTCAGACACTTCTCTAGTAATCTCCTCACTATGATCCTCAAGGGATTCGACTCTACACCCCAGATCATTGATATCTTTTTTCAGTGCAGCACATTCTGTTTTTATACAAGATTTAACCTGGTTTATAAGGGCCTCCATTGCTTTAAGTGTAACTGGGCCATCTTCCATATGTTGCTGTGAGTGAGATGGGGACACTGATGCTTGAATAGTATCAGGGTTATCTGACATTTCCTCCTCGTCACTGCAGACCTGGGGCTGATCAAGTTTTTTCTTTTTGTGATCAGAGCTTTTAAAGAAGGCATTCACTGAGCCAGGAACCGTAGTAGACTTTAGAGCCTTGTCCCCTTTAATGTTTCTGCTCTGCGCCATGCTGGCGAGATATGTGTGGGCCAAAACCCTTAATGGTAGAAAGCAGAGTTTTCTGAACCAAAGTCTTACAGGACTGTTTTTGAAAAGTCACTTAGATTGGGATATATCTTGTTTTATTTCAATAAATCAATGCATAGCCTCTTTTTTTTCTTTTAATAATCATGCGTAGCGCATTATGCCCCTAATGTGAATTAAATGATCTTCATGTTAAGTGCTTGGGGCGTTATAAGTCTGCACCAACTTTAGGGCATATTGTAATAGGACTTTTTATCAACTATAACTGCTTATCAGGCATCAGTGCCTTTATGCGATGCAGCTTACCCAGACCCTGTGTTAGCCCTGCTTGTCTCCCAAAGATCTTCCGATACAGGAACAGGGGCCTTTCAAAGTTCTCTGACCCTCTTCGTCTGATGACGGCCTCCCTACTGCTGGAGCAGGCTTCAGTTACGGCCTCTATTACGATCCAGAAAACAGCTGATCCGCTATCGGCACAGCTCTGGGAATCTGTCTAGTAGTCTCCGGGTTCTCCTCTCACGTTTTGTGATTGTAAACAGGCATCTTCGTTTAGTAATCACCAGCCTGAGGGAAAGCCCCGCCGTTACCGTTACAGGAGCTCTAGTTAGGTGCGGCCATTCAGCACGCCCGCACACTCCACCCCCTTTAAGAAATGTTTTAAATATATTTGTGTGTCTTCTGGTGTTGAGTCGGTCACAGGTGAAGGTGGCGCATGCAAAACAAATCTTTTATATCATTGGTTAAGAGTTGCTTAGCAACATACCCAGATGCTATTACTTTTCAAAAATTACTAAATAGTTGAACATTGTCCAATCTGAGGTTTTTCTTAACATCTGACAAAATTTGTATCGACTTATAAAACATAAAAAGGAAGTAACAAGGAAAGTGACCATTTTAAATGCATTGAAACCATTTGCGCTGATTTTATGAAGCAGTCGATGCAACCTTGGAGTCCTTGCATTGAAGGTTTATTCATGTGAGCTGGCAACTGCAAGTTAAAGTGATAGAAAGGTCAAAATTGAAATGTGGATGGATGCATTAAAATGTTAAATAGGAGCATTTTGCAATATACTTCCATTAGCAGAAATGCTATCAGTAGAGATTAAGAGGCCCATTTATCAAGCTCCGAATGGAGCTTGAGGGCCCGTGTTTTTGGCGAGTCTTCAGAATCGCCAGAAACAGAAGACTCACCAGAAACAGCAGTTATGAAGCAGCGGTCAAACCACCACCCTTGAAGCCGCAAATGCCATAGAAATCAATGAGAGTCTGAAAACCCAGAAAGGTTATTTAAGATGCTGCAAGAGAATAAAGCTTATTTCATATGTTTTAGGGTCCCAGGTATTGGAAAGGACCTTGACGTGGTACCTGGGCTTGTCCCATTTGGCCAGATGCGGTAACTAACCTTTCCATTTTTGCTTTTAAATCTTAGCTGAGAGCTTGTAAGTGAGTGCTGGACTTTCTCTGTGTGTTGTATTAATTTGTTTTGTAATTTTCCCTATGGTTCTTGCACCCAGACCTGCCTGGGGTTAACTGCCTGTGACTCTGGGGACAATACAGCTTCCTGTGAGTGCCGGTGAGCACCCAGGGCTGAGCATGTTGCAGGGTCATGGATGTGTACCTAGTCCGGTATGAGAGTGCAGTCCCCTTCTGTGTTTTTTATATGTCTAGGGTGATTACATAAGCCTGTGCACCCTTCCCTTGTTCCCAGTTTGTTTGGATTTGAGAACTTGCATTATGTGGCTGTTTTAGGGTCCCAGGTATTGGAAAGGACCTTGTCCCATTTTGCCAGATGCGGTAACTAACCTTTCCATTTTTGCTTTTAAATCTTAGCTGAGAGCTTGTAAGTGAGTGCTGGACTTTCTCTGTGTGTTGTATTAATTTGTTTTGTAATTCTCCCTATGGTTTTTGCACTTAGATCTGTCTGGCGTTAACTGCCTGTGACTCTGGGGACATCACAGCTTCCTGTGAGTGCCTGTGAGTACCCAGGGCTGAGCATGTTGCAGGGTTATGGGATGTGTACCCAGTCCGGTATGAGAGTGTAGTCCCCTTCCGTATTTTGTATATGTCTAGGGTGATTACATAAGCCTGTGCTCCCTTCCTTTGTTCCCAGTTTGTTTGGATTTGAGAGCTTGCATTGTGTGGCTGTTTTAGGGTCCCAGGTATTGGAAAGGACCTTGACGTGGTACCTGGGCTTGTCCCATTTGGCCAGATGCGGTAACTAACCTTACCATTTTTGCTTTTAAATCTTAGCTGAGAGCTTGTAAGTGAGTGCTGGACTTTCTCTGTGTGTTGTATCTATATATATATATATATATATGCATGGTAAATAATGCCAGCCTCACACTGTACTGAATATATATATATATATATATATATATATATATATATAGTTCAGAGACATAGGGGCCAATTTATCAAAGCTTCAACTGATAATATGATTGGAATCTGCTTAAATCTCGTGTCATATTAGACACAAATTGAATCCACCATAATTAACAAAGCATCAACATCGTCAAATGTTGAAATATGTGATGTAATATACGCTCCCGCAATCTCAATCCAACGCAGATCGATACTTGCATCATTCCAGATGTTTCAAATTCACATTCGACTCTATTTGACCCTCTTCCCAATTTATCAAACATTCAACAGGTACGCACGTGTCTTTTCCGCCGCAGCGTACCTATCATTCAAACAGCCACCCTTGAAGCCGCAAATGCCATAGAAATCAATGGGAGTCTGAAAACCCAGAGAGGTTATGTAAGATGCTGCAAGAGAATAAAGCTTATTACATATTTATATAAATTAGAAAGTTGATTACAATTGTATAATCTTTCTAAATCACACAGACAACAAAGACGCATGTTCAGTATCTAAATAATATGTTAAAAAATATTACAATCACATGTCATTTCAAGGGACAGATTCATTTCAAAAGTAGCTTTAATGACAGGTAATGTCTGTCTGTCAGGACTAGTAGATATAGGGATAAAAATGAAATAAATACATTACATACTATAGCTAACTTCCTTTTTTAGATCGATCTAATTTCATCATGTTTAACGCATGTAATACAAGTCCCACTGTATTTCGCACTGAATTTGACACAATACTTTGCACCAAATTGGATGCTATACTCGAACTCCTAAACATCCCACAAACTAGTGACATTTTCCATCACATTTGATTAGGAAATGCATAATCACATGATTTATGACATCAGCCAATCTGACTTAAATATACATTTTATACTATCACTAACTAATCATATTGCTCGATACTTGTGTCATTGATCACTCATCAGAACTTGTAAGTGACATTTGTTACATTGTGTATTATACTTTGAAAGTATGTATATGTGAAATTAGTATTAATGATAATGACATTAGGACAGATAGTGTAATATTTTTGACAATGATTTTAAAAATCAAATGATGTTTGATTCAATAAAATCTTAAACTGATAGCTCAAAGGGATAGTCCACCTAACATCAAACTGTCATGAATCAGATAAAGTAGAAATTAAAATCACCTATTTACTGTCATGATATTTTCAGTGTTTTTCTTTCTTCTCTTGAATTTCATTTTCATTAAGAAATGTCATTTTATATGCCAGCCCATTTTATAACACCTGTGTAGGGGTGGTATTTAAAACTACACTGCAATCAGGAGGGTTACACGGGTGCAGAGAGAAAACTGGCCCAGCTCTTAAAATATCCATTGTTTGCAAATAAATACCTATGATACCCAGATTACATGTTATATTCACAATTATTCTTCCTCAGAATAATAATATATTTACACTATATACATATAGTGGTATAAATAAATACAGAGACATGAAAAACAACATTGTTTAGAACAAAATAAAATTTAAGGACATGTAAATATGTTTTGAAACATTTCTGACATAACACACACATATATATATATATATATATATTTATATATATATATATATATATACGGTATATATATATATATATATATATATATATATATATATATATATATACACACAAGTATGTGCAACGATATATGTAGAAATTCTAGTATTAATAATCATTTTAAAAAAAAGAAAAAACATGAGATAGTCATACCATGATTTCTAGAAATACAAATACACATTAATTCATGTGAAAATATGATATATCAGATTTTTTGTATAACAAATAAATAAAACAAAAATATTACTTTCTATGAGATATTATTTGTTCAGGTATAAATCTAGCTATTTCTTGGACATTAACAGATCAAAAATAAAAGATTAGCTTTAGAGAAATGTGCTTGTTCATGGACAGTAATTATATGGTATAAATAAAGTTGGTAGAAACAGAATATCCGCGACATCGATGACTCTTATTTATCAACAGTCCGATGCTTATCTCTCCATACTTGACGCGCGTGTTTATGACAGACTTTTTAGTAAATAAGGGTGTTGTATGTGGATTCGCAGCAGCAATGTCTGGCGATGTGTGGCGAGCGTATTGACTCCAGCGAATGCACCAAGATTGACGCTTTGATAAATCGGCCCCATAGAATTATTGTACAATAAATTAGCAAATCTAGGCAAGTATCCCTGATTGTCTTTCCCCAGAAGTACACTGTATATATTGTTACCAATGAACCAGGGAACTCTGGGTAAGATATGCAAATTATATATACAATATCTCACGCTTTTTGCTTCCATGTACGGATTTAAACATAGCAATCCCCTTATGGGGTAGATGCAGCAAAAAAAATAAACTTCTTGACAGTTGTTTTGAGGTTTTTTTTTTTTTTTAAATCTCATCAGTAGAAGATATCTTTGATTTGCTGCTTTGATTATTTTAACTGTTATCATATATGGTGACACACACTGGGTACCAAAGTCACAAACCAGACCGCATGTCCCCAAATTTGCCCCAAAATAAAGTGTAAAGTTATTTTATTAAAATAAACAAATGTATCTTCTTTATTTTTTTAAAAAATAATAACTGCACAAAACAGTTTTAAGGGGTTAAAGTGTGTGGAAGTGGGGTGTTAGAAGTGCCTTTATATTGCAGTCATGGAGGCCTATTTAACAAATGTCTGTCGGACCTGATCCGACAGTGTGGATCAGGTCCGACAGACATCGCTGAATGCGGAGCGCAGAGCAATATGCTTTCCGTATTCAGTATTGCACCAGCAGCTCAATCAACCCGATCGTACTCGATCGGGTTGAATTCCGGCGATTTTGCCTCATCAGAGCAGGCGGACAGGGTTATGGAGCAGCGGTCTTTACTACACAACACTGCGCAACTTTTCCCCTTTACTTTGCTAGGTTCTCTGCCATGACTATCGACATGAAACTGTGGCTCCCTTTGGAGCCAATGGAAGCACGCTCTTGTGAGCACAAAGCTTCCATGCAATGCGAACATAAGGTTGTATTCATATTGCTCTCAACTTCTAATACTAGCGCACATTTGCATGCACTGGTAATACGAGTGGAGCACAAATATCGCACTTTTGAAAGCACAATTTTGCACTCCACTCGTAATCTAGCTCATGTTGTTTGTCACCTGATGCTCTAGTCACATGTAGAATATGTACGCATGCTGCTGAAATAGAAGCATTTTTGCTAATGGACATTCATTGCAAACTGCTTCTATTTGAAACTTAAATTCATTCATTTCTATCCTCTTAAGAAGTGAATGTCAGAATCTGCTCTTGTGTGATTAATGAATCATAGCTTCCACCAGTAAAGTTTGCATTGTTGGCGTTGAGTGTGGACGGACAGGTTCTCTGCCTTGGAACCTTGTCTGTCAGCTCCTTCTTAAATGGGTCTATTAATATTGTATGTAGATCTGTTCCAAAGCAGTGCTTATTTGCTGATATATACTGTGCCTTCCTAAAAAATGACTGTAATGGCGTTTTATCCTATTCCACATAAAAATAGTTTTTTTATATAATGAATAGCGGCTCTTCAAAGGGCATGAAAAAATGTGCATGATGTCAAATCAAAGTGATTACAAGTATATGTTTTTGAAAGCTGCACATTAAAATTATGCTAATAAAAATGCTTAATATTCGAAAATCTTCATTGGCTTAATGCTTCTGTTCTATAAAGAGTTTTATTTGAAAATGATTTTCGACCAGTGAATTGCACAGTATGTAAAACACAATAAAAGGCTTGGTAACAGTTTCTGTGCAGAGAAGATTCTCTGAACATCTGTTGGTGTTTCACATTCCAGCCCACGTTTGCCTTTTAGGATTCACATTTACGATTTTACATTTTTGATGCATTTGGATCAAGGAGTGAGGTATAATTTTTGTATGAACAAACAGCAGCTTGTATATTTTCTAAAGCTAGAAAGAATACTTCCATCTTTTTATTCATACAAAAGCAATCAGGGAAAATACAGTAATCTCGCGCACAAATAAAAAGCTGAAGATCACAGGACTATACATCAAGGAGATTGTTTCAAAATTCAAGTAATACCAGCAGATAGTCTCATAAATATGCAGCGTTCCCCTCCTGCAGTATCAGCAGCAAATCAAATCTGGTTTAAGGATGACACACTGAGCACGTTTCTCAGGTTAACATGAAAACCTGATTTAGCAGCTAAAACGACAATAATAAAGTAAAGATAAAGCGAGCAGGTCTGCTGGATAGTTGAATATGGTAGAGACTTGTGTTGTGTGTTTAATGTAATTATCTCCCCCTAGTGCTCCATGCAATTACTCCAGGCATTTGTCCACTGACTACACAGCTAGCTGATTACATGGAATGCACAACTGTATATTCATTGTTACAAAACGTTACATTCTCCACATTTATTTATTTGAGTCTGTGAATATTAAAGGGAAATTTAAATCAGTTTTGTATTTTGGCAACAGAAATATTCTGTGTATTGCAAAAGATATACATGCAATTTTTTTTGTAAAAAAAAAAAAATTAAAATAGTCATTTTGTTAGAAGGATTCATTTGCAGCCAGAGATGCCTCTTAAAAAAAAGTCTATTGAATGTTGATTATCCTACTACCTTTGCTGTGGCCAATTAGGGACAGATACAATATAAATATAAGTTCTTGCATATATTAACAAATCACTTTGCAGCATGTATGAGCTTCAGTGTTCTGCATTCCATGTAGTGCACTTAAGCCTGTCTAGGTGAAGTGGAAATACTTCAGTTTTCAGAGTTATTTCACAGTAAAAACAGGCAGGTAAAAATTAAATTGTAATGTTTTTTAAATTATGTATAATTAAACATTAAGGGTTAGATTATAAGCAGAGTGCAAAAATATTACTGCTTTTGAGTGCTAACACTGCTCAAGTTAAACCAATAGTGCTTCTATTCTTGCACAAGCGATTGTCTCAGGCATACTAATATCTGGAGGTCTGATAGCACGGCTGCGCTAACTCCTTCACCCTTAGGGGCCGATTTACTATGCCCCGAATGGGGCTAACTCGCCCTGTTTTCACTCAAGCCTTTAGGCTCACCTGAAACGGGAGTTAAGAAGCAGCGGTCTTAAGAATGAATCTTTCATTCAGAATATTCATAGTACTTGTATTTTGAATATTCAGCACCCCTGCTATTCAGTATTCCTCTCATTTTAAATTACATGAATATTGATAATTTGTGGAATATTTACATTTGTTTTTGTTAAAAGAATGCACAAGTTCCACTGCTACAGGTGAAAACGTTCACATGTAACAAATAATATACTTACCTAAGGGCACTAACCCGCTCCTCTTCTTCACAGTGCCACGGCTGCGCTAACAGAAGGCTTAACGGGGCAACTCTCAGGACCTGCATGAAAGAAACTTCTCCTTTAGTGCAAGTATTTTTAACTATTTAAATAAAAATATGAATGAACAATGCAGAATTCTGCATTATTCCTTCATTTTCTTTAAATTTTGTGCTTCATTTGTTTGGATATTTGTCTTGTTAAATCAAGACTAATATGTATATCATGAAAAACAACTGCAGTCCAAAATGAAAAAAATTAAAACATCTTTAAATTTACGGTTAAAGGGACAATCTACACCAGAATTTTTATTGTTTTAAAAGATAGATAATCCCTTTATTACCCATTCCCCAGTTTTGCATAACCAACACAGTTATATTAATATACTTTTAACCTCTGTGATTATCTAAGCCTCTGCAAACTGCCCCTTTATTTCAGTTCTCTTGACAGACTTGCAGTTTAGCCAATCAGTGCCTGCTCCCAGATAACTTCACGTGCACGAGCACAGTGTCAGCTATATGAAATACATGAACTAACACCCTCTAGTGGTGAAAAACTGTTAAAATGCATTTTGAAAAGAGGTGGCCTTCAAGGTCTAAGAAATTAGCATATGAACCTCCTAGGTTAAGCTTTCAACTAAGAATACCAAGAGAACAAAGCAAAATTGGTGATAAAAGTAAATTGGAAAATTGTTTAAAATTACCTGCTCTATCTGAATCATGAAAGTTTGTTTTTGGCCTAGACTGTCCCTTTAAATTAGGAGGTAACAAATTTAACGATTGTGTACAACAAGGTTATCCAAAAAGATATCCTTTTCTCACAGGACCATAAACCCTCATTTTTTGCATCTTTAAATTTGTAATATCAACTTTAAAAAATAAGGAAAAACTTTTTTTAAAAAGTGATGTGTTTGAGAAATCAATCATAGATTTTTTTAATTCTTTGTCTAAATACACTAATGTTATAGACAATGCAAAAACCTTGTTTAGTCAAAGTACCATTACATGAAAAAGACTTGCATAATCAACGAATGCATAATAAAAAGACAATGCAAAAGCACTTAGGCCCCGATATTAAAGTATTAACAGAAAGACGAGAAACTGACTTTCTGGCCTCGCCGGCCTCGCAGTCCATCTCTATATTCTAAAAAAGGGTCTGACTCGTGAAGTGAAGAGTGGCAATGTATCTCCAATAGGAAATTATAGGGATCGCTGCTTCAGTAAAAGTCGCCGACATAACCACTTGTCTGCACTATCAGCAGAGGGGGGCGTATTTGAAGTTCTCCTACACAGCACAGACAGTGCATTCACTGACACAAAAAAATGGTTTCTGTGTAGGAGCACTTCACACAATGCATAACTAACCTAACTGTAACTAAACCTTCACTACCTGCTTCACACTGGAAAATCTCACTACTGAAAAGGTGGCAAGACAAATATGGCTGAAACCCTTATACCTAACCTGAAGGGTTTCTGTTGGAGTATATTGCATTACTGGCGCATGTATCCCAAGAAAAATGCAGGTTTACACCCCTGGAACATACAGCTTACTCCTACAGAGCGCATGTATCTACGGCATGTCTTCGCTATAACTGACTAACAAAGAAAAAAAAAATCCTCCCAATTATAACTATATTAAATATGTGGATACATTTATATACAATATTTAAAGGGCCATAATACCCAAATGTTGAAACACTTGAAAGTGATGCAGTATAGCTGTAAAAAGCTGACTAGAAAATATCACCTGAACATTTCTATGTAAAAAAGAAAGATATTTTACCTCAAAAATTCATCAGTAGCCACATCCCATTGTAAAGGACTTTTAAGCAACAAATCAGTATGTCTGTCCCGGGACAGCGGAAGGAGCGAACTTTCGTGCACACTCACCTTATTTCCCTATTCAGTGTAAGGAAGCTTACAATAAAATCTCATGAGATCACAGTAAAAGAGTTCATGACCTCAGCACTGCTGATGCTGATTGGCTGCTGTTCATTTCTTCATATATATTTTTTTTACCTGCAGCTGAGCAACAGCTGAGTATAACTTTTTACACAGAACTTACTCTGCTGAGCTGAGGAAATTGTGAGGTAAAATATCTTCCCTTTTTTTACATAGAGATGCTCAGGTGATATTTTCCTGTGAGCTTTTTACAGTTATACTGCATCAGTTTCAAGTGATTTAGCATATGAGTATTATGTCCCTTTAAATGATATGCATTCTCCTGTAATAGTGCATTTTAATTTAAGTATTCTATAGATTTTAAACTTTAATTTTCTTTTCTTAAGACGGATGTATAAAAGCTATACAATACTTAAATTAAAATGCATTATACAGGAAAATGCTTATAATTTAACCATTGGATATACATATACTGCTCCTCTAAACTATTAACCCCTTACGTGACAGCACATCCTAACTCCACTACACTATAAACCCCTAATCTTCCATAACTTATTTACCTAACCATCCACTAACGTTTTAACTCCTAAACCGCCACAACCCCAGACAGCAAACCTCCCCTAATCTATTAACCCCTGAACCACCACAACCCCCAATGCAAACAAGCCCTACACTACTTAACTACCTAACATCTAATTCCCCCATATCTCTAACCTTACACCTCTAAGTTATGAAAAAAATAACAAACAACAAAAATTACAAAACAAAATTACAAAAGCACAAAACAAAGCACTACCAAAAATACCCCCCCCCCAGTTATATCTATCCTAAAACTAAAGTCTCCTTAAAAAAAGCCCACACCAAAATAAAAAACCCTATACTTAAACAATTGCTCTAAAAAGGGAATTGTGTAGGGTCTTGTCCTTAACCTATTTTACTTGGAAAAACATCCCTATTCTAAAACCAAAGTATCCCCCCAAACCCCCAAATAGAAAGCCTATCTTAAAAACCTAAACTAAAAATTGCCCTGATAAGGGCATTTTGTATGACATTGCACTACAGTGATTATACCATTTTTGCTTTTAAAGGGACACTCAAGTCAACATTAAACTTTCATGATTCAGATACAGCATGCAATTTTAAACAGCTTTCCAATTTATTTCCATTGATAAATGTGCACAGTCTTTATATTACACGGTATATTTACACTTTTTGAGTCACCAGCCCCTATACATATACATATATATACATACTTAGACATGTATATGTATGTATCTCTGTGTTAAAGCTTGTTGTCTGCTGTCATATCTTTGAGCCCTTATAACTTTTTATTGCAATATTTTTTTTAATAATTTTTATCAGACAGAGTTAATATGAGTGTAACTGTACTTGTTAATATATTTGTGATGTTTTTTGTGACAATTTTTTTTAGAGTGTTACAGTCAACCAGAGCACTGAGGTCCCGATAACCGGATGTGCGTTAAATTCAATTGTGCGTGAGCGAATAAGTTTATTTTCACCTTGTACTATGCGCCCTACTTCTGACGCACACAAACACCTGCAATAAACCCCTTATTGCTAATGCATAACAGTGCACCACTCATAATTTGGCCCTAAAAAAGCTATAATCACATTAGGGCAATGCCCTACAAAATGCCCTTTTCAGGGCAATTGTTAGAGAAGGTTTTAGTGTTAGAATAGGGTTTTTATTTTGGGGTGGGCTTTTATTTTTTTTAAAGGGAACTTTAGTTTTAAGATAGGCATAAATGTTTGTTTGTTTTTATGTTTTGTTAAGATTTTTTTTAATAATGTGTTTGTTTTTTTGCAATGCTAGTGTTTGTTATTTTCTGTAACTTATGGGGTGGGGGAATTAGCTGTTAGTGAGTTAAATATTGTAGAGGTAGTTTAGGGAATAATAGGTTAGGGGATTTTTGCCATGGGGGTTAAGGTTATATAGGGGTTATTGTGGTGGGGGTATGGCAGTATAGTGTAGGGGTTATTGTGGTGGGGGTATGGCAGTATGTAGGGATTATTGTGGTGGGGGTATAGCAGTATAGTGTAGGGATTATTGTGGTGGGGGTATAGCAGTATAGTGTAGGGGTTATTGTGGTGGGGGTATAGCAGTATAGTGTAGGGGTTATTGTGGTGGAGTTTATGGATGTATAAGATTTAATAGGTTAGGGAATATTTGCAATGGGGGTTTATGGTGGTATCGGGGTTAAGTAGTGAAGGGGTTATTGTGGTGGGGGGTAATGGCAGTATAGGGGCTGAGTAGTGTAGGGGTTATTGTGATGGGGGTTATGGAGGTATAGGGGTTAATAGGTTAGGGGATTTTTCAATGGGGGTTAAGGCGATATAGAGGTTAAGTAGGGTAGGGGTAGTTTGCGATGGGGGTTATGGCCCTATAAAGGTTAAGTAGTGAAGGGGTTATTGTGATGGGGTTATGGCAGTATAGGGATTAAGTATTGAATGGGTTATTGTGGCAGGGGGTTATGGCAGTATAGGGGTTAAGTAGTGAAGGTGTTATTGTGGTGGGGGTTTATAGCGATATAGGGGTTAAGTAGTTTAGGGGTTATTGTGGTGGTTTTTTTTTGGTGATACAGGGTTTTAGTAGTGTAGGGATAATTGTGGTGTGGGGATATGATGATATATGGGTTTAGTAGTGTAGGGGTTATGGTAAAAAAAGGTTTAGTAGTGTAGGGGTTATTGCAGTGGGGAGTTATGGTGGTATAGGTTTAAAGTAGTGTAGAGGTACTTTGCGATTTGGGTATGGCAGTATGGGGTTTAAGTGGTGTAGGGGTTATTGTGGTGGGGGGTTATGGCTGTATAGGGGTTTATTAATGTAAAGGTAGTTTGCAATGGGGGCTATGGCAGTATAGGGGTTAAGTAGTTTAGTGGTTATTGTAGTGGAGAGTCATGGCAGTTTGGGGGTTATTAGTATAGGCTGTTTATTTTGCTTTGCAATATATTTAAAGTGACAGTCTAGTCAGAATTAAACTTTCATGATTCAGAGAGGTCATGCAATTTTAAACAACTTTCCAATTTACTTTTATATTAAAAATGTCTTTGTTCTTTTGGTATTCTTTATTGAAAGCTAAACATAGGTAGGCTCATATGCTAATTTCTAAGCCCTTAAAAGTTGCCTCTTATCCCAGAGCATTTTGACATTTTTTCACAACTAGAGGGCATTAGTTCATGTGTGTCATATTTTTTCACAACTAGAGGGTGCGTTAGTTCATGTGTGCCATATAGATAACATAGTGCTCACACACGTGGAGTTACGTAGGAGTCAGCACTGATTGGCTAAAATGTCTGTCTGTCAAAAAAAACTGAAATAAAGGGGCAGCCTGCAGAGGCTTAGATACACAGTAATTACAGAGGTAAAAAGTATATTAATATAATTATGTTGGTTATGCAAACCTGGGAATGAGTAATAAAGGGTTTATACATCTTTTTAAACAATAAAACAATCAGGAGTAGACTGTCCCTTTAAAAGGTACCCTTTACTTTAAATCATCAATGTAGGTGTCAATGCTGCTTGGAATATTTCACCAGCATCACCACACATTGCGATGTATAGGAAAACGCCTCTTGGCAATGCTGTCTTTAAACAGTAAATTCAACACTTTTGATTTTTTCTTCCCCTGCATCATGTGACAGCTATCAGCCAATCACAAAATGCATAAATGTAAATACTGAGAATTCTTGCACATGCTCAGTAGGTACCTCAGAAAGTGTTCATATAACAAGATTGGGCACATTTTGATAATGGGAGTTAATTGGAAAGTTATGCTCTGTCTGAATCATGATAGTTTAAAATTGACTTTATTATATCATTAAATTAAACGTGGTTCAATATACGCTTTTAAATAATTATTGTATAAAATACATTTGATAATTATTTTGGGTTCCTGACTGCTTACGGTGATCTATAATTGATACGAACTTACTGCACTATAACAAAGTGAAGAACATTTTTGTCAAATGGAGAAAGAGATAATAATTAAGAAACATACGGGTAGATTATGAGTTTTGCGTTAGCTGAAAAAGCATCGTTAACAGGTGATAACGCTGCTTTTTTACTACCGTTGGTATTATGAGTCTTGAAGGTTTAGCGTCACCGCACACTTTTTTGGCCTTACCGCAAAACGAATTACGTAAACTTCGTAAAGTCTTTTTTCTATGGGACTTTCATGGCGCTGGAATTACGAGTCTGTCCTGGGAGGTCAAAAAGTGAGCGGTACACCCTACCCCGTGAAGATTCCTACCGCATTTTAAAGTCAGTAGTTATGAGTTTTATGGTACAACGCTGTAGCATAAAACTCATAACTAAAGTGCTAAAAAGTACACTAACACCCATAAACTACCTATTAACCCCTAAAACGAGGCCCTCCCGCATCGCAAACACTAAAATACATTTTTAACCCATAATCTGCTGCTCCGGACACCGCTGCCACCTACATTATATTTCTGACCCCCTAATCTGCTGCCCCCAACATTGCCGACACCTGCATTATATTTATTAACCCCTAATCTGCCGCCCCCGACATCGTCAACACTATAATAAACATGTTAACCCCTAAACCACCGCACTCCCGCCTCGCAAACACTAGTTAAATATTATTAACCCCTAATCTGCTACCCCAACATTGCCGACACCTACATTATATTTATTAACCTCTAATCTGCTGCCCCAATGTCGCCGCCACCTACCTACACTTATTAACCCCTAATCTGCTTCCCCCGACATCGCCAACGCTATAATAAACATGTTAACCCCTAAACCACCGCACTCCCGCCTCGCAAACACTAGTTAAATATTATTAACCCCTAATCTGCTGCCCCAACATTGCCGACACCTACATTATATTTATTAACCCCTAATCTGCTGCCCCAATGTCGCCGCCACCTACCTACACTTATTAACCCCTAATCTGCCGCCCCAACGTCGCCGCCACTATACTAAATGTATTAACCCCTAAACCTAAGTCTAACCCTAACCCTAACACCCCCTAACTTAAATATAATTACAAAAAATCTAAATAAATATTAATATCATTACCTAAATAATTCCTATTTAAAACTAAATACTTTCCTATAAAATAAACCCTAAGCTAGTCTTCATCCAGATGGCATCTTCTATCTTCATCCATCTGACGCGGAGCGGCTCCATCTTCAAGACATCCGACGCGGAGCATCCTCTTCATCCGGAATCTTCTTACTGAATGAAGGTACCTTTAAGTGACGTCATCCAAGATGGCGTCCCTTAGATTCCAATTGGCTGAATTCTATCAGCCAATCAGAATTAAGGAAGAAAAAAATCCTATTGGCTGATGCAATTAGCCAATAGGATTGAAGTTCAATAGGATTGAGCTTGCATTCTATTGGCTGTTCCAATCAGCATCAGCATCAACCAATAGGATTTTTTCTACCTTAATTCTGATTAGTAAAAAAAATCCAATCGGAATCTGAGGGACGCCATCTTGGATGATGTCACTTAAAGGTACCTTCATTCAGTAAGAAGACTCCGGATGAAGAGGATGCTCCGCGTCGGATGTCTTGAAGATGGAGCCGCTCCGCGTTGGATGGATGAAGATAGAAGATGCCGTCTGGATGAAGACTTCTGCCCGCCTGGAGGACCACTTCGCCCGGCTTGGATGAAGACTTCTCCCAGTTTCAATGAGGACTTCGGTCCGGTTGGATGAAGACTTCTGCCGCTTCCTTGAGGATGGATGTCTGGTCTTCAGAACAGTAAGTCGATCTTCAAGGGGATAGTGTTAAGTTTTTTTAAGGGTTTATTGGGTGGGTTTTATTTTTAGGTTAGGGTTTGGGCCTCCAAAAGAGCTAACTGCCCTTTTAAGGGCAATTCCCATCCAAATGCCTTTTTTCAGAGCAAAGGGGAGCTTAGGTTTTTTTAGATAGTATTTTATTTGGGGGGTTGGTTGTGTGGGTGGTGGGTTTTATTGTTGGGGGGGTTGTTTGTATTTTTTTTACAGGTAAAAGAGCTGATTACTTTGGGGCAATGCCCCGCAAATGGCCCTTTTAAGGGCTATTGGTAGTTTAGTTTAGGCTAGGGTTTTTTTTTTTATTTGGGGGGGGGTATTTTTTATTTTGATAGGGCTATTAGATTAGGTGTAAATAGCTGTAATTTGTTTTTTATTTTCTGTAATTTAGTGTTTGTTTGTTTTTTTGTACTTTAGCTAATTTAATTTAATTTAGGTAATTGTTTTTAATTTAGTTAATTTATTTAATTATAGTGTAGTGTTAAGTGTTATTGTAACTTAGGTTAGGTTTTATTTTACAGGTATTTTTGTATTTATTTTAGCTAGGTAGTTATTAAACAGTTAATAACTATTTAATAACTATTCTATCTAGTTAAAATAAATACAAACTTGCCTGTAAAATAAAAATAAACCCTAAGATAGCTACAATGTAACTATTAGTTATATTGTAGCTAGCTTAGGGTTTATTTTACAGGTAAGTATTTAGTTTTAAATAGGAATAATATAGTTAATGATAGGAATTTTATTTAGATTTATTATAATTATATTTGTTAGGGGGTGTTAGGGTTAAGATAAGACTTAGGTTTAGGGGTTAATACATTTAGTATAGTGGCGGCGACGTTAGGGGCGGCAGATTAGGGGTTAATAAATGTAGGTAGGTGGCGGCGATGTTAGTGACGGCAGATTAGGGGTTAATAATATTTTAACTAATGTTTGCGAGGCAGGAGTGCGGCGGTTTAGGGTTAATTTGTTTATTTTAGTGGCGGCGACGTTGGGGGTGGCAGATTAGGGGTTAATAAGTGTAGGTAGGTGGCGGCGACATTGGGGGCGGCAGATTAGGGGTTAATAAATATAATGTAGGTGGCGCCGATGTTGGGGGCAGCAGATTAGGGGTTCATAAGTATAATGTAGGTGGTGGCGATGTCCGGAGTGGCAGATTAGGGGTTAATAAGAATAATGTAGGTGTCGGCGATGTCGGGGGCGGCAGATTAGGGGTTAATAAATGTTAGATTAGGGGTATTTAGACTCGGGGTTCATGTTAGGGTGTTAGGTGTAAACATAAAATGTGTTTCCCCATAGGAATCAATGGGGCTGCGTTACTGAGTTATACGCTGCTTTTTTGCAGGTGTTTCTCAGCTGGCTCTCCCCGTTGATTCTTATGGGGAAATCATGAACAAGCACATTACACCAGCTCACCACTGACTTAAGCAGCGCTGGTGTTGAAGTGAGATTTGGAGCAAAATTTTGCTCTACGCTCACTTTTTGTCTTTTAACGCCGGGTTTGTAAAAACTCGTAATACCAGCGCTGTATATAAGTGAGCGGTGAGAGACAACTGCTCATTAGCACCGCACCCCTGTTACCGCAAAACTTGTAATCTAGGCGAAAGATTGGACAAAACCATTTCTGATGATTGATTTAAAATTAAGGCAAATGGTACAAAAAAAATGCAGTCAGCAGCGGGAATCCTTTATTTTCCTTTGGATAAGACTATAAAAAAGATTTAAAACGAAAATGGGATCAACAATAAACAATTTAATGAACAAGAATGGAAAAGATTCATCATTTATTTGATTCCTTGATTACTGTAATGAAGCAGCAGTTCTTATCATAAGGAATAAATGACTTGCTCAAAAATTCACAGGCATTGTGCAAATATGATCATTCTTGTAAGCTTATTTATTTTATCAGTAAAGTGTTTGGATCAGTTCCCCAAATGAGAGCTTAGGGGTCACTTTCTTCAAGTTCAATTTTTTTCTTTCATGATTAAGATAGGGTATGCAATTTTAAGCAACTTTCCAATTTACTCCTATTATCAATTTGTCTTCATTCTTTTGGTATCTTTATTTGAAAAAGCAGGAATGTTAACGTACAAGCAAGCCCATTTTTGGTTCAGCACCTGGGTAGCGCTTGCTGATTGGTAGCTAAATGTAGCCATCAAACAGCAAGCACTATCCAGGGTGCTGAACAAAAAATGGGCAGGCGCCTATGTTTAAATACTTGCTTTTTTAAATAAAGATACAAGAGAACAAAGACAAATTGTTAATAGGAGTAAATTAGAAAGTTGCTTAAAATTGCTACTCTATCTGAATCATGAAAGAAAAAAAAATGGGTTCAGTATCCTTATAATAAATTGTCAAGCAGAATATAACTTGCTTATCTGGATGTATTAAAGACAATTAAACTCCCTAATTCTGTATGAGATGTTTAATGCAGTGCACTTACATTATTTATTTTTGCCTGCTTTTTCTGTAATTTAAAGGTGAATATTGTACATTTTCCATCCCCTTCAGCAAGGATTTAGAGCATTCCATGGAATCCAGTACCGTGACTCTCCTGCGCAGTCATTGGTTGATCTGTGCAGGGGTTGCAAAGCTGTTGGGGCTTTGAATCTACATTTACTTCCAGTTCTCTATACAATAGTTTTCCTATTTTATATAAAGTTTATCTCATCTTACAAGATGATCTTTTTCACTATGGAATTTTAAAAAAAGATGAACGAGTTCTACATCTACAGTAGTTAATGTTTCAAAACGGCAACAGCTGTGAGCGCACATCAAATCCCACTCAAAGAATGCCACTGGTTCAGCTGAATCCCTGATACTAAGAAACCTTTTTTCGTACAAAGAAATATGAATAAAACAAAGTTTATTTACAACTTTGTATTTCTACGTATCCTGCAATACATAAAAAACACATAGGGGTCGATCACAATCCTTTAGAAAACATATCTAATGATTTTCAATAGAAATTCATCATTAAAGTCTATTGAGATTGCTGTAGATAAATAATTTGATATGAACATAATATCTGATTCTTATATATTTACTACATTAACATATCTGATACAAGGTTGTGAAATCAAGTGATACACACAGTTTCCATTTTTGTTTGTGTAAAAGATCAATATTTGTGCTACAGTTGGAGGTAACTAGACATCAACTGTATACCTACGGGGGTACTTGCTACAAAAAGGTTGAGAAACACAGTGCTCTATCTGAATTATGAAAATGTAATTTTGACTTCTAATTTATTTTATTTTATTTTTTTGTTTCCATTAAATGTTAACTAAAATAACTTAAAGGTGGGAAAGATGTTTTGCCCATAGAATATTCTCACATTTCATTCTACAAAACAAACATTTGTGTGGTATTGTTTTATTATGAGCAGCAAGTTGGAGACACATGAAAAATATATTGTAAAAATGTAGATGCTGTATGCAATCAGTTCTGTTAAATCTTTGTGTCTTGCCTTTAATATGAAAAATAAATATAGAGAATCTTGGAAATGATTATGCAAATATCTCTAAATAAACTAGTGCATATTTCTTTGACATGATTTTTATTGTGTCACATCAAACTGTATGCAAATTAGCAATTTTCTCCTCGTTATACATTCACATGGAATGCTCTAATCTGCAGTGATGTAGTGTGATAGCCAATGTAATACAATGATTAGCAGGTTTATCACCAGCTTCTGACGGTTAGATGTTTCTGATCGTTCTATTATTTGTAGCTATAAACTATTTTTTTTGATGTGTTGTGCTTGGAAAAAAATCTTGACTAAGAATTTTTCTGTTTTTTGTATGAAATGCCCTAATGTAATTTGAAAAATTAGAACTAAGAAAGGAGACTTCAGATAGGGTACACAAATAATATTCTTAATAAAATATAACTTTTATTTACTCCATTTAAAAAAAAAAAATGTATAGAGGAGGTTACAAGGGGTTTTTATAATAACTGATGCATTAAGTGCTAGCAAACCGTTTGGCACTTCCTCAGAGGTAAGGTACATTTACTCATGTAAGTTGCTTCCCTTAGCAAGAGGTGGGGCTTTCTGGAAAGTAACATCTAATTTTGTCAAAGTTGTCTATCATAGCAACTCTCCACACTGCTAAAACCTGTCAGTTTTAAAGGGATACTCAACCCAATTCCAAGCAAATACAGAAACAAAATGTGATGTTGTTAGTCCATTTTCTTGGCAAAATATGCAAAACAACTAATGATTAAACCAGAATTTTATTCCCCATTAAAGCCTTTATAAACGTGGGTGCTGAAATACCATTGAAGGAATAATTAATGAAGAGCAAAGTTGCCTCAATGTGCATTTGGGCTTTGCATATTTGATGAGTCGTTTGATATACGAACAGCTGAATACATCATTTGACGAAACAGACCAAAAAACTAATAGTTGCATGACAAAATAGATTAGTTCATGCCGTTTGGCAAAGTCTGACTGTTAATAAATCGGCCCCCAGGTCTCAACTGAGTCATCTATATTATATCACTATTGTCATTATTGTCATTCAATCTGGCATGAAATATAGCATCACCTACAAACAAGAAGTGGTAATAATGATATCATATGGTATAATCAATGACATAGTAGCTGACATCATGTATGACATAATTTACTATTACTGATTGCTTGCCTTAGACAAGAATAAACATATTAATTTGTTTTACATGAAAATACAAAATAGTTCTTCAATAATAAATAAATAACACCAATTCAAAATATTCATGTTGTTCATGTAACATAAATTATCAATGGAACATAATACAAAAGTAACATTTTTATCCTTAGAATTTATTGAAATGATTCTCACATTCATGTTATCCTTTAAGACAAAACTCTTTCTTAATGCAATAATGAAAAACTATAAAATTTGATTGTTAGATCATTTATATATAAACAATGATTTGATCAAATTATCATATTTCAATTAAATATATATTTTATAAATGAACACTGTGAACCCTTGCAACAGGCTAAAAAAAAATGTGTGACATATGTGTGTGTCTAAATAATAATTCCATAATAATATATGTGTTTTACTGTGTATTTACTGTAAATATTTCCCATTCCAATGTTCTTCACATACAGAAATATGTTATTTTTATTGTAAATACATATTTATATCTCTATCATCTATATCTCTATCTATCCCTATACATGTATATCTGTTCCTATAACTATATAAGTATATATATCTATTTTTTATTAACATTATCAGATACATATAGAAATATATATGTAATAGTAAAAATTACATTTTTTTTCTTTGTGAAGAACATATTAATGCAAAATATGCGTAACATGTTTTGTGTTTCAATATCTATAATCATTTTTAATAATTATTATTAATATTTTTAATATTTTATATTTAATATTTACAATATTGCAAAACATTTTGGGGGGTAGTTATCAAGCCGTCTACTTTTCTGCCTTCGCCGGCCCAATACACCCGCCTAAGCTCGCCTACCTTCGCTGCCGCGGACCTTGAATACGTTCGCCTAAGTTATCAAATAAAGCTGTCAAAAAGCCGCGGGCGATGAGCAGCGGACTGTGAGAGTTATCACTCATCTGATCTCGCTGCTCTTCAGCTTTTTCCCAGCTTTATTGCTAGCCTGTCACTAAGCACTCACACTAAACTACACTGTTCTATCCCTATACCGGCGCCCCCGGAGCCCCCCGCAACTCAATAAAGTTACTAACCCCTAAACCGCCGCTCCTAGACCCTGCCGCAACTGTGATAAATGTATTAACCCCTAAACCGCCGCTCCCGGACACCGCTGCCACCTACATTATACCTAGTAACCCCTATCCTGCCCCCCCTACACCGTCGCCCTCTATAATAAAGTTATTAACCCCTATCCTGCTGATCCCGCACCTCGCCGCAACTAAATAAATAGTTTAACCCCTAAACCGCCGCTCCCTGAACCCGCCGCAACCTATATTAAACCTATTAACCCCTATCCTGCCCCCCTACACCGTCGTCACCTATAATAAATTTATTAACCCCTATCCTGCCCCCCCTACACCGTCGTCATCTATAATAAATTTATTAACCCCTATCCTGCCCCCCACTACACCACCGCCACTGTAATAAAATTATTAACCCCTAAACCTAAGTCTAACCCTAACGCCCCCCCTAACTTAAATATTAATTAAATAAATCTAAATAATATTTCTATTATTTACTAAGTTAATCCTATTTAAAACTAAATACTTACCTTTAAAATAAACCCTAATATAGCTACAATATAAATAATAATTATATTCTAGCTATCTTAGGATTTATTTTTATTTTACAGGCAACTTTCAATTTATTTTAACTAGGTACAATAGATATTAAATAGTTATTAACTATTTAATAGCTTACCAAGCTAAAATAAACTGAAATTTACCTGTAAAATAAATCCTAACCTAAGTTATAATTACACCTAACACTACACTATACTTTAATAAATTATTCCTATTTAAAACTAAATACTTACCTGTAAAATAAACCCTAATATAGCTACAATATAAATAATAATTATATTGTAGCTATCTTAGGATTTATATTTATTTTACAGGTAACTTTGTATTTATTTTAGCTAGTTAGAATAGTTATTAAATAGTTATTAACTATTTAATAACTACCTAGCTAAAAGAAATACAAAATTACCTGTAAAATAAATCCTAACCTAAGTTATAATTAAACCTAATACTACACTATCATTAAATTAATTAAATAAACTACCTACAAATAACTACAATTAAATACAATTACATAAACTAACTAAAGTACAAAAAATAAAAAAGCTAAGTTACAAAAAATAAAAAAATAAGTTACAAACATTTTAAAAATATTACAACAATTTTAAGCTACTTACACCTAATCTAAGCCCCTTAATAAAATAACAACCCCCCCCAAAATAAAAAAAATGCCCTACCCTATTCTAAATTAAATAAAGTTCAAAGCTCTTTTACCTTACCAGCCCTTAAAAGGGCCATTTGTGGGGGCATGCCCCAAAAAGTTCAGCTCTTTTGCCTGCAAAAGAAAAATACAACCCCCCCCCAACAACCCCCCAAAATAATGCAAGCTCAATCTGATTGGCTGATTCCATCAGCCAATCAGATTTTTCCTATCTTAATTCCGATTGGCTGATAGAATCCTATCAGCCAATCGGAATTGAGGGGACGCCATCTTGGATGACGTCCCTTAAAGGAGCCTTCATTCATCGTAGTCCGTCGGTGAAGAAGGAGGTTCCGCGTCGGCGGGAGGAAGATTCAAGACCCGGCTTGGAAGATGACATCGCCCGGATAGAAGACCTCTTCCGCGCCTCTTGGAAGATGACATCACCCGGATCGAAGACTTCTTCAGCGCCGCCTGGATGATGACTTCATCGGATGGAAGATTTCTTCAGCGCCGCTTGGAGGATTAACTTCTTCCGCTCCGGATGTCCACTTCGGTTCCATCGCTGCTCGGCTGAGTGAAGACGACTCAAGGTAGGATGATCTTCAGGGGATTAGTGTTAGGTTTTTGTAAGGGGGGTTTGGGTTAGATTAGGGGTATGTGGGTGGTGGGTTTTAATGTTGGGGGGGGGTTGTATTTTTCTTTTACAGGCAAAAGAGCTGAACTTTTTGGGGCATGCCACCACAAATGGCCCTTTTAAGGGCTGGTAAGGTAAAAGAGCTTTGAACTTTATTTAATTTAGAATAGGGTAGGGCATTTTTTTATTTTGGGGGGGTTTGTTATTTTATTAGGGGGCTTAGATTAGGTGTAAGTAGCTTAAAATTGTTGTAATATTTTTAAAATGTTTGTAACTTATTTTTTTGTTTTTTGTAACTTAGCTTTTTTTATTTTTTGTACTTTAGTTAGTTTATGTAATTGTATTTAATTGTAGTTATTTGTAGGTAGTTTATTTAATTAATTTAATGATAGTGTAGTATTAGGTTTAATTGTAACTTAGGTTAGGATTTATTTTACAGGTAATTTTGTATTTCTTTTAGCTAGGTAGTTATTAAATAGTTAATAACTATTTAATAACTATTCTACCTAGCTAAAATAAATACAAAGTTACCTGTAAAATAAATATAAATCCTAAGATAGCTACAATATAATTATTATTTATATTGTAGCTATATTAGGGTTTATTTTACAGGTAAGTATTTAGTTTTAAATAGGAATAATTTATTAAAGTATAGTGTAGTGTTAGGTGTAATTGTAACTTAGGTTAGTTTTTATTTTACAGGTAAATTTCTCTTTATTTTAGCTAGGTAAGCTATTAAATAGTTAATAACTATTTAATAGCTGTTGTACCTAGTTAAAATAAATTGAAAGATGCCTGTAAAATAAATATAAATCCTAAGATAGCTACAATATAATTATTATTTATATTGTAGCTATATTAGGGTTTATTTTAAAGGTAAGTATTTAGTTTTAAATAGGATTAATTTAGTTAATAATAAAAATATTATTTAGATTTATTTAATTAATATTTAAGTTAGGGGGGCGTAAGGGTTAGTGTTAGACTTAGGTTTAGGGGTTAATAATTTTATTAAAGTGGCGGCGGCGTAGTGGGGGGCAGGATAGGGGTTAATAAATTTATTATAGGTGGCGACGGTGTAGGGGGGGCAGATTAGGGGTTAATAAATTTATTATAGGTGGCGACGGTGTAGGGGGGGCAGGATAGGGGTTAATACATTTAATATAGGTTGCGGCGGGTTCAGGGAGCGGCGGTTTAGGGGTTAATACATTTATTATAGTTGCGGTGGGCTCCGGGAGCGGCGGTTTAGGGGTTAATATGTATAGAGTAGCTTGCGGTGGGCTCCGGGAGCGGCGGTTTAGGGGGTAATAACTTTATTTAGTTGCGGCGGTGTAGGGGGGGCAGATTAGTGGTGTTTAGACTCGGGGTACATGTTAGGGTGTTAGGTGCAGACAGCTCCCATAGAAATCAATGGGATGTCTGTCAGCAGCGAACTTGTACTTTCGCTATGGTCAGACTCCCATTGATTCCTATGGGATCCGCCGCCTCCAGGGTGGCGGATTGAAAACCAGGTACGCTGGGCCGTAAAAGTGCCGAGCGTACCTGCTAGTCATTTGATAACCAGCAAAAGTAGTGAGATTGTGCCGCACGTGTGCGGAACATCTGGAGTGACGTAAGAATCGATCTGTGTCGGACTGAGTCCGGCGGATCAAAGCTTACGTCACAAAATTCTACTTTTGACGGTCTCGAGCCTTTGATAACTAAGGCGAATCAGCCTCGCCACAAATACGCTGCGGAATTCCAGCGTATTTGAGGTTGACGGCTTGATAACTACCCTCCTTTATCTAAATGTTTGCAATTGTAAAATATTTTCATGAATATGTTGTTATGTAAAGTCTTCTCACTGGTTAGAACGTAAGGTGTATCCAGGGGTAGGTCTTCAGGGGCTGGGCATATGTGTTCTGAGGTGCTCTTAAGGCATATTTGGGTTTTTAAACCAACACCTTGGCCCAGTAAGTGGAATTCATAAAGACTCAATTGTCCCTTTGAATTATCTTGTCTGATAGTCATGTCTCACTATTGCAAACAAAGCTTACAAGGTCTTGTTTTTTTAATTATATTTATCTTCAGCTGCTTTATTGTTTTCTTTTGTGCATATGTTAGAGTGGACTGTTTTGTAGATGGTGGGGTTTTTAATGGTAGAACATTTTGATGATTGTACAATGTTTCAATATTTTTAGCAGCCAAAAGGTTATGTACGTATGATGTGAACTTCAGATTCTGGTGCAGAACCTTAAGACAAGCACCAGCTGTAAATACGTATATTGGTTCATTGTGCTTATTTTTAGAGCTTCACTGGAATATGAACACCTTTCACCCTTTGTACCACACAGGTAAGCCATACTTTCTACAGATGGTAAGAGGGCACTATGGCAGCTTTCCTGTGACTAATACAACTGCTCTATGCTCACCAAGCACTAAAGACTGTAGACAGACAAAATGCAAGTATGTCTCATCACAAAGGAAATTGGAAGAGATGGAAAAAAAAGATTAAAGGAACAGAAATTATAGCAAAACAGACCTCACAATACATGGACAATAGCAATGCCTCTCAGTCCCATATTGGATAGTGCAGAAGCAAATATCCTGTGACTTGCAGAGAAGCATTGTATCACCCCAGCAGATCTCCATCTCTTTCAGACGCATTCTCATTCATCTTGAGACTATATCAATTGGTTAGGCAAAAATAAGGGAAGAAAAACATTTGGGTTGATAAGAGAAGAGGCTCAGTCCAGGAAGCTAGCTACACATGGAAATAATAATACCTAGATATTAGAGCAAAGGATTATGCAGAAATATCGCAACAATAAACAAAGCATATGAAAAGTGACACCTTTCAAAATGAATATACATTTATGAATATTCATTTTGTACATTTATTTTTATATTATGTGTTATTATTTCTAGAAGGCATAAGTAATATAAATAAGGGTGTGACTGTGCTTCGTTCAACCCCATAGCTGTCAAAGAGTAATCAAGCATATGAGACTCTAGGGCCACTGCTCCGTCATATCTATTTGGTTCCACCTCTGTTTCCTTCAGTTCTTCATTCTCAAATTTATAGAGACAAAGGGGCCAAATTATCAAGCGCCGAATGGAGCTTGATGCCCCTGTTTTCGCTCGAGGCTTCAGGCTCGCCGGAAACAGCAGCTATGGAGCAGAGGTCTAAAGACCGCTGCTCCATAACTCGTCCGCCTGCTCTGAGGCTGCGGACATTAATCCGACCAATCCGTTATGATCGGGCTGATTGACACCCCCTGCTAGCGACCGATTGGCCGTGAATCTGCAGGGGGCCGCATTGCACAAGCAGTTCACAAGAACTGCTTGTGCAATGATAACTGCTGACAGTGTATGCTGTTGGCATTTATCGATGTGCGGCGGACATCATACGCTACATTGTATTATGTCCGCTCACACTTTCATAAATCGGCCCCAATGTAAGAACCTATTGTGAAATATTATTAATCCTTTCATAGGGCACCATGTACTAAGCGGCGGGCGGACAGCTTCTTAACTCGCGAAGCTGTCCGCCCTCCTTCGCTACACACGGGCAGCGGATCTGTTGATCCGCTTGCCCGTATGTATCATTACACACTCATCGGAGTGTGTAATGCCCGCCCCTTCAATCGCACGACCAATCACACGACTGAAGGGGCTGTCAATCACCGAGAGCGAGCGTGCTCTCTGTGATTTTGCTTCGCCACCTAAGAGGTGGCGTAGGGTGTAGGAAGCAGTGGTCTAATGACCGCTGCTTCTTACATTGCGGGAAGTAGGCTCGCATATGCGAACCTGCCCCTCAAAGGCTCCAGAGCAGCTTTCGCTGCTTCGTACATGGAGCCCATAGCCTTTAATAAAATTCTATAATGTTGCTTATAATTAAACCCTCTTCCAGCAAAGTCTACTTTTAGATTATTCCATAAGATTTATTTATTGTCAGTATGTTATTGAGCTGAGCATTCTTTGTTTTTCTCCCTTTACTTTGATATAGTTCATATATCATAGCACATAAATATAATTATATTCTCTGCTGGTATTTCATACAGAATTCAAAGTGTTACAAAAGAAACAAACCCTAATAAGAGAACACAGCAAGAAAATTATACTCAGTCATGAACTACTTCACTAAATACTTAATTTTGCTTAAGTATAGTCTCATTCACACAGATCTATTTCAATAAACTTGTAATTTGAAACGAGCATTCATGATTGTGAGTTCAATAATATATGCACTGTTGTGAAAGAAATTGGACTTAGTGTGCATGAAGGCTCATCCCCTCTAAAAACACTTTTGTGATTGGGCAATCTCGTTTAGGGTTCGGTTGAAAGGATACTAAGCAGCAGGGAAGCAGGGTTGAGATTTATAGTTTTAAAGAAGTGAAAATCATGTAAAAAAATGCATTTCTTGTTTCAATTGTCAAACACCCATATAGTGTAAAACAGTCTGCCCATACTAGTAACCTAATAGATGCATTTAGATGGGTTAGCAGTGGTGTGGATGGAAATGGATTGCAATAGTTATCACTGAAAGCTGCATTTATGTGATCTCCTATAAAAACACAATTTTAATAACATCTGTACAATCATGCCAGTGCGAGCGAGAAATACATTCAGATATGAAATATAAAATCACACCATTTCTATAAGCAAGTTCTGCAGATCTCCATAGCTGTACATGATATCATGTAGGTATCACATCTGCATACATATATGTGCCTATATACATGGAAATGCATGTGCTGTTTACTGTATACAGCCTCTCCAATAAGAATGAATGGAGGTTTAATGAATCAATACCACGTTTGTTAACAAACCTCCAAAATATCTCTAATGGCCATTTCAAGTGTTTTACATACTGTAGGTGCAATGTAAGCACTGTTTGGAAATAGTCCTGAACTAGTTGAACAGGTGGCCGAAAAGCCTTTCCGTGGACTTATCAAGTGCTTTGAGGTGCAGTATTCAATAAGCCAAAACTGGGCTCAAAAGGCAGTTGAAAAGGTGAAGTGCATTGTGATTGCCAAGTAGTTTTCAGCTCCATAGTGCATATAAGGCTTTTTTCAAGCAGCGAAAAACCTATTTGTGAGTGCAAGAGAGTCAAAACCGTACTATTGTGATTGTACCAAATCAAATTATTACTTGTAAGAAGCAGTTGATATGTTTTGATCATTTGTTTTCTTGCTTTTTCTTTAATCTACCACCTAAAAAGCATGGTTTTCCACTACCCCAAGAGATGCTGGAGTGCACACTGAAGTATTCAGAGGTCCAACCCTAAAAACATGCTACACAGTGATTGCTTAATCAGTGAAGGAGATTATTTATATCTGTCCCTAATCAGCCACAGCAAAGGAGATAAGATGCAATAAACATTGTTTATAACTATGGATTTGAGATTATAGTAAGTATAAGGGCTCAATCGTAGGATCATATGTTAAGCATTGTCAGTAATAAAGGAAGTGGACTTAGTCCACATCTGCTACAATGCATTAAAAGAGCATTGAAAGAACATTTTGATTAAAATGTCTGTATCATTCCAGCTCTTAGAGGAACCATGTTTTTTTCGCTAAATATAACTGTTTCCTGAAGTCTGTGCTAGGGAGCTGATACCAGAGCTACTGGCTATTGTGTCACTCCTAGTATGAATCATATCAATCAATATCCATCACCGATTCATTTACCAGAATAATCCTGATACATTGGGTGTTATGAGGAAGAGGACACTGAATGATGTACTACAATGCTGTACAGGAATTTAATAGGATCTGTATGTCTGCTGTTGTTTTTATCAGTGCATAAACAAACAAGAAATTGCAGTTACTAAAAGACAGTAGTGATGAAAGTTTTAACTCCCTGCTTCCTTTCATGCCTGGCCACACCCTTGGACCTCATAGCCACACCTTTAACAATCTAGCCACACCCATGGATTACCTAGATCTGCCCGCAGAGTACCGACAACACCAGCTCAACCCTCCCTAACTCTACACATAAAATATCTGCTTCGTTAAAGGGACACTGAACCCAATTTTTTCTTACATGATTCAGATAGAGCATGCAAATTTAAACAACTTTCTAATTTACTCCTATTATCAATTTTTCTTCGTTTTCTTGCTTTCTTTATGTGAAAAAAGAAAGCATCTAAGCTATTTTTTTGGTTCAGGACCATGGAAAGTGGTTGTTTATTGGTGGGTGAATTTATCCACCAATCAGCAAGAACAACACAGTGTGTTCACCAAAAATGGGCCGGCATCTAAATTCTACATTCTTGCATTTCAAATAAAGATACCAAGAGAATGAAGAAAATTTGATAATAAGAGTAAATTAGAAAGTTGCTTAAAATTGCACTGGGTTCAGTGTCCCTTTAAGTATTGTCACTGTCATTTCCAACTTCTCCATGTTATCAAAACATCAGTAGCAAACCACTAGGGGTGCAAGTAGATATCCAGGTATTACACTAAAATAAAATAAAGAGAAAATGATACCAGTGATATAGCGTTAGAATTATCTAATGGGGCTTAAAAGCAAATGCATTTAAAGATTTCCAGATATTAAAGGGATATGAAACAGTGCTCCTTTAGTTAAAAAAAAAAAAAAAAACATAAAAAATATGTTAAATCAAAGTAAACATGCAAAGAAATAGATTGTGTTAAATTAGCAAACAACTTAATTGTTTTCTTGCAAAAACAAGAATTCTTGGTTGAAGCCAGTGCCCTTAAAGGGATACTGAACCCAATTTTTTTTCTTCCATGATTCAGATAGAGCATACAATTTTAAGCAACTTTCTAATTTACTTCTATTATTAATTGTTCTTCGTTCTCTTGCTATCTTTATTTGAAAAAGAAGGCATCTAAGCTAAAGAGCCAGCAAATGTTTGGTTCAGAACCATGGACAGCATTTGTATATTGGTGCTGTCCAATCAGCAAGGACAACCCAGGTTGTTCACCAAAAATGGCTCAACATCTAAACTTACATTCTTGCTTTTCAAATAAAGATACCAAGAGAATGAAGAAAATTTGATAATAGGAGTAAATTAGAAAGTTGCTTAAAATTGCATGCTCTATCTGAATCACGAAATAAAAAAATTGGGGTTCAGTGTCCCTTTAATGAGATAAGGTAGCTGACATTACGGAACATTGAGTTCTACTATCACATGTGTATTGCAGCAAAAGTCCTCTACTGAGCATGGGCAAGAAACTGACTGTAGCATGTGCAAGTGTCTCCTAGCAACCACTTCAAAAGGGAAAGATCCTCCTTTCTGTGAGAGGAAGTAATGGACCCAGCGCAAATGAAGTTAAAAAATGAATTAAAAGGTAAATTCCTTTCGACAAGATGAATAATACATATTACAATGTTTTGTATTAAGTATATACCACTCTGCTTAGTGATCCTACCTAATATCCAAACAGAAAACTCAATATAAAATCAAAAGGGTATTAAAAAGTGTTGTTTTTTTTTAAAATTAAAGTGCAAATATTTTTTTAAAAACTTTTTATTTACATTAATTATCAAATTGGCCACTTTCACTTGATCTCCTTGGTTGAAACTTATACACTTATATGTAAATATATATATATGTAAATATATATATTTCCATGAGAACATTTTATCCCCTTAAGGAGCCAGGTTTTTCCCAGTTTCCATGTTTAAAAGACACAAGCAATTTTGGCATTTTTGCTCACTCTCAGTTTCACCTTAAGGGGTCAATTTATTAATGTACAAGTGGACATGATATAATGTAGCGTATCATGTCAGCTGCACATTGAAAAATGCCGATAGCATACGCTGTCGGCATTTATCATTGCACCAGCAGTTCTTGTGAACTGCTGGTGCAATACCGCCCCCTGCAGACTTGCGGCCAATCGGCCACTAGCAGGGGGTATCAATCAACCCGATCGTATTCTATCACGTTGATTTCTGTCCGCCGCCTCAGAGCAGGCGGACAGGTTATTGAGCAGCGGTCTTTACACGGGGCATCAAGCTCCGTACCGAAGCTTGATAAATTAACCCCTAATTGTCAACTCTCTAGTTCAGTGCACCCATTCATATTATACATCGTTTTCTAACAGACAAACAGGGCTTTCTAGTGATACCCCATATAGGTATATAGATAACAAAAAATTGGATACACACAAATAATCAATAAAAAATAATAAATAAATAAATATATGAATTATAAATATTTTAAATAAATACATTTAAACTTTCTTTATAACAATTTCTATACAACTAGTGTAGCTAAAATAAAATACCTCCAAATAAATGAATTATGTTGTCTTGATTTTAGGAATACCCCATATGTCTATGTTTTCAAGTAATTTATAGCAAATATAGGTTAAATACTACACAGATTGTCATTTTTGGCATGCGATCACTATAAGTAGCTGTCACAGTGATCACATGACAATAAGGACACTTTTTTGGGGCATCACTGAACTGCCTCACTCCAGAAACATCCAATTATTGGTCACTGCGCCTGATACCATCATGCACTGGAGCATGCTAGTTTCTAGACTCCATTTTAAGAATACAATCACTGTGACTGTATGCACAGTAATAGTCATTTTTCACAATTACTTCATTGCTGCTGGCTAGTCTCACATGCAGGCTTTCTTCAGCAGCATCAGATACACGCTGATCGTAAAGTATATCTCATGTATGGAGGCACCCCACTGACAGGCATGGGATCACATGGACACCCTGTCCCTGCAATCACTAGCCTGGGGTGTCCTCCGTTACACTATTTCTGCACTGCCTCACTCATGAGGCATGCAGATATAGTGCAGGTGCGCCAACATGACAGGAAGAGGTCCACTAAAGCCTAGGACATTAGTGCTTAACAGGTTACTGCACTGGTCCTTAAGGGGTTAAGGTAGGCTCAGGAGTCTGCACATGTCTTGTACACTATGTGCACAAGAGGCAACACCCACAATTCTGCCTTCACTCACTACTAATGTGAAAACAGTGTGTGTCTCCTATCCATAGATAAAGGCACTGTCAGTTTAGCCTTAAACAATTATCATTATTATTATTATTATTATTATTATTATTATTATTATTATTATATAATAATAATAATAATAATAATAATAATAATAATAATAAGCAGTGCTTCTAGCTATATAGCTTAGTTTTCCAAAGAGAGGCAACAGATACTGCACCGTGCTTTTCAAATATTTATCTAAAATAATATTTATGTACTAAGGTGGTTCATTTTTGTAGTTATATTAAACTAATGTTCTAATATGTGAATAGGCAGACAGTAGCTGGGTCATAACAACCCTCTATATCTTCTATCTATCTATCTATCTATCTATCTATCTATCTATCTACAGTATATCTGTCTGTCTAAAAACTCTTTATAGCTAGTGATCTTTTGCATAAATACTTCACAAATAAAATAAAAAACTGATTAGATACATAGATGATAGATAAATAGATGATAGATAGATAGACATAGACAGACAGACAGACAGACAAACAGATAGATAGATAGATAGATAGATAGATAGATAGATAGATAGATAGATAGATAGATAGATAGATAGATAGATAGATAGATAGACATAGACAGACAGACAAACCGACAGACAGACAGACAGACAGACAGACAGACAGACAGATAGATAGATAGATAGATAGATAGATAGATAGATAGATAGATAGATAGACATAGACAGACAGATATAGATAGATAGATAGATAGATAGATAGATAGATAGATAGATAGATAGATAGATAGATAGATAGATAGATAGATAGATAGATTTATACACATCATAAACAACATTTACTTTAAAGTTTATTCATTTTTAAAATAATGAAAATTTAGCAAAAATAAATAATATAAAAAAAAAAAACATAACAATGTGTCTTGGAGTTTATAAAAACACAATGTACCTTACAAATCTTTAGAACCTCTCCAGAGCTCTGGGTCACTTAATTATATGCATCTAATTAGGACGAGATTAAAAACAAGATAAAAGTTGATGTTTCAAAGTGTTATTATTCAGCTGTGATCACAAACAAAGCAAGATGCTGATTAGCGGAGGTTGTGTATTGATGGCTGGCGGGTGTAATGGCTTTTTGTGGTTGTGCTGATCTGAGTTCCATTCCCCAATGAGTTTGATGAGATCAGCACAAGCTCAGAGAACCATTAGAGCCCCCTTATCAACAGGACACTATCCATTATCCTAAATGGAAAGTAGCATGGCTGAAAAACAGGAAGCTTCAAAGTAATGGGGTTAAAATGGATCTTTATGCCTGATAAATTATGTATGTTGTAAGAATCTGAAAGCCCATATGGTTTCTTGCAAGATGTAGGTTGCATGCTTTCAAATGCTTTTGTATTGGCACCTTATCTTATGGCTCACAAATCAATATGCATCTAATATTATATATATATATATACAGACACAAATATATATTTAACCCCTTAGCGACAGCTGTCCTTTTTTGCATTTAAAAATAAAGGCTCTAAGCTCCTTGAAAGTGATATACTCCAGTTTGAGTTTAATTGATCTGTAATAATAATTATAAACTTGATATGAAGAACTAGTGAAAGAGTGCTGAACCGTCACTGCTTATTACGTATATACAGCGAAAGAGAGAGAGAGAGAGAGAGAGAGAGAGAGAGAGAGAGAGAGAGAGAGAGAGAATGTATAAATACAAGCATTTACTTTTGTCACTTGGTTAGCACATTGTATATTGTTTTGCAGTTCATGGACACAACCAAAGCTTTTTGTGCTTACCACTTCTCCTCTACTATAGCCAGTAAAATACATATAACTTAAATTTCCACTGATTAACTAATGGCCTAGCTTAAAAAAAAAAATTTGTTAACCAGAGAAAAAACTCAAAGTTGTGGAATTCAAAGATATTAGTACCCTACTTTTGTCATGTTTGTGATAGGGATGGGCAAATGTTTCTAAAAATTCAAGATTTAAAACGAATTTTGATACATTCATTTGTTCAAATTAAATTTCGATTATTTATATTACATTCTAACATTCTATTTTCAAATTTTCTTTTTTGAATTTTTGAATAAAATTCGAAAATATTTGTTCGAATAAAAGAATGTTTAGCTATGTATTCATTCAATTTCTAAATGTAATTCGAATTCAAATGTTAGATTCTAAATAGTATTTCTAGTTTAATATTCAAATTTGAATGCTACTATTGGAAATAGTATTTCTAGTCTAATACTGTGTTTTTTAAATGTAATATTCGAATTCGAATGTGATATTCGAATTTGAATGTAACATTCGAAATTGTATTTCTAGTCTACAACTGTGTTTAATAAATGTAATATTTGAATTTGAATGCTACATTTATTATTTGTAACATTCAAATTCAAAATAGTATTTCTAGTCTACAACTGTTTAATAAATGTAATATTCGAATTTGAATGCTACATTTGAATTCGAATGTGACATTCGAATTCGAAATAGTATTTCTAGTCTAATACAGTGTTTTATAATTGTAATATTCAAATTCGAATGTGACATTCGAATTCGAATGTCACATTCAGATTCAAAATAGTATTTCTAGTCTACAACTGTGTTTTATTAATGTAATATTCAAATTTGAATGTCACATTCAATTCGAAAGTGACATTTGAAAACTGTAAATAACATTCGATAACAGAATTTTTAAGAATATTTGTTCTTATCAACATTCTGTTATGTAAATCAAATTTCTACAATAGCATTCATTCTAACATTCAAATTCGAATATAAATACATTCACCCATCTCTAATTCGTGAGTTGCAAGTGGCCCTGCATACTTCATTATAATTAATAAAGCAGTATCTCTATGTTAACTATTCCCCTCTCAGCACATAAAACAACACAATAAATGGGAAAAAACATTCATAGTGAAAAAGTAAAAGATAAAAAAAAAGCTCAAGACAACCTTTACAGATCTGAAAAAAACAGAACAGCGAAATTAGTCATTTTACAGGTGCAATAGAGTCATGATAAACCCTGTATGATTGGTATTAGTGTAGGCAAAAACCTCGGATCATGCCCGTGAAATGTCCCAAAGTGCACTCGTTCAGCACTTTGTTCATGTCTACCAGGTCTAAGAGGCACCTCTTGCACTATTCAATGGGACCAATTTTCTATACCAAAACAGACATGTAAACATTTTACACTTTCAAACATTGGCCCAGATTACAAGTACTGCACTAATGCTAGCGCAGGACATGATAGGCAGTATCGCTGGACCACACTAAAATTAGCATGCAACTTGATATTACAAGTCTATGGTAAAACAGATTTACAGAGAAGGCTTAGTTCCAGCACACCCATTACTTTCAACTGATATTGCAACAGCGCTAAATAGCGCTGATATTACAAGTTGAAAGTTATGAGTTGTACTCAAGCAAAAGCCCAAATAGCACTGGAAGAATTAGCACGACCTGAAACCTGAAGTAAAGTGTAAGGGTTAAAAAAAGTTTCACATAACATATGTAAAACATTTTTTTAATGTTAAAAGCTTTAAAAGGATTAAACAGGGATATGGTATATGGTGTTTGACTTGGAAGGGTTCCAAAATGTGTGTTTGTATGTGTATATAAATAAATAAATACAGTATATACAGTGGGGCAAAAAAGTATTTAGTCAGCCCCAATTGTGCAAGTTCTCCCATTTAAGAAGATGAGAGAGGCATGTAATTTTCATCATAGGTATACCTCAATTATGAGAGACAAAATGTGGAAACAAATCCAGACAATCACATTGTCTGATTTGGAAAGAATTTATTTTCAAATTATGGTGGAAAATAAGTATTTGGTCAATATCAAAAGTTCATCTCAATACTTTGTTATATATCCTTTGTTGGCAATGACAGAGGTCAAACGTTTTCTGTAAGTCTTCACAAGGTTGTCACACACTGTTGCTGGTATATTGGCCCATTCCTGCATGCAGATCTCCTCTAGAGCAGTGATGTTTTGGGGCTGTCGCTGGGCAACACGGACTTTCAACTCCCTCTAAAGGTTTTCTATGGGGTTGAGATCTGGAGACTGGCTAGGCCACTCCAGGACCTTAAAATGCTTCTTACGAAGCCACTCCTTCATTGCCCAGATGGTGTTTTTGGGATCATTGTCATGCTGAAAGACCCAGTCTTCAATGCCCTTGCTGATGGAAGGAGGTTTGGACTCAAAATCTCACGATACATGGCCCCATTCATTCTTTCATGTACACGGATCAGTCGTCCTGTTCCCTTTGCAGAGAAACAGCCCCAAAGCATGATGTTGCCACCCCCATTCTTCACAGTAGGTATGGTGTTCTTTGGTTGCAACTCAGCATTCTCTCTCTTACCAAACAGTTCTACTTTGGTTTCATCTGACCATATAATTCTCCCAATCTGCGTCTGGATCATCCAAATACTCTCTAGCATACTTCAGATGGGCCTGGAAATGTACTGGATTAAGCAGGGGGGACACGTCTGGCACTGCAGGATCTGAGTCCCTGGCGGCGTAGTGTGTTACTGATGGTAGCCTTTGTTACATTGGTCCCAGATCTCTCCAGGTCATTCACTAGGTCCCCACATGTGGTTCTGGGATGTTTGTTCACCGTTCTTGTGATCATTTTGACCCCACCGGGTGAGATCTTGTGTGGAGCCCCAGATCGAGGGAGATTATCAGTGGTCTTGTATGTCTTCCATTTTCTAATTATTGCTCCCACAGTTGATTTCTTCACACCAAGCTGCTTGCCTATTGCAGATTCAGTCTTCCCAGCCTGGTGCAGGTCTACAATTTTGTTTCTGGTGTCCTTCGACAGCTCTTTGGTCTTCACCATAGTGGAGTTTGGAGTGTGACTGTTTGAGGTTGTGGACAGGTGTCATTTATACTGATAACAAGTTCAAACAGGTGCCATTAATACAGGTAATGAGTGGAGGACAGAGGAGCCTCTTAAAGAAGAAGATACAGGTCTGTGAGAGCCAGAAATCTTGCTTGTTTGTAGGTGACAAAATACTTATTTTCCACCATAATATGCAAATAAATTCTTTCCAAATCAGACAATGTGAATGTCTGGATTTGTTTCCACATTTTGTCTCTCATAGTTGAGGTATACCTATGATGAAAATTACAGGCCTCTCTCATCTTCTTAAGTGGGAGAACTTGCACAATTGGTGGCTGACTAAATACTTTTTTGCCCCACTGTATATATATATATATATATATATATATATATATATATATATATATATATATATATATATATATATATATATATATATATATATATATATATATATATATATAAGATGTATACATATAAACACACACATTTGAGCCCTTCCCAATCAATTACCTTGAAATATAAAATATAATTTTTAATCAATTTTAGCATGTTTGGAATAGAAATACTTAAAATTCCTATGTTCTTCACTTAGAAGAAAATGTTTTTATTTTTAAATATATATATATACAATATATCTGCATGTACAATATATATATATATATATATATATATATATATATATATATATATATGAATTTTAAGTATTTCTAATGTACCTTTAGCGCAGTTTCCTTCGCCTTGCATCACGTGACATCCATCAGCCAATCACAATGCACATACGTATAGGCTGTGACTTCTTGCACATGCTCAGAAGGTGTCTAAGAAAGTGTGCATATTAAAATGTTTTGCCTGTATTGATAATGAAAGAGAATTGGAAAGTTGTTGTGAATCATGAAAGTTTAATTTTGAATTTAGTGTGCCTTAAATGTCTTATACTGTTTCTTAAAGGGACACTAAAGTCAAAAGAAAATGATTCAGAAAGAGCATGCAGTTTTAAGACACTTTCCAATTTACTTCCATTATCAAATTTTGTCTTTTACATGCTCACTTTTTGGGAACAATATCCAACTGAGCATGTGCATAAGCTAACAGGGTATACATATACTAGTCTGTGATAGGCTGATGTCTGTCACATGATACAGGGAGCTGTAAAATTAAAGAAAAAATAAATCTTTCAGAAAAAAAATCTACTGCTTATTTGAAATTCAGAGTAGGGAGCCGATTTATTAAGGGTGAACAGCCCTTCATGCCCCCGTTTCGCTCGCCGGCAGCATGAAGGGCCGTTATGAAGCAGCAGTCTTAAGACCGCTGCTCCTTAACTTGTCCGCTGCCTCTGAGGCTGTAATCTGCAGTCCACCTGATCCTATACGATCAAGCTGATTGACACCCCCTGCTAGAGACCAATCTGCAGGGGTGGCATTGCACAAGCAGTCTACCAGAACTGCTTGTGCAATGTTAAATGCTGACAGGGTACGCTCTCGGCATTCAGCGATGTCTGTTGGACATGATACGATACAGCATATCATTTCGGACAGACATTGATAAATCGGCCTCTAGGTGTTAAATAATTGTCTTTTCATTATGCACTTGTTAATTATGTAATTCTACTGCATTAAGTGGTCCTTTAAGAGAAAGCACAACTTTAAGTCTAAGTTAATTTCTGCACGATGCTGTGCCTTTTGGTAAATAATGATTTTGCTGTGTTTCCTGGAAGTTATTATAATAAATCTAGTGTATTAAAAATACTCAGTGGTAAAACAGTTATTGCCAAATATTTTTACAATAATTATTTCTGGAATTCTGGAGTCTTCTTCCTATAAGCAAGATAAATTATATCAAATAAAATAATATAATTATCTGAGCAAAGTACATACTCATGTAACATTTATTGTGCTATTTACAGACATTTCCATGCATTTGAATAAATTACACGCTGCATTTCAAGATATAAGTTCGTTATATATCACATGGTTTAATTAAATATCTGTTCTATGTTACTAATGGAATAAAAAGTAGACCTTGACTTGGTCCTAAACTTTTTGTTCTGGCTTTAAAACTTTTGGACTGACACATACATCACTGAATAAAATCCTTCCCTAGTTCCCGTAAATTGTGTAAAAAAAAATGTAATTCAGTCCAGCCAATGAGTTTTTTTTTTCATCCATTTAAACAATTTGAGCCACTACCTGACCCTTAGACATTACCAAGAGCAAGCTATTGACTTGGTAATGTAGTCTCACAGGATGCAAAAAATGTGTTCAGGAAGGTCTCCTGGTCTAACTACTTCAAACATGTCAAAGTCATCTCGTTTTTATTTTGCTTTTAATTCTCTAAAATTGTTTTTCATTTTTATAGTTTCTTTGCATAGAGGATACTTTTTATAGGGTATCTTTTTCACTTTAATTTGTTCTGTAAGCTTTTTTATGTAATGCAGATATCCTTTAAATAATGGAGCACAACTCACAACTCATCACAACAATGAGGGTTATTTGTAAAAAATGTTTTAATATATAACATTATATGACGTAATAATTTAATTTTATATCATTCAAATGTATAATTATATCATTCTATAACATTCACATGTATAACTATATAGAACTGATTTGAAATAATATTAGAAATATTGAACTGTGATATTAAAATGTTCAATAAAGTGTGCGGAAGGTGAAGCGTGGCGTGTACTGGAAGGACTGCGAGGAGTTCAGCCACATTTTACAAACAGGAGTTACCTGTGCACTAACCTCATATTTATATTAAAGAGAAGGATTATTCCCATCATTTAGTCAACCCATGTGAGCTCATCTGCTATTCTGAAGTCTCCATTAGATTTTGTACTTTTTTCAAGTATTGATAGTCTGATGTCAGCCATATAGTTAATATTTGTATTAAAGGAATAGTCTAGTCATAATTAAACTTTCATGATTCATATAGATCATGCAGTTTTAAACAGACACTGAACCCAATTTCTTTCATTCATAATTCAGATAGAGCATGACATTTTAAGCAACTTTCTAATTTACTCCTATTATCAATTTTTCTTCGTTCTCTTGCTATCTTTATTTTAAAACAGGAATGTAAATCTTAGCAACCAGCCCATTTTAGGTTCAGCACCATGGATAGCGCTTGCTTATTGGAGGATTACATTTACCCACCAATAAGCAAGCATAACCCAGGTTCTCAACCAAAAATGGGCCGGCTCCTATGCATCACATTCCTGCTTTTTAAATAAAGATAGCAAGAGAACGAAGAAAAATTGATAATAGGAGTAAATTAGAAAGTTGTTAAAAATTGCATGATCTATCTGAATCATGAAAGAAAAAAATTGGGTTCAGTGTCCCTTTAAGCAACTTTTGAATTTACTCCAATTATCAATTTTGATTTATTATCTTGGTATCTTTATTTGAAAAAGCTATAATGTATGCATAGGAGCCGGACCATTTTTGGTTCAGTACCTGGGTAGCACTTTCTGATTGGTGTCTAAATGTAGTCACCAATCAGCAATCGCTACCCAGGTGCTGAACCAAAAATGGGCTGTCTCCTAAGTTTGCATTCAAATAAAGATACCAAGAGAACAAAGAAAATTTGATAATAGGAATAAATTAGAAAGAGGCTTAAAATTGCGTGCTCTATCTGAATCATGAAAGTTTAATTTTGCCATGTGCGATCATTTTGAATGACCATTATAGTGTTAAAATGATATGCTCTAATCTGTTAGGACATGTAATTGTAATACTAGTGACGCTGTTATACTATGCATTTAACCCCCGCTGAGCGGTTAAACCTATAATGTTACACAGCTAGGTTGTGTGGCTTGTGCTGCAGAATGGATCAGTGGCAGTTCCCATTTGGGAACTACAGTACTCTGTAGGTCCCAAGCAATACTTTAAGTATGTGTTTCAACTCTTTTAGGGGGTATCGGGCAAGTGCATTGTTTTGGCAAAACAAGAGGTGGTTAATGTTTCTTTTAAAGGGACAGTCAACACCAGAATTTGTGTTGTTTTAAAATATAGATAATCCCTTAATTACCCATTCCTTAGTTTTGCATAACCAACACAGTTTTAATAATACACGTTTTACCTTTGTGATTACCTTGTATCTAAGCCTCTGCAGACTGCCCCCTTATTTCACTTCTTTTGACAGACTTGCATTTTAGCCAATCAGTGCTTACTCCTCGGTAAATTCATGTGCATGAGCTCAATGTTATCTATATGAAACACATGAACTAACGCCCTCTAGTGGTGAAAATCTGTCAAATGCAGAGGCGAGCTTCAAGTTCTAAGAAATTAGCATATGAACCTCCTAGCTTTCAACTAAGAATACCTAGAGAACAAAGCAAAATTGGTGATAAAAGTAAATTGGAAAGTTGTTAAAATTATATGCCCTATTTGAATCATGAACTTTTTTTTTGGACTGTCCCTTTAACAAACTTATTGGGTCCCATTTATCAAATGCCATACAGACTAAGTTTACTGCATTGCACTGGCTTTTCTAATGTATTGAAATGGTCCCCTTTTTAAAGTAAATATTTTAATGTTTAGTTCATACAGTGAAGCCTGAGAGAATCAACATTCAAAAATGCAGTGTAGGGCTTAGCATAAGCCTGGAGCAGGGTTAAGGCTGTAGGAGAGTGGGATAGAAAAGAGAGGAATGGTATTGGGGTGCAACATTGTTGCAAGTCAGGGAAGGTCCCTCCTTACCAGTAGAAAAGCTGAGCCTCCCCTGTCAACTTTCTCTTCTTCTCCGGATCCTGACTGATGTAGTTTTGTCAACATCAGGGCAGACATGCATCGTTCATGGCTCTCCATTCTGCCTCCCAGACGTTTTCAGACTGAACAGGGACCTTCTGGATCTGCAAATAAGAAAAGACAGATAAGTGTTCAATCTGATAATATTGATGATGTAGATGTTATTCCACCAACTCAGTACACTAATGTTGTGACAGCTCAGGTCCATAATTTAGAAGAGCAGGGATCTGTTAGTAATGAGCTAGCTCAGGAAACAACCTTGCTTCGGGAATTACAATCCCAGCAAGTTAATTTACCTTTGCCTAGTGTTCAGGCTAGCCACATGGCTTCATTTATCAGTGCTGTGCCCCCCTCTGCGGTCTCAGCAGTCTCAAATTTATTAAATAACATTATTGCAGCAATGGCTGCATCTACCTCTGTCCCTCAGGGGTCAAGCTTGGTTGCAATTCCCACTGATAATCCCCCAGTTCTCACTAGGCCTCAAGTGGGGCCTTCCTCGGTTACACTAACTATGGGGCCTCATGCCTCTTCCTCGACAACTGCCCTTCACACCGCCACACCACCCTCTGACCAGCAGGGCTACTTAACCCCTAGTATGCCAAACATCACACTGGTTCTGGTGTCTGACCCCCATGCTCCGGAGGCGTCAGGCAGTACTATGCCCAGGCAGGACAGGGCTTGCCATCCGCCGCTCCTACCGCCACACCACTCTTCCATCATGGTGCCCCTCCATCGACCGCAAGGCCTCCGGTTGTGTTATCCGTGCCTTGCGGCCTTGCCGCACTCCAGTCGCGTGGTCCAGGGCCTACTTCCAGTGCCAGCGTTATGTCAGTGATGTCACCGGAAGTGGCCAGCGGCACTCCCGGTTTGGCGAATACCCACGCGGTCGCAAGGGTATTGACTCCCGGTGGCACAAAACATGCAGGTGAGCACCGAGAGTCATCCTTGGCCGTGGATGGGATGTTAATAGGGGGACAAAGTGTGGATAGTGTGGGCAAAAAACCTTAATTATTTCAATGAGCATCAAAGGGGTCGCTCCCTGCTTAGGGACGGTAGCGCTAGGCAGACAGTCACTAGAAGGGGAAGGGGTGCTCACAGTGTCAACACTTCTAGGGCAAAGAGACCGTTAGATTTTGTGAATGGGGGCAATAAGGGAAAGTCATTAACAGCTCAGACGGCCACTCAGCAGGCTGGTTTCATTAACACTTCAAGTGGTAGTTTGCTTATAATGGCCTCACAGCAAGCTGATTTCAATATTAACCCTCAAAGGGCTGACTGTGGTTTACTGCAAACAGCCGCACAGCCAGCTGGTTTAGTTAGTAACCCCCAAAGGCCTGATTGTGGTTTGCGTGTGACTCATGACAGACAATTACATGAATCATCGTCCATTGTGGAGAATGCAGGCATGCATGGTGCGAATGTACATGAATCATCCTCCATTGTGGTGACTGCAGGCATGCATGGTGTGGATGTACAGGCAGCTAGCCAGGGACATCATACACCTATTGCTAATGTTTCAAGCAATACACATGTTGCTAATGTTGTGCCCAGTGGTAATGCTATTGTCCCACTTCCTGCTATTGATAACCCAGACACAACCAATGTACAAAGTGCTCGCGAATTGTTATCTCTTTTGCAGGGAGTACTTTGTTCAAAAGAGCCAAGAAGGGCCCAGCAACCCGCCACTGCAGTAAGTAACACAGGGGATACTGTGGTAGTCGCAGGCAATTCAACTGGACAGCAAGGGTCATCCAACGCCATCTCTCCACCCAATCAGCAACCAGCCCAGGTCGTTACCACTGTGGACCAGGAACTGCCCACTAATACACATGGTAAGAACATTTTGTTTACACATGATGACCATTCTTCCTCTGACTCATCAACCTCTGACACAGAGTCAGGTAGTGACTCTTCAATGGGTTTACAGGGGTCAGGTCAGAAAAAAATGTTTAAAATGATTAAAAAGATTTTAAAGAGGGGAGTTGCACCAGATAAGAAACAGGATAGTGCGAAAATTCCAAAACCATCACTCCCAGCACCCTCTACAGAGGCAATAGCCAAACCATTCCCCCCAGGGCCATTTCAGAAAGGCGGGTGGCCCTTTATGGGGACGCAAGTCCTGGGAAAATGTATTCTCTGCACAGGCACTTGCACAAGAAAGTGGTGAGCAGAATCCACCGAGGCAAATATGTTAGCATATTTGATCTCTCGGTGGAGGCTTATAGGCAGAGAGAAAAGAGCGCCGACGGAACAGGCCCTAAAAAATAAAAGCGCCCAGACACTTTTGATGAGTGGCTTCAGTGCTTTAGAGTGTTCTCCTCCTGTTACATAGAAAAATACCCCTCACAGAGTTTGGCCATTCTAAAATACACTGATACCATTCATTGGATTCAGCGTAACCACAGTGATGGAGTCTGGAGGGAATACGATGCGGAGTTCAGAAGGAAAATGGCAGGTAACCCTACCTTAACTTTCAACTCCACTGACAACCAATTATGGCAGCGGATGGACCGCAAAGGGGGCGCCTCCGCTTCTGTAAGCACCCCGCAGCAGTCATTTCGTTCTAACAGAAATAGGAAAAGAGGGGGAACATGCTGGCTCTTTCAAGAAAAAAATTTAACAAGGGTAGCGCATGCGCCTTTCGACACGTCTGCAGATTCTGCTCTGGTCCACACCCAGGCAGCGAATGCAATAAGCAAAGGGACAATACCACTAACAATAGGCCCTCTGTCACTAGTCTGGGCCAAAAAGGTGGAAACCCCAGTTAAGGTATGGGCAATGACCCCCTGGCTGAGGGCATACCCAGACCAAGTTTCTGCAAAAATGTTATGGGAGGGGTTTTCTTTCGGTTTTACAATCCCCACGGTCAGGTTCATTAAGGGGAAAAAAATTAATAGAAATCTTATTTCAGCCTACCAGCACCCTGATGTAGTGAGAGATAAGATTAATAAGAAGGTGGCCTTGGGCCACATGGCCGGGCCCTTCTCTTCCCCACCTATAGGTAATTTGGTAATTTCTCCACTGGGGGTGGTTCCCAAAAAAGAACCAGGGAAGTTTTGTCTTATTCAGCACCTGTCGTACCCTAAAGGCAGCTCCATTAAAGGGACATAATACTCATATGCTAAATCACTTGAAACTGATGCAGTATAACTATAAAAAGCTGACAGGAAAATATCACCTGAGCATCTCTATGTAAAAAAGGAAGATATTTTACCTCACAATCTCCTCAGCTCAGCAGAGTAAGCTCTGTGTAAAAAGTTATACTCAGCTGCTCCCAGCTGCAGGTAAAAAAAAAAAAAATGAAGAAATTAACTGCAGCCAATCAGCATCAGCAGTGCTGAGGTCATGAACTCTTACTGTGATCTTATGAGATTTGACTTAACTCTCATGAGATTTCATAGTAAGCTTCCTTTACCTGATTGGTGAAATAATATGAGAGTGCACGAAGCTCATCCTTTCAGTTGTCCCGGGACAGACATACTAATATGCTGCTTAGAAATCCTTTACAATGGGAGGTGGCTACTGAGGAATTTTTGAGGTAAAATATCTTTCTTTTTTACATAGAGATGTTCAGGTGATATTTTCTAGTCAGCTTTTTACAGCTATACTGCATCACTTTCAAGTGTTTAAACATTTGGGTATTATGGCCCTTTAACGATGCCATTGACCCACAACTCAGTTCCGTGCGCTACCAATCCTTTGATAGCGTGCTGGAAATGGTTAGGAGGGCGGGCCCAGGTGCTCTTTTAGCGAAACTAGACATTGAATCGGCATTCAGGCTTTTGCTACTTCACCCTTCTGTGTTTCACCTCATGGGTTGCAAGTTTGCAGGTTCGTACTATGTGGATCGTTGCCTACCCATGGGCTGCTCTTTATCATGCGCCTTGTTTGAGGCATTTAGCAGTTTCCTTCACTGGGTAGTGGCTTCAGACGTAGGCAGCGACCCCATAGCACATTACCTCGACGATTTTCTCATAGTCGGGAGGGCGGGTTTTGACAAATGTATCACCATCATGGACAGAATGCGTAGTATTATGAGCCATTTCGGGGTGCCCCTAGCCGAAGACAAATCCCAGGGGCCCACTACATGCTTAGTTTTTCTGGGTATAGAAATTGATACAGTTGCTAGGCTATGCAGGCTGCCACCCGACAAAGTTCAGGCCATGTAGCGTTGGTTAGAGCGGCCGTCTCTAACCTAGCAATTTCACTCAAACAGCTGCAGTCGCTATTAGGGCTGCTTAACTTCGTCTGCAGAGTTATCCCCATGGGTCGGGTATTTAACCGTAGGCTAGAGAGACAGTTTAGCGGCAGGTCCAACCCAAACTCGAAAATCACCCTAGGGGAGGATTTGCTAGCCAGGATTTCACAGTCTGGGAAACTTTTCTCACTCACTTTAACGGGGTGCGGGTTTGGAGGGCTGTACCCATTTCTAGCCAGTTATTGCACTTTTTCACGGACGCAGCTGGATCGCACGGCTACGGGGCTTATTTGCAGGGAGAATGGAGCGCTGAGCCATGGCCAAGGTCCTGGGCCCCAGCGGGCCTTACTCGTAATTTAACTCTCCTGGAGCTATTCCTCGTGGTCTTGGCGGTTGAGCTGTGGGGTAAGAAATTGGCGGACAGGACTGTTGCATTCTGGACGGACAACATCAGTGTCGTATATGCAATCAATAACTTTTCAGCTACCTCTGCAAAGGTAATAACTTTGTTGCGTCACTTGGTGTTGCGCTGTCTGGAGCTTAACATCCAGTTCCAGGCTTGTCACGTCCCCGGGGTGAACAACGTAGTGGCTGATGCCCTGTCACGTTTCGAGTGGGTGACATTTAGGCAGTTAGTTCCCAGGGCGGCCGCAGTTGGCTTACGTTTTCCTGATTTTTTTGGCAGCTCGTCCTTCCTGGATAGCCTTGCTTCCTTTGGTTCGCTCCTCCTTGGCACCATCCACATGGCACGCTTATGTCTGTATGTGGTCTGAATGGGACACATTCTGTGGGTCCAGGGGAGTCGATGCTGCTCAGGGATCTCAGGACACGCTGTGTGATTGGCTGGTGAGTTTGCACACTTCTGGGGTTCGGCAAGGGGCAATACAGTCCAAATTGGCTGCTCTATCATTTTTTTATAGGGCTCTATCCATCCCCGACCCAACTAATTAATTTTTAATCAGACACGCATTCAAAGGGTTGGGCAGGTCACAGCAGCAGAAAACTGACACTCGAGAGCCCATTACCCTAGAGCGCCTGGAACATTTGGTCCTGTCGCTTGATGACGTCTGTACATCTGAATTTGAAGCTCTGCTCTTCAAGTCGGCATTCTGTTTAGCCTTTGCAGGTGCTCTTAGGGTCAGTGAGTTAGTAGCTCCCTCTAAGCAGAAGTCTGGATCGGGGGTTCAGTTAGAGCACGTTAGGGCAGCCCCTGGATCCCTCCTTTTTCTTCCACGTTCCAAGACGGACCAGGAAGGGAAGGGTACCTGGATCCCTGTATCACAACAGGTGTACAGCGCCTGCTGCCCAGTTAATTGGGTTAACCTTTATCTGTCACATAGACCGCATGTCCCAGGTCAGTTCTTTGTCCACGCAGATGGCAGATCCCTCTCCAAATTTAAAATTGACAGGGTTTTGAGGCTAGCGGCGATTAGGGCAGGGCTAGATGCCAGCAAGATAGCTCCACACTCCTTTCGCATAGGGGTAGCGACGAATGCGGTGCAAGCGGGTTCCTCAAGCGAGGACATTAAACGCATTGGGCGTTGGCGCTCAAATTGTTTCAAGACCTATGTCCGCCCAATTGTTTAACGTGTGACAATGTTTTCCAAATACTAAAATTCTTGTCTCCACAGGAACTAACCCTGGAGTGAAGAGAATTTGGATTGTGGGCCATTCCTTTGTCCACTGGGCCGCCCTCCACTGTGCGTCCCTCCCAATTGGCCAATCCCTAGGCTTCCCTTCCCACAAAGCATCCATTAGGTGGCTAGGTGATAGGGGGATGTGCTGGCCACAGTTAGCGGGGACAATATCTGAGGCCCTGGTACGTTGGGGTAAGCCTCATATCCTAATCCTTCACTTAGGGGGTAATGATGTGGGGGCTATTCCTGTGCTCCAGCTAATAAAAATCATGCAGGCAGACTTTGGTTGGCTGCGAGTACGCATTGCCGGGGTCATTATAGGGTGGTCCAATATAGTCCCCCGTCTCCATTGGAGGCATATGTCTGCCCATACGGCGGCATATCGGATTAGGAAAAAGATTAAAGCCTCGTTGGCGAAAACCGTCACAGGGTCGGGTGGCTTCGTGGTATGGCACGAGGCCATTGCAGCTGATAGAACCAAGCTCTACCGAAGGGATAAAGTTCACCTTTCAAATATAGGGTTGGATTTATTCATTGGGGACATTCAGAGAGCAATTTCACCCCTCCTATAAGTCAGGCTGTGGGTTGTGGCGGCAAGGGCACCATTAAAATGCTTCCTTGTGGCGGGAGATCCTGGTCCTGTTGCACAGGAGAAGGTCGCTAGGGGTGAGTGATGACCACACTTTTGGGGAGGAGCGGTAGGCCTCACGTGCACGTCACGGTAACCCTCCTTCCTCCCTCTTGAGGGATGGTCACGTGATCTCTGCAACCCCTCAGCGTCATCTCCATAGAGCAGAGATCCCTCCTCTGCTGTTTCCGTTAGACCGGTGATCTCCTTGCTATTCTGGGTTAGTTGGTCTTTATGCCGCCATATTTAGTTCTATCGGTTCTATAATTAATATTTAAGTTAATAAAAATTTCTGACCTGTGACGGTCAAAATTTTTCCCATATAAAGTTGTCTGTCGTTATTTCGCACAACATGCACATGTACATAGTTATTTAGGTTAGGTTATGGGTTAATATTCCCCTCCTCTGTTGGGAAGGATCCGGTAAGCGTTTAATCCCTTAATGCAGTGTAGGGCTTAGAATAAGCCTGGAGCAGTCTAATGGTTAAGGCTGTAGGAGAGTGGGATAGAAGAGAGAGGGATGGTATTGGGGTGCAACATTGTTGCAAGTCAGGGAAGGCCCTTCCTTACCAGTAGAAAAGCTTAGCCTCCCCTATCAACTTCCTCTTCTTCTCCAGATCCTGACTGAAGCAGTTTTGTCCCTCCCTCCCATCCCTTAGTTTAAATGTTCTTTGCAAAATGACAGCAATCAATGGCAGGGCTATGGCTACTCACCCTAGGCCCCTATAAGTCCATTGTTTTAAGATATGGATCTCCTCTCTCTGTTATGCGGTTCACAACTGCTTGGTAACAGTGAATCCTTATCTTAGGTGGAAGATCTTCATGCACTCTGGCAGCGGGAGATCCCGGTCCTGTTGTGCAGGAGAAGGTCGCTGGGGTGAGTGATGACCACACTTTTAGGGAGGAGCGGTAACCCTCCTTCCTCCCTCTTGAGAGATAGTCACGTGATCTCTGCAACCCCTCAGCGTCATCTCCATAGAGCAGAGATCCCTCTGCTGCTGTTCCCGTTGGACCGGTGATCTCCTTGCTGTTCTGGGTTAGTTGGTCTCTATGCCGCCATATTTAGTTCTATCGGTTCTATAATTAATATTTAAGTTAATAAAAATTTCTGACCTGTGACGGTCAAAATTTTTCCCATATAAAGTTGTCTGTCGTTATTTCGCACAACATGCACATGTACATAGTTATTTAGGTTAGGTTATGGGTTAATATTCCCCTCCTTATGTGATATATTCAGATTTTACAACCAATATACAAATACTACATTTAAGTAAAAAATGAATTTTTTTTGTTTTGCAAAAACATAAATTGAATGTTCGTCAAACATAAAACATTTGTTTAGATTGAGTGAATGTGGGAACATTCATTATTTGTAACAGCTGTGCTGAAATAGTATCGCTTTCCTAATTACCTGCATACAGGTTGCTGTTTTTAAGTAAATGTACAAAACAAAATTATTAAAGATAGCCTTTAAAAATAATTTATGTTATTCTACAAATAGCAACATACAGGAAATTATACTAACTAAAGCCTTTTGTGTATTATATATATTGCTATGAAAAGAGTTACAGCCCACTCTGGCAGTCACATTGTTAAACATGGACCTCCTACATAAATTTACATTAAAGGGATATGAAACCCATTTTTTTTTCTTTCATGTTTTAGATAGAGCATGCAATTTTAAGCAACTTTCTATTTTACTCCTAATATCAAATTTTCTTCGTTCTCTTAGTATCTTTATTTGAAAAAGCAGGAATATAAGTATAGGAGCCAGACCCTTTTTGGTTCAAAACTTGGGTAGCGCTTCCTGATTGGTGTCTAAATGTAGTCACCATCATCAAGCATTCTGAACCTTAAAATTGTATGCTCTATCTGAATCATGAAAGACGAAAATTGGGTTTCATATCCCTTTAAATGGTGATGCAATATCTACACTCCTCTTATTCTATCTATATTGCTGCATCTCTTATTAGCCCCAAATACCATTAACTTGTGTGTTGCTCCTCTTATTGGGTTCAGCAGAGATTTCAAGTAAAGAGATTGAATGGCAAACAGTGTTACGTACAAGTGCCCAAATTAACTTGAAGCTATACACATCAGCTGAAGAAGTGGTCAATTACAAGTATTATTATAGTTATTTTCCATAATAATCTCATATTTACTGACAACTGCAGTATAAAGAAACAAAGAAAACATAGAAGTTCCAGCACCAGTAAATTATAAACCTAACATTTGCTCAGAGATTAAAAGATTTTAATATAAATTTAATAAAAACTATATAAAGAATATGCACTAAACCCCAAATCCTGGCTATATTCAAAATCGTTTTATTTAAACTGATAAGCAACCTTGTTTTACACAAATTAGAACTGTAAATAACAATTTTTATAGTGTAAATTTGATATTTAAACAAACAAAATAAAAAGTATGCTTCAGAATTTAACCCCTTGAGGGCTAATGACGGCTCTGAGCCATCACAAATTGTCTCAGCCAGGTGCTAATGACGGCTCAGAGCCCTCACTAGCACTCTCCCACTTTGAGGGAGATCTGGGGGCTCCCACCGGTTCCTACCCCGGTGATCGGGCCTGCATAATGACAGGCATCGCTGGGGCTTCATGTTACGTGCGGTGACGTCACGGGCAATGACATGATGACGTCACCGCGCAATTATATTTAACATTTACAATGTTAAATATAGGAGCAGGGGGCATGCTGCTTAGAAGCTTGTATCTCAGGCATCTAAGCAGCTACAGACCCCCAAGACCCACCGCTAGTAAGGTAATCGCCTAACCTTTCAAACAGTGCAAGTCTTGGGGATCTGAAATATAAAAAAAAAGTTAAAAAAAAAAATAGTTTTAAAAGTATAAAATAAAAAAAACTTTAAAAAACCTTACCACCCAGGTGGGAAAGTGCTTAGCACTCAAAGGGTTACTAGCAATTGGCCATTCTAGATTTGCTTTGAGGTTACATTGCATTATTGCAGAACCCCCAAATAGAAAATGTTATAACAAAACAATTTTTTTAAACAGAGTAGATGTGTAGGAGATGAAGCGCAACCAACAGAGGTTTAAGTATACTTCAACAAAAGATACAACACTGTATCTGTGTGTTGCTTAAAATATATTACTGAAATTATGTTGCTAAACCTTATAGTAGGTGAATATAGCAATGCGTGTGTGGTAACTAAGTTACAGTTCTAGCCGCAGCTGAGTATACAATGACAATGTAGTAAAGAATTAAAAAATAATATATATATTTAATATAAGATAAAATACAATATTAAAAGGTGATGCTACTGGTATAGGACATCAGAAAAGTAAAACAGTGACAATGAATAAATTGTTGAGGTCGTGTGTTAGAACTTAACACAAAAAAGATTGGCCAATCTTAAAAAAATAGATGAAAAAATCTGTGCACAAAGGATATGAGGATATCCAAGGAGAAAAAAGGGGGGAATATGAATATGAAAAAAGATATAAATATGAAAAAAAGGGGGGTGAAAAAATAGGGGGAGTGCCCGAAAGTTAATGAGTGATATAAATGAGTCATATAATGTCCCAAAAAGTTATTTCTTTTAAATATTCCAATTTAATGCCCCAAATAAGGGAAGTGTAGTCAGATCCTGAATGTAAAGTGATTCGGCGGGCAGTAAGTGAAGGTAAGTGTGATTCGTTCCAGGGCCGGAGAAAGAATCCAAGGTGTAGCGAATAGTTCTAAGTGTGAGGAATCCAAAGAACAACAAATAATCCTAAGTGTGAATCCAATATGAAGAGATACCTGTAAAAAAAGAGAGAACAGAGGGCTGCACAAAACAAACTCAATAATGAAGATACTATTGAAAATGTGCTCACTGTTTTGCAGAAAAAACTCGGACTGGTATGTCATTTACAAGAGCGGTCTACACATTTCAGCCTGCACCGAGGCCTTTATCAAGACTATACCAGCTGAGAGACTTCTCAGTATTTAAAGACGTGTTCAAATAATGCTGTGTAAGGGGGTGTGGCTTCATACCATGACATTGCGCATCACATAGTACCATTATAGTTTAATACGGCTTGTTCCGCCATCTTGGATTTGGGCAGTTTTATTTAGGGTATGGGCAGCCGTTAAGGAACATATGCTTGTAAATATTATTACGGATAAAAAAAAAAAAAATATATATATATATATATATATATATATATATATATATACTGTATATATATATATATATATATATATATATATATATATAACATACAAGTGTATGTAATTATCTTTACATCAGTATTAAGGAATTGCTGTAGGAATGACAAGATTGGAATAGGTAATGCAGGTTTTTTTTAAAACCAATACATTGCATGGGTGAAATTTTATACCAGATGCATTAGCAGTGTCAAGTTATAAGACAAAGTGATCAGTGCTTTGAAGGTATAAACAATATATTATTAAAAATAATTTTTGAGAATTTTTGAGAATGTAGCATCTTGAAAAGATTTCTTTCACAAATTAAAATATAATATACAATAAAATGATAATATACATTTCTGAAGTTTGTTTCCATATCACAACGGACAGCTAAATAGTAGCCATAAAAAGTGCAGTAATAGAGAAAATCAGCCCAAGTTGGTGAAGCACATAACAGAAGAAACAGACAACATATCTTAATCATGGTGTATGAAATGTACAGATATAGAGACATACCTCTATTGTTAATCAAAAAAGGATGGATATAAACCCAATACCTAAGGACTAATTATGAAAAGTTCAAGTATAACATTGCTGAGTAATACCAATATATAACCTGTATGTTAAGAATCTTGGATAATTTTGAATGAATTGAAGTTTAGATACATGATGTTGGTATGACTCAAAAGTATATTTAAAAGGAGTTATAGCTTAGACAAAATGTTAATTAGTACAGCTACATATAGTACACTAATGTGGCTTAAGGTGTATTTTAAATAAAACTGGATCTATATATTGGAGCTAGGGAATTAATTGGTTACAGTTATACGGAAAACATATAGGTACACACCAAGAGAAGACAGGATGTTTTAATCTATGCTGAATAGGGGTTTCAAAGAGCTTACACTAGGGAAAGACAAGGCATAATTTAATTTAAGAGGGAAACTACAATAAGTGTGCAATTTGAAAATCTACTGTACATTCAGACCTTTAGGATAGATACTATCCAATTCAAAAATGCATTTGTATTCAGCATGAAGTAACTTATTTTCAAAATCCACCCCCCCCCCCCTCCAGTCTTTCTGTATTTTTTTAGTCCCATAAATTTTAGGGCTTTAGTATCCCCATTATGTATTTATTTGAAATGTTTGTACAGGGGTACATCATCTATGTTTCCCTCTATTTTGAGGAGGTGTTCGCTGATACAGTCTTTTAGAAATCTACTCGTTTGGCCAACATATTGGAGTCCACATGAGCATTCCATTAGATATTGCTCCTTTGTCTTTGCAGCAAATCATTTGATTCACTTTAAATCTTACTTTTGTAATATATGATTCGAAGAAATCCTTCTCCGGCCCTGGAACGGATCATACGTACCTTCACTTACTGCCCGCCGAATCACTTTACATTCAGGATCTGACTACACTTCCCTCATTTGGGGCATTAAATTGGAATATATAAAACAAATAACTTTTTGGGACATCATATCATTAATTAACTTTGGGACACTCCCCCTATTTTTTCACCCCCAATTTTTTTCATATTCATATCTTTTTTCATATTCATATTCCCCCTCCCCCTTTTTTTTCTCCTTGGATATCCTCATATCCTTTGTGCACCAATTTTTTCATCTATTTTTTAAGATTGGCCAATTTTTTTTGTGTTAAGTTCTAAAACACGACCTCAACAATTTATTCATTGTCATTGTTTTACTTTTCTGATATCCTATACCAGTAGCATCATCTTTTAATATCGTATTTTATCTTATATTAAATATATATATTATTTTTTAATTCTTTACTGCATTGGCATTGTATACTCCTCAGCTACGGCTAGAACTATAACTTAGTTACCACACACGCATTGCTATATTCACCTGCTATAAGGTTTAGCAACATAATTTCAGTAATATATTTTACGTAACGTTGGCTACATTATCATACAATGTTATCTTTTGATTAATCGCTCCATTCATTTACATTTAGCCATCCTAGCATTATTACTATATATGCTTTTTTACACTAGGACACTGCTATAATCCTACATTACCCCCATGGTTTAACGCAAAACACAGATATAGTGTTGTATCTTTTGTTGAAGTATACTTAAGCCTCTGTTGGTGGCGCTCCATCTCCTACACATCTACCCTGTACTAACTAGAACGATTTTGTTAGGCGATCGTTCCTTTAGAAAGGAAGTTGTATTCCTGATTTCTTTGGCACTGTCCTCTATATATATTTCTTACACTATTTTTTAAACAGACCTACTCTTGCATGTCCACTTTTCTATCTATGTTGCTGGCTAACTGCTACTGCCAACACTGATTATTTCCACTCCGCAGACCATGTCAAAATGGGATATTTATGTAGGTGATTCATAGAAAGGGTAAAGTAGGTACAACAAATATGCACAGGAAAACCCTCTCTCAATGTGTGCAATATATAAATAGTTCAAACTTTAGTAAAAAATCCTTAAAAACAGACATACAGCATGGCAAGGCATCCAAAATACATGTCTGAGGCATTTGTGGCCTCTAGTCTATAAGTAAACGCCACTAGGGGTGTGAAATATGTCAGACATGTATTTTGGATGCCTTGCAATGCTGTATGTTTTTAATGGATTTCATTAAAGTTTAAACTTTTTATATATTGCACACATTGAGAGCAGTTTTATATTGTGCATTTGTTGATTCTAGCAGAGTGATCCACTCTCTAGGTCTGGGAAACCTTATTTTGGAGCCACAACACTTCTGTGACCGGGTATCAGGTCGCCATCTAAAGCTTTGGTGGGTGCAAGGGAAAAGTAAGTGGCTGTGTGCATCCGAAGTAAATAGTGGATGAGGACAATCTGTGGCTACATAAAACTTCCTACTTTTCAAGATCTGCATGAAAAAGAATATAACTTACTCTACATGATACAGCTGATCCCAGGCTGTAAAGACTTTAAAATTCCAAAATCAGTGACATCTCCAGAAACAACATACATGGAGGGTACACAGGGTCCACTACCAAATTAGACCTAAAATATGTGTGCAGTGGGGGTGGGGACTCAATGTGTACTGCATGGAGTGGAGGTGGGGAAAACAATATGAATGATGATTACAGCTGTGGGGTAAATAGGGGGACTTGCTATTGTACTGTGGGGGGCTTGTGTCCCCTCTGCCCCTCTTGAGATGCCTATATGTAACAGATAAGCCTTCCAGCCTTGACAATCTTGTAATATCTGGGATGGTTGGGAGATAATAAGATATGAAATCTAACTTCTGATCTATAAACTTAGATCTCATACTGAATTACATTTGATTTCTCCTCTTTGAAGGGCACAAGTGGACCAAATTGAGTTCACACTGCGGTGAACCATCCCATACATCAAGTAGTTGCAGCTGAATACCTTTATCTTTATGCTCTTTACATTAACATTTGTATCAATTCAAGAGTAGATTTGTTAAAAGGGTCAATAAACACAACATGAAATTTTCATGATACAGATAGCACAATTTAAAAATTAAAAAAAAATAAAAATACATTTACTTAAATTATCTAATTATTTTGGTATCCTTTTGTTTAAGAGAAAACCTAGATATACAAGAGTGTGCACATGTTTTTTATCACTCTATGGCAACAGTGTCTGCAACAATGTACAACATTACTATAAACAAAATGTGCAAACACTATTTAGTATCCTCGTAATTTTTTCCCCACTAGTAACAACTATTTAATGTAATGTTGTTCAGTTCAAATTTAGTTTTTTTCATTTTGATTTCCAAAAAACCTCCTAAATGTGTGCACAGTATTACTAGTCTAAGAATAAAAGCTCCTTATGTTTATGTGAGATTTAAACACATTTCTTGATATGTTAAAAATAATGAGGGATTACAGCTGTTAAGCAGCTTGAGGTAGGAATGTTAGTCATTCCTTCAATTTACACAGAGGATATTTATGTTACTGCACAATATAAGCAGCTGTAAGGGAAAGCTGATATTATTTACCAAAATCTGCCCTTTTTAGAGAATGTAACATGGCCATATTTTTTTTTATTTTTTTAAAGTTACATGGATTTGATTGCATCGCTTGCACAAAATGCTGTATCTTTATCTTAGATATATTTAGCCAAGAGTTCAGAACTTTTACTAATGCTCTTTCATTTAGACAGCCTTGTATTGCACAGATATGCTCTCAATATACAATTTGTCAACCAGAGGTAACTAAGGTTGCCACCCGTCCCTTAAAATACAGAATACTTATAAGTTATACATGCTGCAGGGTGTGCAGGGAGGAATATTAATAGTGCTGTCCAGAAACACAATACATGTTCCTCCCTGCACACCCTGAAGCATGTGTAACTCATAAGTGTCCAGGAAAACATGGCTGAGGTGGCAACCCTAGAGGTAACACAAATTTAGTTAACTTGCAGATACTGATCATTAAAGGGACAGTATACTGTAAAATTGTTTTTCCCTTAATGTGTTTCCAATTACTTTTTTTACCAGCTGCAGAGTATAAAATGTATGAGATTTGCTTTTTAAGGCTTATTTGCGTATATGAATTAGCTGATTTTGTGCTTTGAAGCCACAACCTAATAAAATGGGTTGAGCTTGTAGGTATAATCAGATCTCATTACTGTATCACATTGTGTACATATACCTGCTTCTTTATCTTATATCTGTAGGTATAATCAGATCTCACTACTGTATCACATTATGTACATATTCATGTGTCTTTATCTAATATCTGTAGGTATAATCAGATCTCATTACTGTATCACATTGTGTACATATACCTGCTTCTTTATCTTATATCTGTAGGTATAACCAGATCTCACTACTTTATCACATTGTGTACATATACCTGCTTATTTATCTTATATCTGTAGGTATAATCAGATATCATTACTGTATCACATTGTGTACATATACCTGCTTCTTTATCTTATATCTGTAGGTATAACCAGATCTCACTACTTTATCACATTGTGTACATATACATTTGTCTTTATCTTATATCTGTAGGTATAATCAGATCTCATTACTGTATCACATTGTGTACATATACATGTGTCTTTATCTTATATCTGTAGGTATAATAAGATCTCATTACTTTATCACATTATGTACATATACATGTGTCTTTATCTTATATCTGTAGGTATAATCAGATCTCATTACTATATCACATTGTGTACATATACCTGCTTCTTTATCTTATATCTGTAGGTATAATCAGATCTCATTACTGTATCACATTGTGTACATATACATGTGTCTTTATCTTATATCTGTAGGTATAATCAGATCTCATTACTGTATCACATTGTGTACATATACATGCTTCTTTATCTTATATCTGTAGGTATAATCAGATCTCATTACTGTATCACACTGTGTACATATACAAGTGTCTTTATCTTATATCTGTAGGTATAATCAGATCTCATTACTGTATCACATTGTGTAAATATACATGTGTCTGTATCTTATATCTGTAGGTATAATCAGATCTCATTACTGTATCACATTGTGTACATATACATGTGTCTTTATCTTATATCTGTAGGTATAATCAGATCTCATTACTGTATCACATTGTGTACATATACATGTGTCTTTATCTTATATCTGTAGGTATAATCAGATCTCATTACTGTATCACAGTGTGTACATACACGTGTCTTTATCTTATATCTGTAGGTATAATCAGATCTCATTACTGTATCACATTGTGTAAATATACATGTGTCTTTATCGTATATCTGTAGGTATAATCAGATCTCATTACTTTATCACATTGTGTACATATACATGTGTCTGTATCTTATATCTGTAGGTATAATCAGATCTCATTACTTTATCACATTGTGTACATATACCTGCTTCTTTATCTTATATCTGTAGGTATAATCAGATCTCATTACTGTATCACATTGTGTACATATACCTGCTTCTTTATCTCATATCTGTCCATAAACCAATCACCAATACTTGGAGAGAACAATGGAAAATGAACATTTTATTACCTTATCTCTTCTATAACCCACTGGGAGTGTAATTTCTTCTACTGGTTGTGTTAACACAGCTTGGCCTTGAGGCCCAAAACTTTCAGGATGGGTGGGGATACCACAGGCTAAATAAACTATTTCAAATGCCAATATAAGGGTAATGGAAATACTTGTAAACAATTTAATACACTCCAGCAGGTAAAGTGGATCATTGGGAACAAATTAAAGGGGAGAACATTTTTGAGTAAACTGTCCCTTTAATACCCTTAAAGTGACATGAAACCAACATTTTTTTCTTTCATGATTCAGGTAGAGTATGCAATTTTAAATAACTTTCCAATATATTTCTATTACCTAATTTTTTTTGTTCTCTTTGTATAATTTTTTGAAAAAATATAACTACGGTAGGTAGGCTCAGAAGCTGCTGATTGGTGGCTGCAAATATATATCCCTTGTCATTGGCTTTCAGCTAGCTCCCAGTAGTCCATTACTACTTCTTTAACAAAGGGTACCAAGAGAATGAAGCAAATTAGATTATACAAGTAAAATGGAAACTTGTTTAAACGTGTACAATCTATCAGAATAATGAAATCATTTTTTTGGGTTTCATGTCTCTATAACCAACCTTTTTCAGTCCATCAGAACTTATTTTTTAAACCCTTTTTTTTGGGGGGTGGGGGGGGTGGGGAGGGGATTTAACTCTTTTCAGTTAAAGGGACATTAAACCCACATTTTTTCTTTCGTGATTTAGAAAGAGCATGCCATTTTAAACAACGTTCTAATTTACTTCTATTGTCTAATTTGCTTCATTCTCTTGATATACTTTGCTGAAAAGCATATCTAGATAGGCTCAGTAGCTGCTGATTGGTTGCTGCACATAGATGCCTCATCTGATTGGCTCACCCATGTGCATTGCTATTTCTTCATCAAAGGATATCTACATAATGAAGCAAATTAGATCATAGAAGTAAATTGGAATGTTGTTTAAAATTTTATTCTCTATCTGAATCATGAAAGAAAATTTTTGGGTTTAGTATCCCTTTAAGTGTTTCATAAACAGAATCATTTTGTGGTCTTGTTGAATGTTTAATTAGTAATTTAGTAGCTATAATTACATAAATAAAATAGTGTTGTTTCCTAATCACAATTACGTTTTTGAACGATATAAAAATATTAGTTAACACTGTAGTTAGCGTATATTAGAAACAAATTCTGATTTACCTGATATCATATGTATCAATTTATTTTTCTTGGTGTCCTTAAATGAAACATGGCTCTTTCCATGAGGACATCCTGAGATAAGGTCGGGAGTGTGCACAGGTGAGCACCAGTGTGTGTAGCAATTTTACACAAGATACCTGTAGGATCACTAACAGCTCTCCCCTCCCTTGCTAGTACTGCACACAAAGGGCCGGATTACAAGTGGAGCAGTATTTATCACTTACTCCGCTAGAAGTAAGCTTTTTATGTGCGTCAGTTAGGACTCGTATTACAAGTTGAAATTAAAAAGTTTTCGCTTGCGCTACTTCGATGCGCACAAAAAGCCAAAGTTAGAATATCACAGCCACGATAACATATTCCCTCATAGAAGTCAATGGAGAAAAAAAGTGAAAAAAAACACCTCACTCGTGCCCAAACATGATCACATATTCTCAAATGTGCTAACCCAACAGGAAAATATTAATATTTTGCATTCCAATGTTCTTCACATGTTTATTTTTTGGTACATATATGCCTATATATATATATATATATATATATATATATATATATATATATATATATATATATATATATATATATATATATATATATATATATATATATATATATATATATATATATATGTGTGATTATATATAGTTATATATATATATATACTCTGCTATATGCAGAACATTGGAATGTGAAAAATGTGAACTATTTCACAGTAGTTCTAGCTATACAGCTCTAGCTTAGTTTACTATAGAGTTTTATCATGGCTGAAGCTACTACACTCTAAGAGGCCGATTTATGAAAGTGTGAGCTGACATGATACGATGTAGAGTATCATGTCCGCCACACATCGATAAATGCGGACATCATACGCTGTCGGCGTTTATCATTGCACAAGCAGTTTTTGTGAACTGCTTGTGCAATGCTGCCCCCTGAAGATGTGCGGCCAATCGGCTGCTAGCAGGGGGTGTCAATCAACCCGATCGTATAGGATCGGGCGGATTGATGTCCACAGCCTCAGATCAAGTGGACAAGTTATGGAGCAGTAGTCTTTAGACCGCTGTTCATAACTGCTGTTTCCGGCGAGCCTGAAGGAGCTTGATAATTCAGACCAATTAGCTCCATCTACAGGTTCCCTACCTCTATATGCTCTCATGTACAGGGATTTAGTTTTAACCAAGGAGACCAAGAGAAAGACATTACTTTAATGATAGAAGTACAATTAAATTGTGCATTCTAACGGCTAGATTTAGAGTTTTGTCGGTAAGGACCCGCGTAGCTAACGCTGGCTTTTTTCTGGCCGCACCATAAAAATAACTCTGGTATTGAGAGTCCACAGAAAGGCTGCGTTAGGCTCCAAAAAAGGAGCGTAGAGCATATTTAACGCAACTGCAACTCTCGATACCAGAGTTGCTTACGGACGCGGCCAGCCTCAAAAACGTGCTCGTGCAGGATTCCCCCATAGGAAACAATGGGGCTGTTTGAGCTGAAAAAAAACCTAACACCTGCAAAAAAGCTGCGTTCAGCTCCTAACGCAGCCCCATTGTTTGCTATGGGGAAACACTTCCTACGTCTGCACCTAACACTCTAACATGTACCCCGAGTCTAAACACCCCTAACCTTACACTTATTAACCCCTAATCTGTCGCCCCCGCTATTGCTGACCCCTGCATATTATTATTAACCCCTAATCTGCCGCTCCGTAAACCGCCGCTACTTACATTATCCCTATGTACACCTAATCTGCTGCCCCTAACACCGCCGACCCCTATATTATATTTATTAACCCCTAATCTGCCCCCCTCAACGTCGCCTCCACCTGCCTACACTTATTAACCCCTAATCTGCCGAGCGGACCTGAGCGCTATTATAATAAAGTTATTAACCCCTAATACGCCTCACTAACCCTATAATAAATAGTATTAACCCCTAATCTGCCCTCCCTAACATCGCTGACACCTAACTTCAATTATTAACCCCTAATCTGCCGACTGGAGCTCACCGCTATTCTAATAAATGTATTAACCCCTAAAGCTAAGTCTAACCCTAACACTAACACCCCCCTAAATTAAATATAATTTTAATCTAAAGAAATTAATTAACTCTTATTAAATAAATTATTCCTATTTAAAGCTAAATACTTACCTGTAAAATAAATCCTAATATAGCTACAATATAAATTATAATTATATTATAGCTATTTTAGGATTAATATTTATTTTACAGGTAACTTTGTATTTATTTTAACCAGGTACAATAGCTATTAAATAGTTAAGAACTATTTAATAGCTAAAATAGTTAAAATAATTACAAAATTACTTAAAATAAATCCTAACCTAAGTTACAATTAAACCTAACACTATACTATTGTTAAATTAATTAAATAAAATACCTACAATTACCTAAAATTAAACCTAACACTACACTATCAATACATTAATTAAATACAATATCTACAAATAACTACAATGAAATAAACTAACTAAAGTACAAAAAATAAAAAAGAACTAAGTTACAAAAATAAAAAAATATTTACAAACATAAGAAAAATATTACAACAATTTTAAACTAATTACACCTACTCTAAGCCCCCTAATAAAATAACAAAGCCCCCCAAAATAAAAAAATTCCCTACCCTATTGTAAATTACTAAAGTTCAAAGCTCTTTTACCTTACCAGCCCTGAACAGGGCCCTTTGCGGGGCATGCGCCAAGAAGTTCAGCTCTTTTGCCTGTAAAAAAAAACATACAATACCCCCCCCCAACATTACAACCCACCACCCACATACCCCTAATCTAACCCAAACCCCCCTTAAATAAACCTAACACTAAGCCCCTGAAGATCATCCTACCTTGTCTTCACCATACCAGGTTCACCGATCGGTCCTGGCTCCAAAATCTTCATCCAACCCAAGCGGGGGCTGGCGATCCATCATCCGGTGGCTGAAGAGGTCCAGAAGAGACTCCAAAGTCTTCATCCTATCCGGGAAGAAGAGTAGATCCGGACCGGCAACCATCATCTTCCAAGCAGCATCTTCTATCTTCATCCGATGAGGACCGGCTCCATCCTGAAGACCTCCATCGCGGACCCATCTTCAACCGGCGATGTCCAACTGAAGAATGACGGTTCCTTTAAGGGACGTCATCCAAGATGGCGTCCCTCGAATTCCGATTGGCTGATAGGATTCTATCAGCCAATCGGAATTAAGGTAGGAATATTCTGATTGGCTGATGGAATCAGCCAATCAGAATCAAGATCAATCTGATTGGCTGATTGGCTGATTCCTACCTTAATAGGATTCTATCAGCCAATCGGAATTCGAGGGACGCAATGTTGGATGACGTCCCTTAAAGGAACCGTCATTCTTCAGTTGGACGTCGCCGGATGAAGATGGGTCCACGGTGGAGGTCTTCAGGATGGAGCCGGTCCTCATCGGATGAAGATAGAAGATGCCGCTTGGAAGATGATGGTTGCCGGTCCAGATCTACTCTTCTTCCCGGATAGGATGAAGACTTTGGAGCCTCTTCTGGACCTCTTCAGCCACTGGATGATGGATCGCCAGCCCCCGCTTGGGTTGGATGAAGATTTTGGAGCCAGGACCGATCGGTGAACCTGGTATGGTGAAGACAAGGTAGGATGATCTTCAGGGGCTTAGTGTTAGGTTTATTTAAGGGGGGTTTGGGTTAGATTAGGGGTATGTGTGTGGTGGGTTGTAATGTTGGGGTGAGTATTGTATGTTTTTTTTTACAGGCAAAAGAGCTGAACTTCTTGGGGCATGCCCCGCAAAGGGCCCTGTTCAGGTCTGGTAAGGTAAAAGAGCTTTGAACTTTAGTAATTTAGAATAGGGTAGGGAATTTTTTTATTTTGGGGGGCTTTGTTATTTTATTAGGGGGCTTAGAGTAGGTGTAATTAGTTTAAAATTGTAATATTTTTCTTATGTTTGTAAATATTTTTTTATTTTTTGTAACTTAGTTCTTTTTTATTTTTTGTACTTTAGTTAGTTTATTTAATTGTAGTTATTTGTAGATAGTGTATTTAATTAATGTATTGATAGTGTAGTGTTAGGTTTAATTGTAGATATTGTATTTAATTAATTTAATGATAGTGTAGTGTTAGGTTTAATTGTAACTTAGGTTAGGATTTATTTTACAGGTAATTTTGTTATTATTTTAACTAGGTAACTATTAAATAGTTCTTAACTATTTAATAGCTATTGTACATGGTTAAAATAAATACAAAGTTACTTGTAAAATAAATATAAATCCTACAATAGCTATAATATAATTATAATTTATATTGTAGCTATATTAGGATTTATTTTACAGGTAAGTATTTAATTTAAATAGGAATAAGTTATTTAATAAGAGTTAATTAATTTCGTTAGATTAAAATTATATTTAAGTTAGGGGGGTGTTAGTGTTAGGGTTAGACTTAGCTTTAGGGGTTAATACATTTATTAGAATAGCGGTGAGCTCCGGTCGGCAGATTAGGGGTTAATAATTGAAGTTAGGTGTCGGCGATGTTAGGGAGGGCAGATTAGGGGTTAATACTATTTATTATAGGGTTAGTGAGGCGGATTAGGGGTTAATAACTTTATTATAGTAGCGGTGCGGTCCGCTCGGCAGATTAGGGGTTAATAAGTGTAGGCAGGTGGAGGTGACGTTGAGGGGGGCAGATTAGGGGTTAATAAATATAATATAGGGGTCGGCGGTGTTAGGGGCAGCAGATTAGGGGTACATAAGGATAATGTAGGTGGCGGTCGGCAGATTAGGGTTTAAAAAAAATTAATCGAGTGGCGGCGATGTGGGGGGGCCTCGGTTTAGGGGTACATAGGTAGTTTATGGTAGTTAGTGTACTTTAGAGTACAGTAGTTAAGAGCTTTATGAACCGGCGTTAGCCCAGAAAGCTCTTAACTACTGACTTTTCTCTGCGGCTGGAGTTTTGTCGTTAGATTTCTAACGCTCACTTCAGCCACGACTCTAAATAACAGAGTTAGAAAAATCCCATTGAAAAGATAGGATACGCAATTGACGTAAGGGGATCTGCGGTATGGAAAAGTCGCGGCTGAAAAGTGAGCGTTAGACCCTTTATTGAGTGACTCCAAATACCGGAGGTAGCCTAAAACCAGCGTTAGGAACCTCTAACGCTGGTTTTCACGGCTACCGCCAAACTCCAAATCTAGGCCTTAGTGAATTGTGAAAATGTAATTTTTTTTTTTTTTTGAGACAACTTATTAAACAACAATATGCCAACAGATGCAGAATTGAGGGTACATTGAAATGTCATTGAATAATACAATTAAATGTCAGAAATTGCATACTGTTATATAAGAGAAAAAAAGAGTGAACAAGATACATGAAAATAAGGATGAGAGCAAATCTATGTATTAGATGGGTCTCTTTTCTGGAAGTAACGCATTGCAGATATAGGTTTAGGTATTGAGTCTGTGTCTAAAGATGATATTGGTACTCAGCATAATGCAGATGTGAAATGCTGGGATTTAAATAAGACGGACATGATGGGTTAGAAAGGAAAAAAAAAAAAAAAAAAAAAAAAAAAAGGGGGGGGGGGGGGGGAAGGGGAGAGGGGGTGAAGGAACGAGAAAGTGAAAGATGATTAATAGGTCTATGATATGGTTTAAGGGCTTGAGGACCAGTTGGGAAACCTTGTGAGCCATGGGAGCCAAATTTCATGGAAGGCATTAGTGCTATCAAGTACTCTGTACGAGTATTGTTCCATTTGGCCAATGTAATGTGTACATGTGATTACTTGAGAGAGAGTTGGCGACCTCTCTTCCCTCCAAGCCCTAGCTAGGGTCAGTTTTGTGGCCATGAGGACATACATCGTGAGTGCTTCTCCAGAGGTGGTAAGGTTGGGCATCCGCATGTGTAAGAGGGTAACTTCAGGGGTGAATGGGGGGGCGAGGCCCAGTGCCCGGAGGAGTGTAAATACTTTCTTCCATAATGGCTGAATTACTGGGCAAGACCACCATATGTGGAGCGGAGAACCAAGCATCTGACATCCTCTCCAACATTCTGGGGATTGGGAGTGATAAATCTTGTGTAGGATAGTTGGTACATGGTGCCAACGAACCAAAATCTTATAATGTAGTTCCCACAGTGTGGCACAGTGGAGGATCTTTTTAGTTATTTTGATTCTGGCATGCCAATCCTCAAGAGTAAGGGTGAGACCAATTTCTCTTTCCCAAGCCTGGTGTTGTGAGATTTTATGCAAGGGAGCCGGGTTAATAAGTATATTGTAGTGAAGGGTCAGGAGATGTCGGAGAGCGTGAGCTCCCCGCCACGCTTTCTCCCAAGTGGTTAAAGGGCGTAGTGTTTGTTTGGGGTAACCCCATGTACGTAAGCGGGTGCTCAGTCGGAATCCCTCAAAGTGTAACTTGGGTGGGAGTTGAAATTTCGCACACATTGCTGGGTGCGAGAGCCATATGTCCACTTCATAGAGGTCAGAGACCTGTAGTGTGTGCGCCTGTGGCCATAGGTCATAGTGGGAGTCTGGAAGGCAAAAGAGAGCAGCAGGGATTGTCATAGCGGGAGAGGGATGGGGAGAAATGTCTGGGTGGTGTCTGATTTGATCCCAAAATCGAAGTGTGTGTCTGAAGATAGGGTGTAGGCCATCAACTTCTCGTCTATGGTGGGGGGGGATCCAGATTATGTCGGGGAGGGTTATATTTGAGGGCAGCAGTGAGGATTCTAGAGAGTACCAGGAGAGATGTCTCTCAAGATCATTCCAGCAAAGGATATGTGAGAGTCTTGCGGCATTGTAATATGAGATCATATTCGGGAGAGCGAGGCCTCCCTGTAAGATCGTTTTTTCGAGTGTGCGACCCGAAGTCCTAGGTCGGTGGTCTCTCCAGACATATGAAGTGATTAGACTTTGAAATCTATTAAGGAGTGGTCTCGGGATGTTGTAAGGAATAGATCTAAAAAGATATGTAACCTTGGGGAGAAAGGACATCTTTATCGCGGCAATGCGACCTGTCCAAGAGATCTCCCGAAACTCCCATGAATCTAGCAACCTCCCAAATTCCGGAAGTCTATCGGTATAATTCTGCGATATGGTGGTCTGGGGATCTGGGCTAAGGTGAACTCCTAGAATCTTGAGCGAGGAAGATTTCCATTGGAAGTGATAGGTGGACTGTAGTATGGAGAGGGTTTGTGGAGGGATGTTTATGGGAAGGGCCTCAGTTTTCGTTACATTCAGTTTATAGAAACATAGTGAGCCAAATTTCTCGAGGAGAGTAAAGACTGCAGGAAGAGAAGTGTCAGGAGAGGTGAGGAAAAGAGTGATGTCATCTGCATAGAGGGAAATTTTATGGGCATGTGGTCCTATGGTCAATCCTAAGGTCTGAGGGTCTAGTCTGATAGATTGAGCTAAGGGCTCTATAGTGAGGGCAAACAACAGTGGGGAAAGGGGACACCCTTGTCGGGTACCATTTGCGATTGTGAATTTGGGAGATTGGAACCCCACCCCGCGAACAGTGGCCGTTGGATGGTTATAGAGGGTTCGAACTGCGCCTACAAAGGAGGTAGGAAAGCCAAAGATGGTCATGGCCTCCCATAGGAACTCCCACCTGACCCTGTCAAACGCTTTTTCTGCGTCTAGTGACAGGGCCAGGAAGGGGATTTTTCGGCAGTCCGCAAGATGTAGGACATCTAGGATTCGCCTAGTTGCATCAACTCCTTCTCTATTCGGGATGAAACCAACTTGGTCGTTCGCTATAAGGGAGGGAATAACTTTTGCAACCCTATTGGCAAGGAGTTTGGCATATATTTTGGTGTCGATGTTAATCAATGAGATTGGTCGATAGCTGCTGCAAAGATCAGGCGGTTTACCAGGTTTTAAGATGGTAACTATTGTGGCTTCTAGAAATTCAGCTGCTAGAGGGGTACCTGATAGCACTTCTTGGAAGAACTTATCGAGGATAGGAACAATCTGAGGTAAGAAAGTTTTGTAAAACCTTGCTGTGAAGCCGTCTGGGCAGGGGGCTTTCCCTAATTTTAGGTTGCGTATAATTTTTGAGATTTCTTGTGTGGTGAACGGGGAAATCAGAGGGGAAGAGTCCTCGGGTGATAATGAGGGGAGGGCGAGGGATCTAAGGAACTCAGAGATATGTTGGACTGGGGAGGCCGGAGATTCTAGATTGGACTCGATATTGTAAAGGTCAGAGTAGTATTGCCTGAAGGTGTTGCCAATTTCGCGAGGGGCGGTGACCTGTGTCCCTAAAGGGGTGCGTATAGACATAATTCTGGCTTGGGCTGTGCGATTTTTAAGTTTGTTGGCTAGAAGCGTGGAGGCTTTGTTAGCAAAATGGTAATAGATTATTTTGTACTTCTCTAACATGGATTGGGTTTTCTTGAGTTCGAGAGTTTGGATTTGTTTCATAGTTTCTGAGATTTTGTCATTGAGAGAGGGGGAGTATGTGTGAGATATGTCTGCTCTAAGTTGGCGAAGCTGAATATTCAGAGAGGATAAGGTGGTCTTGCCTTTTGCCCGAGCCTCCCATTCGAATTGGATGAGGTGGCCTCTCACCACTGCCTTCAGGGCGGCCCACTGGTTCTGTGCTGAGGTCTGGTCATTGTCATTAAGGGAGATATAATCTGTGATTATGTTCTGTAGAGAAGTCTTAAGGAGTGGGTCTGTAAGAGTCCAGTCCTGTAGGCGCCAAGTGAAAGGAGGTGGGCGAGTATATGGGCCTATTTGCATGTGAAGTGAGTCATGATCTGACCACGAAATTGGGGAGATAGTAGTAGAATAGACATCATCAAGGAACTTAGCGCATACGAAAAAATAATCTATGCGCGTATGTGATCTATGTGGGGAAGAGTAGAAGGTGAATTCCTTATCTTGTGGGTGTAGAGCACGCCAAACGTCATATAAGTCATGTAGTGCTATTAGTGATTGGAGGGCTGAAGATAGGGAGTGGGTTGCTCTATCCTTTCTAGAAAGTGGAGGTCCCAGTCTGTCTAAATGTACATCCCATATGAGATTGAAATCCCCTCCTAATATGAGGTCTCCCTGCTGTATAGAAGCTATAGACTTAAGTAGAGTTCTAAGGAAGTTGACTTGTTTGCTATTCGGTGCATATATGTTAAGGAGGGTAACTAGGTGGGTATTTATTCTACAGACAGCAATAATGTAGCGTGCTTGGGGATCTGACTCAGTATAGATCTGATCATAATGGACATTCTTGCCTATATAGATAGCAACCCCTCTAGATTTCGAAGGAAATGTTGCATCCAGGAGTGTAGGGTAGTGTTTGGAGGTATATTGTTTGCTATATACATGAGTCCAGTGTGTCTCCTGAATGAAGGCAATGTCTACGTGGTTTTTACATAAATAGTTAAAAAGGAGGCTGCGTTTGGTAGGGGAATTCAAACCCTGAGCATTAAGGGTTAGAAGATGTAGGCGTTTCATGGTGTACTTAGATTGTAATCAGTGGGTGGGGGTAGAGGGAAGAAGAAGAGGAAAAAGAAGGACAAAGAAGAGGAGAGAAGAGAGAAAAAAAAGAAAAAAAGAAAAAAAAAAGGGGGCGGAGTCCGAAAAATGTGGGTGAGTACCAATTATAAAGACAGGGAGCAAGAGTTAACTTCACTTACTAAGATATATATTTCGGGAAGAGGGAGACAGCGGGCCAGAGCCGCTTTGTTTAAAAGGAGGAAAGGGATATGGGTAGGAAGGGGGTGAGGAGATATGTTAAAAGACCTTGAGTTGAGCAATCATAGATAGAGGGATAAAGGGTGAAGGCAGGGGGAGGGGGTTGGGGAAGGGGGGGGGCGGAGCCTTGAATGTATGTTCAATGAGGGGTTAGTATGAGGACGGGTGGAAGGAGCCACGAGTCGTGAGAGTGAAAGGTAGAAATATATGGTGGAGCTAGTATTGGGGAAGGGAGGTAGGTGGGAGGAAATAGGAGAAAAAAAAGTACAATCCTGTATAGAGGGGTAGAGATAGTGACGGTGTTCGAGTAGAAGGTAGGAAGGAGGTGTGGGAGGCCAAGGAGGCAGCAGGGGCAGAGCCCCCCAATGTTGAATGAAGAGATGGGTAGGGTGATTCAGTAGAGGATGGTGATGTGCAGAATATTGAAAACTGGATGAGTAAATATTTGTATAAGGACTATCCTAGATAGAGAGGTAGGATTTAGGGTATGTGATGAGAGGGTAAGCAGTGAGAGAGAAAGAGGAGTTGGATGGAGGTAAGTGTAATGTGAATATGAAGGTTAATGGAGGTATCATAACAGGTGAAGATATGAAAGTAAGGGCTTGAGGATGGTATGGAAAACATATAACAAGGAGTAAATATGGTCTTGTCGACCTGGATATTTAACCTAGAGCATTAATTCTGATAACAACTTCTTAACTGGTATAAGTGTACTGGTGGGAGAGGACAATAAAGTGCAAAGAACACTAAGAGAAGGATGAACTAGGTCCTCTGTGGAGAGTAGTTGTGGTCAAAAGAAAGGAGGTGTAATGAGGAACATAATATTAAACAAACAATACCTGTGTCAGGTCTGTATGCATTGTACCTTAAATTTCCTTTAGAATAAAACAAAGACTGAATGCAATAACTTAAGAAGCAAAATCAATAAGGTAGATAACATTTCGGATATTTAACAAATCGCAAATAGACTTGAGATATATAAACTTGTCATAATAAAACTTTATCAAAACCGTGTAGGAAAATAAGGAGCCGTGAGCCAAAAATAGAGTAAGATGTGTACCCGTATGTGGGCTCTAGGCTTACCTGTCCGTCGAATGTTCATAATAAACATCCAGCTAGGAAGATCAAGGATAGGGGAGTGAAAAAAGAGTAAGATGTGTACCCGTATGTACACTCCCTATCCCAGGATATCCTCTGAAGGTCAGTCTAGTAGGGTGACTGAAAGAAATAGTCTCTTAAAGGGCCAAGAAAAGGGTTATTGGTGCAGCAGATAACTTCAGGTAGGAGATCAGGATCAGTCCAGATCTTGGGGTAGTGGAGTGGAGGCCCTGGAGTGCCATTCAGAAGCTGAGGGGTCCAGATCACCAGTTTTTCCTTTTTTCCTGGGAGGCAGCCCAGGGGGGCTGATGAGTTCCCAAGTGGTGAGGAGTTTCATGCCTTGTTCTAAGGAAGAGACTGTGTGGGAGGAATCTTGGTACTGAACGTGTAACTTCACAGGGAATCCCCACCTGTATTTGATCTTGTTTTGTCTGAGAGTAAGGGTGAACTGATGAAAAGTCCTCCTTTTGTTTAGTGTGTATGGGGATAGGTCAGGAAAGATCTGCAACTTGTTGTATGGTTCCTTAAGGGGTCTGTTGGTAAAGGAGGCTCTCATGATCTTCTCCTTAGTGGTGTAGTAGTGCAGACGTACAATGACGTCTCTGGGAGTGTCAGGTATGGAGTTACGGGGGCGTGTGGACCTATGTGCTCTGTCCATTAGGAGATCTTGGTCTGTGGTGGAGTCAAGGATGACCTTAAAGAGTGTAACCAGGTATTGTTGGAGGTTTGATGCAGGAACATCTTCCGGAATTCCGCGGATCCTAAGGTTGTTGCGGCGGGATCTATCTTCGTTATCCGCCAGCTTGGATTCGAGATCAGACATTTGCTCTGCTAGTGATTGAGAGTAAGCCAAGAGGTTGGCGTGGTCAGTCGCAAGATCCTCATGTTTCCTCTCAAGGATTTCAGTTCTCTCTCCCAAAGAAGAGATCTCACGTTTCAGTTCGCCGACTGAATGACGGAGCTCTTGCCTTAGGGATGAATAGTGAGTGTCCATCTTATCGGTTAAGATTCTGATAGATTCTAAAAAGGTTGATTGAGAAAGTGTTGTTTTATCTTTGCGAGATACCTCAGGTCTAGAATTATCTGCCCCTGGAGCCACTGAGTCTCTGGAATCTTCTCCTGAGAAATCAGGATCTGAGAAGTTTTTACTATGGAAATGATCCGTGAGAGTCCTCTTAGGAATTTCCTGGTGCTTTGGTTTACTTTTGATAGACTGAGCCATGTTATAAGCGGGAGGCTATCCAGAAAGTTGTGTTTAAAGGTGTAGACTTGAAGCCGCTGAATCAGTGATAAATGGATTTTGGGGGGATGTTACCCCCGCCCTCTCAAAGCCAGGTGCCCTAGCCCATCATTTTCCTATGTCAGGGTGTAGATAGGGAGGTTCAGTAGTTCACTACTAGTCTGTAGAATAGATGAGCGATTCCCCCTCTCCTGGGGGTATGCCACCTCTGGGCGAGACCGGTAAAAGGAGAGAGGATATGACCCGCGCCCTAGAGGTGGACGCGGGAAAGGGGGGAGAGGGGGACGTCCAGGGGAGTGGAGATGCAGCTCCTGTGTGAATTATGTAAAGTTTCTTCGTTAGGATGAGACTTTATAGTGGTAGCAAGTGACTTGGGTGTGATACAGATACTGTAGATTATATTAGGAGCAGAGGTGATTAGGTGGCTTCAGGGGTTCTGTAGGAAGCTGTGACTGCAGATAGTATTTCTGGGTATTTTGATTGTGGCCCTCAAAATCAATAAACTGTGTTGCAGAGGGGGATTACAGCTGTCAGGTAGAGATGTAAGCAGCTACATGCTGCTGCAGTGTTGTATAATCCTCAAATAGAAAAAGCTGGGGCACAAGTCACAATTATAGTCAGAAGGGGTTAAACATAAAATATAGAGGAAGTCCCACACACAGTTCTGCCACTTAAGTCAGTGGTTGAGGGGGTGTACTCACTTCTGCTGGGCTGGAGTCCGGTATTCTCTGTGCGTTGCGGTGGAGATTTGAAGTGAGGAGGAAGATGCAGGGGTCTGTCTCCAGTGCATATCTCAAGTGTGCCACAGCTACCTTCTGGTTACACTCTGGAGCCCCGGGCTATGTCGGGAGAAGGGAGACACCCAGTCCCACTGTCCGGTGTGGTGTATATAGGGCTAACGGTTGGGAGGTGGATGTGCGCGTTAGCGCAGATGCTTCAGAGGCTCCGTGTGACACCCTGCATGAACGGGAGTAAAAGAAAGATGGCTGCCATTCGCGGGCTTTTGTGACGTCCCCTCTCCTTCAATCCTTGCAGATGGAGCAGCATTATAGGGGTCTGAAGGGTGTCGGAACTGTCCCCATGTGTCAAGGGGTAAGTAGGGCAGGTGATGGCTGATCCCAGCGGAGTCCGGTACTGCGATTGTCTCAGGTAAAAGGCTCCGGTACTGCAGAGCGTGGAAAATATCCCGTCTACAAATATATGTCAGATAGTAAGGTGAAGGGGTAGAGGGGGATATTATGTGCCAAATGAATAATGATTTGGGGGTCTACTCAAGCTTTAAATTTATATTTTGGGCAATGGAAGCAGAGGAGCTCTGGTTCCAAGCGTCCTCACTGCTCCGTAGTTGGCTCCACGTCCCTTTAACTACACAAGTTATGTACGGAGATTTTTAAGAGATTGAGAATTATTAGAACCCATTGTCCATTTAATGCCCCATAAAATTATTAGTCATGCAAAGTGATGGTGCTAGTAAAACTCAAAAAATCATGCTGCACAGTGATTATTTTCATCAGTGTAGGAATTCATTTATATCTGTCCTCATTGGTCACAGCAATGTTAAAATAAACAATGCTCAAAATGCTTTACAAAAGGTATGTCCCTGTACTGCAAAACAATATAAAATGTGCGAACAAAATCTTTTTGAGTGCTTTTAAACATTTCATTTGAAGCATACCTTTTGCAATGCAGTAAATAATTTCTGATGCATTTATAAAAGTTAATAAATACTATCTGTCAGTTATTTTCCCTATTATAATTGTGATGACTTTAGAAGCAGTTATATTTCAATTTAGAGGGATGTTAATGGAAGGAAATCTTGCCTACTGGTTAATTTGACTCCTGCACTTTGAAGAGGTAGAATCTAACCATAAAGTCCTCATTAAACCCTTTAATTCAATAACAGTATTTCACCCTGTATGTCATTTTTATACATATGTTTCAATTCAAAATCATTGTTTAAAAGTTAGTGATAAACTTCTGCTTAGCACTCAAGTGATACCAACATGAGCTTATCAGTGCACCCCATAGAATTATTATATGTGATAGATTTAGCGCACTCGTGCTATCCAACATTCAGATGTTAGCGCACCCTAGATTTTCACTTGATGGATAATTTATTACTTTTATGTTTAAAAAGTGCAAAAGTAAGTGTAAGTGCATGCGACTGTGAGTGTGTGTGTGAACTAGATATGTGCATGGCGAAAAAATTCGGTTTGGATCGATTCAGATTTTTTCGAATTTTGGTTCGGAGCGATTTGAATTCGGAAAAATTTGAATCAATTTGGTTCTGATTCGTTTCAGATTCAGTCAGATTCGAATAAATTCATCTTGATTCAGTTCGATTCGGTTCGGAAATTCGGAATTCGGTGGGATGTGCTGTGTATTAGACTAGTATTATGTACTGTATATTAGGTGTAACCCATAGCAGAGTGATATAACCTAATATACTGTACAATACTAGTGTAATCCATGGCCATCCGAATCTACCAAATTAATCCGAACTAATTCGAATTTATTCGGTAAATTCGGCACTATTTTAATTCGGAAATCCGAATCGATCCAAATCCAGAATTTTACGAATTCGGCCGAATTTCCGAATTGATCCGAAACGAATCGCACATGTCTACTGTGAACACACAACATAAATGTTGGTACATAAATCTATTTAAAATTATATTTTGATGGCCTGTTATCAAAACAAATTCTAAACAAAAATATTTATTGCATTTTCAGATAAATAAAAATCATGGTTTAGAACATCCACGATTTTGCAGAAATAAATTAAATATTTATAATTGAAATTGAATAGGAATCATAGAAAAACAAATTTATGTGTATTTAAGAGAATTCTTTGAACTCTTCAAGTACAAATAAGATGTAAAGGAAAGTGGAGGATTTGTGGGTCCCATTTCCAGTTAAATTTAATTAAGCATTGTATCATTTAGTTAACACAAAACTATTCTGCAAAACTTCCCATACATTTTGGAGTTTATAAAGAGCACACTGAACTCCCAAGACCTTTCAAACAATTTGCCAGCTTGAGCTATATTGATTGGCCAACATATTCTTAGCTGGAAGATAATTGCTGTCAGGTGGTCAAGCTATTTTGTCGCTTTAGCTCATCTCCTTCTTTGATTCTTCGGGGCATATTTATCAAAGTGCGAGCGGACATGATACAACGTAGCGTATCATGTCTGCCCCACATCGATAAATGCCGACAGCATACGCTGTAGGCATTTATCATTGTACAAGCGGTTCACCAGAACTGCTTGTGCAATACCGCCTCCTGCAGATTTGCAGCCAATCGGGCGCTAGCAGGAGGTGTCAATCAACCCGATCTTATTCGATCGGGTTGATTTCTGTCCACCGCCACAGAGCACTGCAGAGCAGCCTCTTTAGACCGCTGCTTCATAATTTCTGTTTGGGGGCATCAAGCTCCATTCGAAGCTTGATAATTCGGCCCCTTCATCTTTTTTTTTTCTTTTTGCTTCCATTGGGAGGGGGATAAATATTTTCTGTAAAAGTGTTATATTAGAAACCACGCAGAGGAGAATTCAGAAAAAATTAACTTGAATTATTTTTTTTTTATTTTTTTTTAGACCCAATGAGTCCATGTGGTGGAATATACAGGCTGTTTATTATAAAATGCCATGAAAGAGTTAAAAATGTAACGAACTTCTGTGAGCTTTGCAGAAATTAGGTTCAGCTGTCTCTAATTAAAGGGACATTCTGAGGCAAAACTAATTTCTGCATTCCTGATCCTAGACAACAATAGGATCAGTTCCAATCTTTTGGATTTTCTTTTTCAATAATGAAAAATATCATTGTCCTTTTTTAATCAAAGTGATCACAATCTTCTCGACCACTAGATTGGATCTCCATTTCCTCACAAAGTCACTTTGATAAGTCATATTGATAAACACAGAAACAAAACAACCGAGCAAATCAAAATGACTCATTTGAGTTTCTTTTTTACCTTACATTACATCCCTATCACCTCCATCATCAATTAGAAAGATTGACAACATGACCAACATGCAGCATGGACCCTATTAGTGAGCATCTCCTTCTATAGTGGGTTAATAGAGTCCATTGGCCCCACTTATCAAGCTGCAAAAGCTTTTTTCTTTCATGATTTAGAAAGAGCATGCAATTTTAAACAACTTTCTCGTTTACTTCTATTATCTAATTTGCTTCATTCTCTTAATATTCTTTGCTGAAAAGCATATCTAAATAGGCTCAGTAGCTGCTGATTGGTGGCTGCACATAGATGCCACGTGTGATTGGCTCACCCATGTGCATTGCTATTTATTTAACAAAAGATATCTAAAAAATGAAACAAATATTATAATATAAGTAAATTGGAATGTTGTTTAAAATTGTATTTTCTACCTCAATCATGAAAGAAACAATTTTGGTTTAGTGTCCCTTTAAGTAGCAGCATTCTTAAAACCCCTGCTACTTAACCTCTCCACCACCTAAAAGGTGGCATTTTTAAATAATCCCTTTCCGATCTGGATTGACTATCCCGGCTAGCACATGATTGGCGGAATGCAGGCGGGGGGGGGGGGGGGGGGCGCTGCCGTATGTACCATTACACACTCACCCCTTCTCTTATGTGACCAATCACACGTGAGAGGGGCCTGTTAATCGCTCACATATTTAGGGTGATTTTAATCCACCACCTTAGAGGCGGCAGTGAGTATAAGCAGCAGTTGCTTCTTACATGGCGGTAAGTAGTCTCGCATGTGCTTACACTGCTTACGGTGACCAGCAAGAAGTGCGTATACGTCAGCAGGTTACTAATAAGAAACAGTTGGTGTCCTTTCTTCACCTAAGTATGACTGAATATTCGGGTTTGTGACTTAATATTTTGGTTTGTAATATTTACATTTGCTACACAGAAATTGATATAACATCATTTGTTTTTACCATTTTTTTATGTTTAGAATTTTTTATTTTGTATTCCTTTCATTTACCTTTCCTTTGTGGTTATATCAGTCATTAAGTTGTTCTTACATATTTACTCTGTGCTAAAATAAGGGACATCTTATGGATTTTCGTTTGTGTATTTTTTGTTGTTAAAAAAGAAATTTATTTATATTAAAATGTTTTGTTGCTTAGGTCCCTAGAGTGGAAGAAATTTTGCTGTAGAAAAATTTAATAACCATTATTTTCTGTTAAATGATGTCTTCCTGTGGCGAGATGGCCCTGCAGTGGCAAATTCATAGATTTGGTGGAATCTTTCTCTTAAGGAAACCACATGGAAGCTGTGCAGTGTCAAAATGACTGGCTGAGAAGCAATAGAAACATTTTTACAGCAACTTGTTACCCAAAACAGCAACAATTGGCATCTAAAGGAACCACAAATGTTTATTTCATGATTCAGATAGAGTATACCATATTAAACAACTTACCAATTTACTTCTGTTATCAAATGGGTGTTGTTCTCTTGCTATCCTTTGTTGAAAAGTAAAACTAGACTACTTGGAGCTAACTAAACACACTGGGTAAGCCAATGACAAGAGGCAAAGAGCCAAAGATGCTTATTGGATGCTTATTGGACTTTGGGTGACTTTGGATGACAAGGATGTAATTTACTATAACCATATTGTGCAGTCATACTTGATAATTCCAACATTTCTAAAGAAATCTACATACATATTTTTAAAATGATCACTGGGAGCCAGAATTTTAGAATGATTAATCCTACTTTCCCATGGCAGACCTTCATTAAACAATGTTGACAGAAAGGTACAAGTACTCCCAAATTGGAAGAAAAAAACATATTTTTACCATTCAGAATTTTTCACTTAATTCACTTAATTAATAGATACACCTATACTGAAAGGGACAATGAACCAAATTTTTTATTTTGTGATTCAGATAGAGCATGCAATTTTAAGCAACGTTCTAATTTACTCCTATTATCAATTTTTCTTCATTCTCTTGATATCTTTATTTGAAAAAGAAGGCATCTAAGCTTTTTTTAATTTTTTTTTTGTTCAGTACTCTGGACAGCAATTTTTTATTGGTGGATGAATTTATCCATCAATCAGCAAGAACAACCCAGGTTGTTCACCAAAAGTGGGCCGGCATCTAAACTTACATTCTTGCATTTCAAATAAAGATACAAAGAGACTGAAGAAAATTTGATAATAGGAGTAAATTAGAAAGTTGCTTAAAATTTCATGCTCTATCTAAATCTCGAAGAAAAAAAATTGGGTTCAGTGTCCCTTTAAGACACATTCACTTGATCCATTGTTCCTTTGCAACTACCACCCAATATCTCTTCTTTCCCTTGCCTCTAAACTTTTCTAGCAGTTTGTTTACATTCTCTCACCTAATTTCCTGACCCTTTGTAATCTATTGAAACTGATATCACCAAGGTGTCAAATTACACTCAAGTCTAAAGGTCACTACTCCATGATAATCCTTTCAGACCTTAGATACTGATGACCATCCACTATAGCTCGAAATCCTTCAATCCATGGGTATTTATGACATAGCATTACTGTGGCTTTTTTCTTTTCATGATCACCTCTTTACCAAGGATATACCTTTCTTAACCAAACATATCTTCTTCACTGCTGACTCATGTTACCAATTGCCTATCTAGTATCTCATCCTGGGTGGCTTCTGTAACCTTACTATCTCTAAATCTGATCTCTTTATATTCCTCCTTTAACCAACTGAGGCATTTATATTTTCCCTTTCTACTTGTTTTCCCATTTCCCCAAAGCAAGACCAGAGGAGGTAGAATTGCACTGATCAAGGTAGGAAATTATAGGTGAGTAGATATGAATCTTAGTTGCATCTTGGATGAGGAAGTGAATCATTTTAGAGATATTTGGTGGAGGCGGCAGAAGTTAGCTAATGACTTAATATGGGGAGCAAAAGAAAGTTCTGAGTCAACTGTGACCCAAAGGCAGTTGGTTGGAGGAGTAGTGTTGATTGTACAGTTATCTACATTAAGTGAGCCCAAGCTATATTCTGCTCCTGTTACCATCCATCATGAATGCATCTGCCAGGGTTTGGTACATTATGCATCATCTCACATCTGCTGCACCTCTCTGCCAATCCATCCATTTGCTTTCTCAAGAATAAAATTCAAAATGTAGGCTCCATTTATCAAGCTGTAGATGTAGCTTTGGACGTCCTACAGCTGAAAGTTAAGAAGCAGAGGTCATCAGACCACTGGTTTCTTAACCTCTCCGCATACTCTGCGCTGGCAGTTTAAAACCACTCCGAACTAGTCCAACTAAGTGATTGACAGCCTTGTCAAAGCATGGAAAAGCACTGCACGAGCAGCCACTTCTGCAATGATAAATGCAGGCAGCACAATGCTGCCCACTACCTGCAATAGTGGGAAAATAGATTCCCTAATTGGGAACCTGTCTATCCGCACTAGAAATGGAGGTCTTTGCCCTCAACAATGCTCCCTACAATATTTCTGCTTTTGTCTGCAAATATTGCTCTACTGCCCCCTCCACTCTGTCTACACCCTACTTCTTTCCTTATCTTCCTCCCACTCTCATCTGAAAGACTTTTCCAGAAATGCACTAATGATATCAAACTCTTTGCCTCACTCATTAAGACTTGCCTCTAGTTTACAAAGCTTTAATAATTTCTTAAAAATATATCTGTTCAGGGATGTATGCAATTGACTTTAAGGTGTCTCTTCTTCTTCTGATCCCTCTCCCTCAAATATAAGCTCACAAGTCCATCTGTTCTGTTGATCATCTTATGTAAAGGTGACTCATGGGAAGGGTCCTCTAACCTTTATGATTTATGTAATTGTATATTGATTATATATGCTGGCTTGCCTTGATTTTACCATTATGATTGGATTAATTATGATTGGATGTTTTTTCAATAAAGATTTTTGTATATTTTTATAGCTGTCATGGATACCTTATTTATTTGTATATTGATTATTGTATTCCACAGTTGTATACTTTAATAGCATAGTGCTGCATAATATGTTGGTGCTTTATAAATAAATAATAATAATTACAAATAATAATGGATAAGGCACTTCATATAACCTTCACAACAGCTTATTTGGATGATGGAGCCATATACTGGGAAAGACAATGCAGCAAAATGCTCAACTAGGAGATAAGAATCTCACGCCTAGATTTAGAGATTTGCGTTAGAAGGGGTGAGTTAGCTACGCGTGTTTTTTCCCCCCGCACCTTTTAAACAACGCTGGTATTTAGAGTTCTCAGAAGGGCTGTGTTAGGCTCCAAAAAGGGAGCATACAGGCATATTTACCGCCACTGCAACTCTCAATACCAGCGTTGCTTACGGACATGGCCAGCTTCAAAAACGTGCTTGTGCATGATTCCCCCATAGGAAACAATGAGGCAGTTTAAGCTGAAAAAAACCATAACACCTGCAAAAAAGCAGCGTTCAGCTCCTATGGGGAAACACTTCCTAAGTCTGCACCTAACACCCTAACATGTACCCCGTGCCTAAACACCCCTATCCCTATGTACCCTTAATCTGCTGCCCCTAACCCCGCTGACTCCTATATTATATTTATTAACCCCTAATCTGCCGCCCCCAAAGTCGCCGCCACCTACCTACAACTATTAACCCCTAATCTGCCGACCGGACCTCACCGCTACTCTAATAAATGTATTAACCCCTAAAGCTAAGTCTAACCCTAACACTAACACCCCCCTTAGTTAAATATAATTTTATTCTAACGAAATAAAATAATTCTTATTAAATAAATTAATCCTATTTAAAGCTAAATACTTACCTGTAAAATAAACCCTAATATAGCTAGAATATAAATAATAATTATATTGTAGCTATTTTAGGATTTATATTTATTTTACAGGCAACTTTGTATTTATTTTAACCAGGTACAATAGCTATCAAATAGTTAATAACTATTTAATAGTTACCTAGTTAAAATAATTACAAAATTACCTGTAAAATAAATCCTAAACTAAGTTGCAATTAAACCTAACACTACACTATCAATAAATTAATTAAATAAACTAGCTACAATTATCTACAATTAAATCAACTAAACTAAATTACAAAAACAAAACACTAAAATACAAAAAAAAAAAACACTAAATTACAAAAAATAAAAAAAGATTACAAGAATTTTAAACTAATTACACCTACTCTAAGCCCCCTAAAAAAATAACAAAGCCCCCCAAAATAAAAAAATGCCCTACCCTATTCTAAAATAAAAATTTAACAGCTCTTTAACCTTACCAGCCCTTAAAAGGGCCTTTTGCCCCAAAGAAAACAGCTCTTTTGCATTTAAATATACATACAATACCCCTCCCCCAACATTACAACCCAATACCCACATACCCCTAATCTAACCCAAACCCCCCTTAAAAAACCTAACACTAAGCCCCTGAAGATCTTCCTACCTTATCTTCACCACGCCGGGTATCACCAATCTGTCCAGAAGAGGGTCCGAAGTCTTCATCCTATCCGGCAAGAAGAGGTCCAGAAGAGGGTCTGAAGTCTTCATCCTATCCGGCAAGAAGAGGGCATCCGGTCCGGTAGACATCTTCATCCAGGCGGCATGTTCTATCTTCTTCCATCCGGTGCGGAGCGGGACCATCTTGAAGCAGAAGACGCTGATCCATCCTCTTCTTCCGGCGACTCCCGACGAATGGAAGGTTCCTTTAAGTGACGTCATCCAAGATGGCGTCCCTCGAATTCCGATTGGCTGATAGGATTCTTTTCTGATCGGAACAGCCAATAGAATGCAAGCTCAATCTGATTGGCTGATTGGATCAGCCAATCCGATTGAACTTGAATCTGATTGGCTGATTCAATCAGCCAATCAGATTTTTCCTACCTTAATTCCGATTGGCTGATAGAATCCTATCAGCCAATCGGAATTCGAGGGACGCCATCTTGGATGACGTCATTTAAAGAAACCTTCATTCGGACTTAGGACGTCGTTAGAAGAGGATGGATCCGCGTCGGCTGCTTCAAGATGGTCCCGCTCCACGCCGGATGGAAGAAGATAGAAGATGCCGCCTGGATGAAGATGTCTACCGGTCCGGATGCCCTCTTCTTGCCGGATAGGATGAAGACTTCGGAGCCTCTTCTGGACCTCTTCTTGCCGGATAGGATGAAGACTTTGGATCCTCTTCTGGACGGATCGGTGATACCCGGCGTGGTGAAGATAAGGTAGGAAGATCTTCAGGGGATTAGTGTTAGGTTTTTTAAGGGGGGTTTGGGTTAGATTAGGGGTATGTGGGTGGTGAGTTGTAATGTTGGGGGGGGTATTGTATGTTTTTTTACAGGCAAAAGAGCAGAATTCTTTGGGGCATGCCCCGCAAAAGGCCCTTTTAAGGGCTGGTAAGGTAAAAGAGCTGTAAAATTTTTATTTTAGAATAGGGTAGGGCATTTTTTTATTTTGGGGGGCTTTGTTATTTTTTTAGGGGGCTTAGAGTAGGTGTAATTAGTTTAAAATTCTTGTAATCTTTTTTTATTTTTTGTAATTTAGTATTTGTTTGTTTTTGTAATTTAGTGTTTGTTTGTTTTTTGTAATTTAGTTTAGTTGATTTAATTGTAGATAATTGTAGATAGTTTATTTAATTAATTTATTGATAGTGTAGTGTTAGGTTTAATTGCAACTTAGGTTAGGATTTATTTTACAGGTAATTTTGTAATTATTTTAACTAGGTAACTATTAAATAGTTATTAACTATTTAATAGCTATTGTACCTGGTTAAAATAAATACAAAGTTGCCTGTAAAATAAATATTAATCCTAAAATAGCTACAATATAATTATTATTTATATTGTAGCTATATTAGGGTTTATTTTACAGGTAAGTATTTAGCTTTAAATAGGAATAATTTATTTAATAAGATTTATTTTATTTTGTTAGATTTAAATTATATTTAACTTAGGGGGGTGTTAGTGTTAGGGTTAGACTTAGCTTTAGGGGTTAATACATTTATTAGAGTAGCGGCGAGGTCCGGTCGGCAGATTAGGGGTTAATACTTGAAGTTAGGTGTCGGCGATGTTAGGGAGGGCAGATTAGGGGTTAATACTATTTATTATAGGGTTTTTGAGGCAGGAGTGAGGAGGATTAGGGGTTAATACATTTATTATAGTAGCGGTGAGGTCCGGTCGGCAGATTAGGGGTTAATAATTGTAGGTAGGTAGCGGTGACATTGGGGGGGCAGATTAGGGGGTAATAAATATTATGTAGGGGTCGGCGATGTTAGGGACAGCATATTAGGGGTACATAGGGATAATGTAGGTTGCAGTGGTGTGCGGTCGGCAGATTAGGGGTTAAAAAAATTTAATAGAGTGGCGGCGATGTGGGGGGCCTCGGTTTAGGGGTACATAGGTAGTTTATGGGTGTTAGTGTACTTTAGAGCACAGTAGTTAAGAGCTTTATGAACCGGCGTTAGCCCAGAAAGCTCTTAACTCCTGGCTTTTTTCTGCGGCTGGAGTTTTGTCGTTAGATTTCTAATGCTCACTTCAGCCAAGACTCTAAATACCGGCGTTAGAAAGATCCCATTGAAAAGATACGCAATTGACGTAAGGGGATCTGCGGTATGGAAAAGTCGCGGCTGGAAAGTCAGCGTTAGACCCTTACCTACAAGACTCTAAATACCAGCGGTAGGCCAAAACCAGCGTTAGGACCCCCTAACGCTGGTTTTGACGGCTAACGCAGAACTCATCTACTCATCAATTAGGCTATGTGTGGGGTGGTGGTCAAACAAAATCATTAGTACGCAAGGTGATGTGTAACCTGCCCTACACCTAAAACTAGCATCATGTAAAAGCATTTTTGGGACTTCATGGAAAAGAGACATAACTTTGATTGACAATGTTATGCATGCTGACATATTTAAACTTATTTAGGATAACAACAAATTATTAGAAAAATATTTGGATCAAAAAGTTATCCAATTTAGATTTTCATAAAGTTGCACTAAATCTTACATGCAGACAATTCTCCATTTTCCAGAATTGACTCTGACATCTGCATTATTTTTCTGCTCTCTACATTCTGTTCACAAAGATCCTCCAAATATTTCTCACAGTTTTATTTACCTGCCATGTTTTCAAAGCAGATCCGTTCCCTGTATTCTTTACCAACTATTACAACATGGTTGATATATTACAAGAGATATTCTTTGCACGCTCTGAAAATTTCTCAGTAAATATGTGTAAATAAACTGATGTTTTGTAGGGAAATTCCATGTTTCTACCTGACATCTTTTTGAGGAGCAGAGGAAAAATGTTATTAAATTTATAGACTACAAAAAGTGAGAGTGTAACAATCACCAAAGTGAGTGTGAAAGCTAGAAAACTGGTTACGTATCTTCAGAAGTCGCACATTCTCTTTTTTCTACAGGGAATTTGAAGATACAAAGTAGGTTTTGAGGGTCTTACACAAGACTGAGGCAATATGAAGAGAAAGGTCAAACACTCTGCTAAAAAGGAGCGTTATCTTAGAAAAAAAACAACTTATCAGCCAGCTTGCAGCCCTTCTTATTTACAGTTATTGGTCCCAGAGGTAGTGCACTTCAGCGCAGGGTGTGATTACTTTGTAATGAGTTTGCCAGGAATGGGAAAGACGAGTCTAATTTGTAACAGTGTGTCGTGACTGGTCAGAATAAAGAGTAAGCAGAATCACAACTGTCTGCAAATGATGTGTGAGGGGTTCTGTCTTCTGATATCCAGTTCTTTAAATCCAAAGTTTGGCAGCATTAAAGGGACATAAAACCCAATTTTTTTTCTTTCATCCTATAATATAAAAAACCAAGTGTGTTTGTCCAAAGCTGTCATGCGCAGTAGAGACAGCGCGAGGACAAACACACCTGGCCTTCTACAAACTGACCTGCAGCTGATCTCCGCAGCGAGAACGGTGGGCGTGACGTGGGCCGGGCATGACGGGGCGGACGTGATGGGGCAGGGCCGGGCGGGGCCGTGAGCGCAAAAGAGGGGGGAGAGAAAGCAAAAGAGAGGGGAGAGAGAGCAAAAGAGAGGGGAGAGAGAGCAAAAGAGGGGTGAGAGAGAGCAAAAGAGGGGGGAGAGAAAGCAAAAGAGAGGGGAGAGAGAGCAAAAGAGGGGTGAGAGAGAGCAAAAGAGAGGGGAGAGAGAAAAAGAAGGGTGAGAGAGAGCAAAACAGAGGGGGGAGAGAGCAAAAGAGAGGGGAGAGAGATCAAAAGAGGAGGGAGAGAGAGCAAAAGAGAGGGGGAGAGAGCAAAAGAGAGGGGGGAGAGAGCAAAAGAGAGGGGGGAGAGAGAGCAAAATAGAGGGGGAGAGAGAGAGCAAAAGAGAGGGTGGAGAGAGCAAAAGAGAGGGGGAAAGAGAGAGCAAAATAAAGGGGGAGAGAGACTACTGTACTGCAGAAAATGGCATGTGTACACAGGCTTTAGGACTAGTGATTTATAAAGAGCATGCAATTTTAAACAACGTTCCAATTTACATCTATTATCAAATTTGCTTCATTCACTTGATATAATTTGTCCTTTGTTGAAAAGCACAGCTAGATAAGCTCAGTAGCTGCTGATTGGTTCCTGCACATAGATGGCTCATGTGATTGGCTCATCCATGTGCATTGCTATCTCTTCAACAAAAGATATCTAAAGAATGAAGCAAATTAGATAATAGAAGTAAAGGGGAATATTGTTTAAAATGTTATTCTCTATCTGAATTATGAAAGAAAAATGTTGGGTTTCATGTACCTTTACTATATAGTAGGCCACCTTTTAGATTCCTGGGTAGTACAGGAGGGGTGTGGTTTTAAGGAGTGAGTGGCGCAACTTAATGCTTATACCCTTATGTTAAAAATGGACAGAAATAATTTCAGAATGAGATTTTTGGAAAAATAACCAAGTGATGTAACAAATAAAACTTTTAAATAGCTATTTTATTGACTTCTGACAATACATATACATTAAAAAATAGGCATAAAAAACATATATATGTCGTTACTCTAAGATGTGGGTTATATGAAAGGCCCTATGTATGCAGTGTATGTAATTTGTTTAGGTTATTTTGATCCTTAAGTAGTTTCCTAGGTTATATTACTATTGTCTATTTTTCCTTGGTTGATATATTTGGCTGGTATATTTGCTCCGTTGTTTTTAGTGTTTAGTAGCGAATTAGGTTGTTTGTACCTAGTACATAGAATACCTAGTTCAATTCCCTAAAATAGTAAAAAAACACAAATTACTTATATAAAGATGGAAAAACGTATTTTTTATCTAGCGGGGTTCGTGTAGTGAGTGGGCTGTAAAAAACTCTTTGTATGTTATATTAGGGGAGTAGATCAAAAGATCAAAAGCTAAAACGATAAAATGGTAGGGATATATGAAATAAAACAATGAAAATAAATATTCAGATAAAAATAGATAGGTAATTCTCAAAATGCATTTAAAATAGTGAATATACTGTTAATGTTAAATAGGAATATATTTAAAGGAAAAACATTTTTCTTATAGTTGTCGACCGACACTTGACAGAAAATTGTTATGTTTACAAATTTTAGATTGAAAAAAACCACCGGTGGATTTTACTAATTGAAAAGTTCAGGATAATTTGTTGGCAGTAAGCGTCAAACTTTGTTGCAACTTATTAGGTGGAAAAATACTCCTCGTATTGGAATATTATGTTTGTGATAGCAAAATGTTGCAAAGTCTATTAGTATGTCCTTCTTTCGATATAGATGTGAGGTCTGTGTATTTTGTTAGATGTTAGATGTTGCCAGAGCTCTACGGTCTGAAGAGATGTTGCAGTAAGGGGCGGTTTTTTTACTCACTGTACTCTTCGCCGATCGTGGAGCCTGGATGTTGCCGCCCGGGGTGGTCCTCTTTTTCTGGTCTTGGTCCTCTGTTGAAGGTGGTAAGGAATGGTTTGTCCACCTATGAAGTTCCGGTCCTCAGTTTGTGGAGCAATTTTCGGAGGGGGCAAAAAAATGCCAATGTGTTTCTTTTCTCCGGTCTTTTTCTCACTTGGAATTGTAAAGCGGTGAGAAGTTAAGCATCCAAGGTGGCTTATAGCAGAAACAGTTGTGATTCTTTTAGGTCACAGTGGGTTTTTTTGTGACCCTTGGGGTTTAGAAAAGAGAAAGTTTGCCACAGTAGTTCGCTACGCGTTTCGGCCGTTACATTGGCCTTTTTCAAGCTATACTACTGTGAAAGGCTTTGGCGGTCTTTTTATTCGTTCAAAATTTTCACTTTGATTGGATCAATTTTTCAATTTGTCTTGCATAATTGCACGTATCTTTTTGTTGACATGTTTTTCTTGTTTTTCATTTGCTAAAGTCAGTGAGCATAAGTGTTCATAAGAATTCTTAATTCCAAAAGTTATTGTGACAGGGTTATTATACATAAGTGTTCATAAAAAATTCATATTTTTAAAATCGGTAACTTAATTTGTATGAGAAAGTAAGTAAAATAAGTAAAAAACTTCCTAATGTTTATGGCAGATATGCTAGTCGATTTCAGATAGAGGAGTACAGAAAAAAAGTATTTGAAAATCAGTATTTAAAAATTAGGATTATGTTTGTTCTTCTGAGGTCATTTGTTGAAGAAATTTGGGGATTTTTGTTTTTCGTAATAAATCTACTTAGTTTCATTATTATACGCATATATGTCTTTGTGTTTAACTTAGAAAAATTCTTGATACTACATTGCATAAGTAAAACGAGTTAGATGGATAGAATATGTGAATGTATTTTGTTCTCCTAAGATCGTTTGTTGAAAAAATAAAAAGATTTTAGATTTTAGTGATAGATCTACTTGGTTTCTATTTGTTGAATGTATATGTCATTGTTGTTGAGTTTGAAGAAGTCATTAGTTTATATTTTTGATGGAAAGTTCAGTAATTTATTCCTTTTATAAAGTATTCTTAATGTAACAGGTGTCTTCTCGAACATAAATTCGGTTTATGATCTTGTATCAGAAAAAAATTATTAGGGATGTTTTAAAAACAATCTAAAATATCTAAGCCTTCATATGATATTGATACACAAAAAAAGATTTTATAGATAAATGTTTTGTGAAATTTAGGGATTGAGTAATTAGTATAAATGGATTGTATGTGCTATTATATATAGTTTGGTTTGAGAATAACAAAGTAAGGGAATGGAAGATAGATGGGGAAATAATATGTTCAGGTCTTTTAATCTTTAAGGAAACTGTTTAGGTTGAAGTCTATGTTCAATCCTTTTGGTTGTAGTGTTTGTAGTTTAAAAATCCATTTTGCTTCTGCTTGTAGTAATGCTCTGGATTGATTCCCTCCTCTAACGTTTTTACTTATTTTTTCAATTGCTGTAAAATTAAAATATTTTAGATTGCTATTATTGCATAATCTGAAATGTTTGGGGACAGGGAGTTCTCAGTTTCTTTTTTCTTCTGAGTTTTCTATGGACAGTATATGTTCTCTTATTCTTTCTCGTATAGTTCTTTCCGTTTCTCCTGTGTATTGTAAATTACACTTTTTACACTCTATGAGATAAATTATATTTTTGTCCATACATCTTATAGTGTTTTTAATTTTGTATGTTTGTTTGGTATTGTTGGATGTAAACATATTTGTCTTTTTTGAATGCCTGCAGGCTTTGCATATATGGCAGGGGTAAAAACCCCTAAGTTCTGTTCCTAATATTCCTTTTTCAATGTTTTTACTCCTATTGTTCTTCATGGAAGGTGCTAATCTATTTTTTAATGTATTCGCTCTTCGGTAGATAAATCTGGGTTTGTTAGGTAATAGTGGCCCTAGATCAGGGTCGTAGCTTAGGATATTCCAGTGTTTTTTAATAATCTTTTCAATCGATTGTTTGTCTTCTCCGTATTGTGTGATAAAAGGTATATTTTTTCTGTCACTAGTTTTTTTTGCTGGTTTATTTTTCTTAGTGTTGTGCTTTAGAATATCATTTCTGTCTATATTTCTTACTTCTTCTATATCTTTTTCTACTTTGGAGATGTTATATCCTCTATCTATGAATTTTTGTTTAAAGACTTCGCTTTGTTTTTCGAAGACTTCTGGGTCACTACAATTTCTTTTAAGTCTTAAGAATTGACCCTTGGGGATATTCTGTTTCCACCTGTCTAAATGGCAGCTTTCCCAATGGATGTAATTGTTCGCGTCTACTTCCTTTATAAATGTTTTGGTATTTAGTTTATCTCCATTAGGTGATATTTCTAAATCCAAGTAACTGATTTTGTCTCTACTAAAAGTGTATGTAAAAGTTAGGTTCTTGTTATTGTTGTTCATAGATTGTATGTATTTTATTAGGTCTTCCTCGTTACCTTTCCATATGAAGAAAAGGTCGTCTATATATCTTTTATATACTAGAATGTTATTCTTATACTCACATTGATCCAAAAAATTGGTTTCCCATAGGCCCATGAACAGGTTTGCGTAACTGGGTGCAAATTTGGTACCCATGGCAGTTCCGCAAACCTGTTCATAGAAGATGCCATCATATAAAAAATAGTTATGTGTTAAAATAAAATTGATTCCATCTAAAATGAAATCAATTTGGTCCATTGTCATTTCCCCTCCTGTACACCACAACCAGATATTTTTTGGGGAAAATATCGTAGGAGTTAGGGCATACCCAAACAAGGCAGCGCAAGAAAGTTTTAAAACTCTCCTACCAAACAGATTCCTGGGTAGTGCCTAATAATGAGCTGAATTCATAGACACCCATGAGGTTTCCCTGGGGCATCTCTGTAAAAGTGATATCATGTTTGAAATCCATTAAGAATCGCTTCACTTATCTGATCCTGCCATTAATGTACGTGGTTCTGTTAAAGGGGCAGTCTAGTCAAAATTAAACTTTCATGATTCTGATAGGGCATGTCATTTTAAACAACTTTCCAATTTACTTCTGTTATCTAATTTGCTCAATTCTTTAGATATCCTTTGTTAAAGAAATAGCAATGCACATGTGTGAGCCAATCACACAAGGCCTCTATGTGCACAACCAATCAGCAGCTACTGAGCATATCTAGATATGCTTTTCAGCAAGTGATATCAAGAGAATGAAGCAAATGAGAGAATAGAAGTAAATTAGAAAGTTGTTTAAAATGACATGCTCTTTCTAAATCACAAAAGAAAAAAATTTGGGTTTCATGTCCCTTTAAGTGCCCCAATAAACAATATCTTGCACATAATACCAGAACCGCTAGCATCACAGAAAAGTAACAGTTACAACTGCAATACTTAGGGAACACTCTTGCAAAATGGATTATGTTCATAACTGTAAAATATTCCCATATCTGTATTATTAAAGGGATATGAAACCCAAAAATTGTCATTCAGATAGAGCAGACTTTTTAAACAACTTTCTAATTTAATTCTATTATCAATTTGTAGTAGTTCCTTTGGTATCTTTTGTTAAAAAACAGAGACATAAGCTCAGGTGCCAGCCCATGTCTGGAGCACTATAAGGCAGCAGTTTTGCAAGAATGTTATCCATTTGCAAGACCACTAGATGGCAGTACTAAATCCTGCTACATAGTGCTACCTAGACATCTCTTCAACAAAGAATACCATGTGAACAAAACAAATTGGATAATAGAAGTAAATTATAACCTTTTTTTAAAAAAAATTATGTTTTTTCTGAATCACAAAATATTTTTGGGGGTTTCATATCTCTTTAAGGTCACATAGTTTTGTTGGATAGAATGAGAGGAGCCTCACAAACCTTTCAGACGTGATTGAACCTCTGGTCATGGGCGTTCTAAGGCTCTCTAGGCGTGGTTATGGTTTATCACCTGGTGACTGTTGGCTACACACATATGCCTCTTGTCACTGGCTCATCAGATATGAGCAGCTAGCTCCCATTAGTACATTGATGGTCTGGAGCTGATCTTACCTATGTGTTTAATCCATTTTCATGAGATAAACTCATAGTTATGTGTTAGCGATAGTTTAATAATAAAATGTTCTAATACATTAAATAATTTATTTTTTTATACTTTTATCTTTAAGCAATTTAAACCATTTAATACACATTATAGAACACTATAGAACTTGCTTTTTTTAATGTCCCTTTAATACATTAACTGCTTGGTCTGTGTTTACACAATTTTCTACATGAAAAAAAAAAACCAACAGTCTTTGTCATAACAATGCTGTGTATACCAAAAGCGAGTGTGCATGACAGATGTCAGAAAGGAGCTGTGCTTGTGTTTGCTTTGACATTTTCCATAGGGTGAGATACAATTTATAATTATTAAAAGCTGCAATAAGGAATGGAACGTAATCTCAAGCACTGATGTCAAAATATTTTTTTTTTTATTTTTAAGAGAATGATATAAAATGCTGATCTGCTTCTGAGATGGGATCTGAAGTCTGTTTAGTGACTCCACATTAATGAACCTTTCACTACGTTTTAATCCCCTGGGTTGCCAGACAGGACAGCAAACAGTCATTGGCTGCACACTTTAGTGATATATTTATAACTGTCCTTAATTGGCCACAGCCAAGAAAGAACCTTAGTTATAACATGGCAGCTCCCATTGTTTTATTAGAACTTTACACTTATTTTGTCAATATTTAAACAACTAATAAAACTTAAAAAAATACATCTACCTGTTATTCTCAGACTAATCTTTACTTTGAATACCTCATTCTATCTACCATATATTTAGGGCTAGATTACAAGTGGAGCGTAACGTGCGCCCGTAATGGGGCAAGTTTGTCTGTTTATGGGTGCACGTTAAATAACCAGCCATTACAAGTTCACGGGAAGACTTTGCTCTTATCACAATTAAAGAGAAATCAAACCTCTGGTTAATTAAAAAAATGTGCCCTAATTGCTCCACAAATACAGTGGGCAGTTCCTTTTTTAAAATAAAAAATATTTTGTAAAAATAACTGCACAAAACAGTTATAAGGGGTTAAAGTGAGGGGATGTGGGGTGTTAGAAAAAATACAGCACTGAAAAGTGCCTTTACATCGAAGTCTATGGGGACTGTGTTTTTACTTTATATATATATATATACTGTATATATATACTTATAAAGTTATGTGTTAATATGTGTATATACACATATAAACACATAAATATAGATGTATATACACATATAAACACATAAATATATATATGTATATACACATATAAACACATAAATATATCTGTATATACACATATAAACACATAAATATATCTGTATATACACATATAAACACATAAATATAGATGTATATACACATATAAACACATAAATATAGATGTATATACACATATAAACACATAAATATATCTGTATATACACATATAAACACATAAATATAGATGTATATACACATATAAACACATAAATATATATGTATATACACATATAAACACATAAATATATCTGTATATACACATATAAACACATAAATATAGATGTATATACACATATAAACACATAAATATATCTGTATATACACATATAAACACATAAATATATATGTATATACACATATAAACACATAAATATAGATGTATATACACATATAAACACATAAATATAGATGTATATACACATATAAACACATAAATATAGATGTATATACACATATAAACACATAAATATATCTGTATATACACATATAAACACATAAATATAGATGTATATACACATATAAACACATAAATATAGATGTATATACACATATAAACACATAAATATATATGTATATACACATATAAACACATAAATATATCTGTATATACACATATAAACACATAAATATAGATGTATATACACATATAAACACATAAATATATCTGTATATACACATATAAACACATAAATATAGATGTATATACACATATAAACACATAAATATATATACACAAAATTTCCAAATAAGTCAAGCACATAGCATCAAACATGAAGAGTATTCCGGTGCTTCTCTCACGGCTGTATCCTTGCAAGACTCGGCGTGTGACGTCACCACCCGATCTACTGCCGCGAGATTTCAAACACACCTCTCTACTTCGTCAACTGTCAAACAGTTCAGATTCAAGCATTCGGCGCCTCAACGCGTTTCCCCGCCCCTTCTGGCGGCTTTCTCAAGAGTACCAAATGCTTACAAAAGGCTCCTATTTGTACTGATGCGATACTAGTGCCCCCTGCTGTCAAAAGAGTAGCTCTTCAAATGAAAACTATACTAAATTTGATATTATCCTTTTGTGTCAGCTTCGGGCAATACACCAATACATTGTAGTACAAAATACATAATATAATACATTATTAGCTCCAACTTAGGCAATAATTATAACATCATATATAGTACATTCAATTACATCATTCAATATGCTTTAAAAACACCTCATTAAATAAAAACATATATTTTTTGGTGATTGACGTTGTGCATAAAAACATTCAATTGTACGATAATTAATATATACCAAATGTTTTAAAAAATATTTAAAAATATTATTTAAAAATAAATTCTAACTGTATGTTAATATGTACACATCAATCCTATTAAAAAGTTAAAAATAATAAATTCATTTACAGAATTGATTTATAATCTAGATTTTGTACAAAACATTAAAACATTAAAAGTATTCATTCAAAACAGAGTTATAATATTTCATTTAAATAAGTTACTTATGTTAAAATAAATAATAAATTATAAACTCTGAAATGTCAAAAAAACTTTTTAAGGGATGTCCCATTCTTCTCTACACCTTTATCACATTTCTAGAGATAGTGAATACTACTAAATTTTTTCAGGCACTATATAAACGCTGTAATATCTATATCCACATTCAAACCCTTAGGAGCGAGGGTGCCTAATTTGTGAATCCAGAAGGTTTCCCTCCTTCTCAATTTTAATAAGCGATCACCCCCCATAGGGTCTTTGGGAACAATTTCTATCCCCTTAATGGTCAGACTGGAAGGATCACAATTATGTTTTTCTGCAAAATGTCTTGGGACACTATGTTTTAAGAATGATTTTTTAGATCTGGAGCGCAAAAAGAAAAGGGAACTGCAATAGTGTGAGATCCAACAACACTTTTTATTAGCACGCAATTAAAATCTACTCACAAAATTTCCAAATAAGTCAAGCACATAGCATCAAACATGAAGAGTATTCCGGTGCTTCTCTCACGGCTGTATCCTTGCAAGACTCGGCGTGTGACGTCACCACCCGATCTACTGCCGCGAGATTTCAAACACACCTCTCTACTTCGTCAACTGTCAAACAGTTCAGATTCAAGCATTCGGCGCCTCAACGCGTTTCCCCGCCCCTTCTGGCGGCTTTCTCAAGAGTACCAAATGCTTACAAAAGGCTCCTATTTGTACTGATGCGATACTAGTGCCCCCTGCTGTCAAAAGAGTAGCTCTTCAAATGAAAACTATACTAAATTTGATATTATCCTTTTGTGTCAGCTTCGGGCAATACACCAATACATTGTAGTACAAAATACATAATATAATACATTATTAGCTCCAACTTAGGCAATAATTATAACATCATATATAGTACATTCAATTACATCATTCAATATGCTTTAAAAACACCTCATTAAATAAAAACATATATTTTTTGGTGATTGACGTTGTGCATAAAAACATTCAATTGTACGATAATTAATATATACCAAATGTTTTAAAAAATATTTAAAAATATTATTTAAAAATAAATTCTAACTGTATGTTAATATGTACACATCAATCCTATTAAAAAGTTAAAAATAATAAATTCATTTACAGAATTGATTTATAATCTAGATTTTGTACAAAACATTAAAACATTAAAAGTATTCATTCAAAACAGAGTTATAATATTTCATTTAAATAAGTTACTTATGTTAAAATAAATAATAAATTATAAACTCTGAAATGTCAAAAAAACTTTTTTCTAACCCCCAAAAAATGTTTTTAAAACTAAAGGGAACATATAAATGCAATAAATCTCGCTGCCCAATGTGCAAGAATATTAACTCACAAAGATCAATAATTAAATCAAATACAACGGGGCAGGAATTTAAAGTAAAAATTTTTATCACCTGTAAAAGTGTGTATGTAGTGTATTTATTGGAATGTGGGTGTGGCCTGCAATATGTGGGCAGGACCAAAAGAATTTTATCCAAAAGGTTCAGTGAACATTCTGCAAATATTAAAAAATCATTCTTAAAACATAGTGTCCCAAGACATTTTGCAGAAAAACATAATTGTGATCCTTCCAGTCTGACCATTAAGGGGATAGAAATTGTTCCCAAAGACCCTATGGGGGGTGATCGCTTATTAAAATTGAGAAGGAGGGAAACCTTCTGGATTCACAAATTAGGCACCCTCGCTCCTAAGGGTTTGAATGTGGATATAGATATTACAGCGTTTATATAGTGCCTGAAAAAATTTAGTAGTATTCACTATCTCTAGAAATGTGATAAAGGTGTAGAGAAGAATGGGACATCCCTTAAAAAGTTTTTTTGACATTTCAGAGTTTATAATTTATTATTTATTTTAACATAAGTAACTTATTTAAATGAAATATTATAACTCTGTTTTGAATGAATACTTTTAATGTTTTAATGTTTTGTACAAAATCTAGATTATAAATCAATTCTGTAAATGAATTTATTATTTTTAACTTTTTAATAGGATTGATGTGTACATATTAACATACAGTTAGAATTTATTTTTAAATAATATTTTTAAATATTTTTTAAAACATTTGGTATATATTAATTATCGTACAATTGAATGTTTTTATGCACAACGTCAATCACCAAAAAATATATGTTTTTATTTAATGAGGTGTTTTTAAAGCATATTGAATGATGTAATTGAATGTACTATATATGATGTTATAATTATTGCCTAAGTTGGAGCTAATAATGTATTATATTATGTATTTTGTACTACAATGTATTGGTGTATTGCCCGAAGCTGACACAAAAGGATAATATCAAATTTAGTATAGTTTTCATTTGAAGAGCTACTCTTTTGACAGCAGGGGGCACTAGTATCGCATCAGTACAAATAGGAGCCTTTTGTAAGCATTTGGTACTCTTGAGAAAGCCGCCAGAAGGGGCGGGGAAACGCGTTGAGGCGCCGAATGCTTGAATCTGAACTGTTTGACAGTTGACGAAGTAGAGAGGTGTGTTTGAAATCTCGCGGCAGTAGATCGGGTGGTGACGTCACACGCCGAGTCTTGCAAGGATACAGCCGTGAGAGAAGCACCGGAATACTCTTCATGTTTGATGCTATGTGCTTGACTTATTTGGAAATTTTGTGAGTAGATTTTAATTGCGTGCTAATAAAAAGTGTTGTTGGATCTCACACTATTGCAGTTCCCTTTTCTTTTTGCGCTCCAGATCTTTTCTACTTTGGATTACTCTACCCGGCTGCCGGACAAACAGCCAACCCCCTGTGAGCAGCAGTTTGAAAGGTGACTGATACAAAGTGTGTAACGCTGGAGGACATTTGCTACACTTTATAACATCAAAGCTTATGGACATTACAGACATTTATATCAGTAAGAACATTGACCAATTGATTAGTTCATAAGTGTGTACTATTATTAAGATTATTGGAAATTTATTGATTCCTCCTTTTTAACTATTCATAATTTGGTTGAGACAAGCGCTTCTAGTTTCATATATCTATTGTAACATAAATATATATGTATATACACATATAAACACATAAATATATCTGTATATACACATATAAACACATAAATATATATGTATATACACATATAAACACATAAATATATCTGTATATACACATATAAACACATAAATATATCTGTATATACACATATAAACACATAAATATAGATGTATATATTCATATATATTTTTATTTTGCTGTCCAATGCTGTGCGGCTTACCCCGTTCTCTGCACAAGGTTCTTTGCGGTGTCACACTGCATGAGAACGAGGCTCTCATTGGAGTCTATGGAAGCGCGCTCTTGTTTGTGCAAAGCTACCAGGCAATGCGAACACAAGATTTGCACTTAACTTGTTAACCTGTTATACCAGCGAACATTTGCGCAAGCTGGTATTACTGAGTGGAGCGCAAATATCCAGCTCTCAAAAGCGCCATTTTGCACTCCATTCTTAATCTAGTCCTCAGTGTTTAATGTCCCTTTCAAGTCAATTAATTTTGAGGGCATGCATAGGACTGGAGTGGGGATAAGAAGCAGCCCTGACAAAAATTGAAGACCAGCTCCATTTTTTGTTGAGTTGAGGGGATTATTGTGATACTTCTTCCCCCATTTTCAAACTGTGAAAGGGAATCATTAGTGAAATTGGGTTGTAGGGTGACTAAATAACAACAATCTGGCAATTTATTTTATTCATTTGTAAGAAAAGAAAATGTCAGATTGTTGTTATTTAGTCACCCTACAACCCAATTTCACCCATAATTCCCTTTCATTGTTCTCTTGGTATTCTTAGTTGAAAGCTAAACCTAGGTAGGCTCAAATGCTACTTTCTTAGACCTTGAAGGATGCCTCTTATGTGAATTCATTTTGACAGTTTTTTACCATTTTGTGTTAGTTCATGTGAGCCATATAGATAACTTTGTGCTCATGCCCGTGGAGTTACCTAGGAGTCAGCACTGATTGGCTAAAATGCAAGTCTGTCAAAGAACTAAAATAAGGAGGCAGTCTGCAGAGGATTAGCTACAAGGTAATCACAGAGGTAAAAAATGTATTAATATAACAGTGTTGGTTATGCAAACCTGGGGAATGGGTAATAAAGGGATTATCTATCTTTTTAAACAATAAAAATTCTGTGGTTGACTGTCCTTTTAAAGGAATGCTACTAACATTTTACATTGTCTAGGAAATATAACATACAAGGATATACTTTGTTAATACATATAACTCAGATGAAATAAAGAATAGAGGGGAAACAGCTAAATCGCCTCACCAGCAGCAACACCCCAATAAGGTGTAGCTGGGCAGCCACAGCTGCTGCACTCACCCAGAAATCACCTGGTGTCCTGGTAGGCCAGTACGGTCCTGTAGGCAATCCCTGATCTGGAAACTTGGACATTATTAAACCAGACAGAGCTCCCAATATGCTATGTCAATCCTCAATATGTGGGATGGTTGTAAGATCCGTTATTAGCCAGCGAACAATCAGTCCTTAAGACCCAGCTGCATTCTATACCTGATAAGGTTTTATTCTCTGTCCCTTTAAGGCATAAATATTTTTTATCTTAAACTGAAAAGCAAACTGAACACTGAAGTGAGAAACATCCATTTGTGCATATTTCACCCACATGATGATAAAGCAGTGTTAGTATTCCTGTGAAATAAATAATGTAAACTCTCGTGAGAGAAATTCCCATTACTTAATAGGCTGCTTTGAACTTTCATTAGAGGGTGGGCTCAAGAAAATAAATGTAACAAGCGATGCCTTGGCTTCTGGTATTGATGTCGTCCTGGCTTTGACCAGAAGGGAGTTACTCTTATAAATAAAATCTTTGTCAAGCTGTTGCATTTAATCAGAGACTCTTACAAGCTGCTACAAAGATACATATTTTATTTCCTCGTGTTGCTTACTGGAAGAATTAAATTAGCTCACAGCACCTCTTTCTTACACAGCTGACTACTCAGTGTAAAAATATATCTCCAAATATTCAAGTAATCTTTTATTTATGGGATTATACAGTATCAGGTAGTTACAGGGATGGATGTAGAAAATACCATTTATCACACGTCTCCAACATGAATATAACAGTAACTTCTGAGTTCGGGGAGATCATGTTGCTAAATCCAAGTTAAAAACATTTTCACTTACCGCTGAAATTTTTTTATTTCAAGGGATATGGAAGACAACATTTAAGTTTAATGATTTAGAGCATAACATTAGAAAAAGCTTTCAAATTTACTTCTGTTATCAAATGTACTTTTTCTTGATACCCTTTGTTGAAATGTAGCACTCTATTTATATAGACATAAACCCAGCAGTATTGCAAGAATTGTATCCATTTGCAAGAGCATTAGATGACAGCACTATTTCCTGCCATGTAGGGTTACAGATGCCTACCTAGGTACCTCTTCAACACAGAATACCATGGGGTCAATTTATCATGGTCCAAATGGGGCCATTTACCCTTGTTTCCGTGCGATCCTTCAGGCTCGTCGGAAAAAGGAGATAAGAAGCAGCGGTCTTAAAACCGCTGCTCCTTAACTCATATGCCTCCTCTGAGGCGACAGACATCAATCTGCCCAATCGAATACGATTGGGTTGATTGACACCCCCTGCTAGCAGCCGATTGGCCGCAAATCTGCAGGGGGAGGCAGTGCACAAGCAGTTCACCAGAAATACTTGTGTAATGATAAATGCTGACAGCTTATGCTGTTGGCATTTATCGATGTCTGGCGGACATGATACACTACAGTGGATCATGTCCACCAGACACTTGATAATTTGGACCCCATGGGTACAAAGCAAATTTAACAATAAAAGTAAATTGGAAACTTTTTAAAAATATATGTGCTCTGTCTGAATAACAAAATATTTATTTTGGTTTCATATCCTTTTAAGAAGCTACAAGCTAACAAGATTCCCAGGTAGGCAACCTGTCAGCCCGCATTTGCCGCCAGCAAGGGTTAATTTGCCATCTCTTGTTCTCACAAAACCAATTGCAAGAGAGAGAAGGGGTTGCTAATCAGTAAGACAGATCAGTCCATAATGATTTTAATCCAGCACCTCTAATGTGATAGGGAGAATTGGAAGCTATGTTCTTAACTTGAAGTTGCAGATTAACATCTGCAGCTTCATAAATGGATCACTAATCGCTTTCCATGACAGCAAAAAGAACTAAACTAAGCTTTGGTGTTTTGCCTGTTTTCTTTTTAATTTATTATTAAAAATCTGTAAGGAAAATTAATTCCATTAGGCCAATGACATGCAATGAGCATGACATATTCTTTGGTCTTCCTTTATGTACAATACACAGATGGCACTCTGCTAAAATACATAAATCACCCTTACATTTATATTTCTATCCACAGATCAGATATATTTATTATGACTATTGCTGAAAATGTTTGAAATACTTTATTATATATTCACAGACTATAATCTAAACTGTGATTTGGTCCAATTATATGCTAGATGACAACAGTCACTAAAACACTTGGATCATGCTTTTGGGAGATACCATATGTTTGTTGGGTTTCTGTAAACATAACATCACATCTGCCAAGTCTCAATAAATACCATCAAACAGATCTCACTTCTCATTATAGAGCTTTCTATAGTGACCCCATATGAAGGATATTTTAACTCTTGATTAACAAGAGAGGTATGAAAAATCTTTACTAGCCCTTCCACAACATCATTTTCTGCTAGTTACTGATTCTGTTGTTATGGGTTGGATACCTGTCTTCCCTTTATTCTGAGCTGATGAAAACGTAAATGAGAAATTAACAATATTTTAAGACTTTTAAAAGGATCTAACTAATTATAAAATTAACATTATAATGTATTAGTTTTTCAAGGTATTTCTAAATAATGCACTCTCACTTGTGTGTTTATATATATATATATATATATATATATATATATATATATATATATATATATATATATATATATAGGAGGTAGGTTAAGTGCACTCACACTAACTGTATTCAAATGCCAGGGTGCTAAGAGGCTGGTAGATAATAGATGTGGAACAAAGCAGTAACTGCAAATAAAACTCGTTTGAATATATTTCAAGACCAGTGAGTGCTTTGCATCTACTATATATATTTATATATGTAAAGCACATTAAAATATAGGGGACCCTGGAAGGGGTCAGGCCTTACTGGAAGGGACTTTGATCTGGAGGGAGGAAGATGCACTGGGTTGGTAGAAAATAAGGAAGAGGTGGGGTATAAGGAGGCACTATATAAGGGGTTAAGCGTAAAAAAACTGCAGATCACTGAACATTTTGTAGTGACAGCATCTCAAGCATTTGTTGCAGCATGTTTTTTCCCGCTCAGCCCCTTATCATGGCTGATCTGGAGGTTATCTTAGCGAAGCTGAGAGAGGCGGCAGTTTGCAAGGGTCCTACCTGGTTTGAAGGGAGGATCCGTTCATTGCTGGATGGTGGAGAAGTTGCAGAAGAGGATCCAGCACTGTTGAGGTATCGCCTATTGTGGCAATCTAGGCCCCCTCTCCGGTTGAGTCCTGACAATGTGCAGAGCTCTAGAGGTAGATGGAGGCGGAGTTCGAGTTCAGGAAGAAGATCTGGTAGAGTGGTGACGGCCGCAAGTGATCATTTGGCCATGGCAGTGACAGAAGCCAGTAACCGGGAGGCAGCGGGGCCACTTGTACCCAGGTGGCCAGAGGTAAGGCAAGGGCTAATGTGGTCCTGCACAGCCCGGATGGGCCTGAGAGTAGTAGGGAAATGGTGGTTAGTCTGTGGAGGCAGGACCTGAGTGACGGCCGGAGTGGGACTGAGTCTGTTGACATTGGGGGTATTAAATGAGCAAATTCTTCCCAACTTGATTAATCTGGGGAGGGTGCTCCACAAGGGGAGGGACCATGGGGGGAGGCTCAGTTGATAGAGAGCAGGTTTTGGAATACACTTTTTCTTTGTTAGGTGTTTCAGTTTTGGGGGGTTCAAATGTTCAGGAGGCGGAAGCTTTGCCTAATCCAGTCCAATTAGGTCTTTTGCCCTCATATGTGGGTAGGGAGTTTCCAGGGCATGAGGCTGGGGCAGGGAAGGACATGGTGTTATGTAATGATATTGGGGAAATGTCATTAGTTTTGGATTCCTCAGGGGATGAGTTTGTCCCTCCCACCCCCACTCAGCTTAGGCCAGGGGGCACTCTTAGAGGTCATAGGGATCCTGAGGTGGGGCCATCTACAAGGGGATACACTGATCCTGATTTAAAGGAGGGGGGTGCTAGTATTTCCAAAGGAGATAATTATGCCAAAATGGTACTCACAATGTCCAATAGCACACCTATGTGCTGGTAGATGCAGACTGATAATTTTAGGTTTGGGCGTATCAGCTCACCCACTCCAGGTGTTGCCAACGATATGGTCCAAAACAGGATAAATGCACAAACAGCCCAATATTGGGCAATGAGAGGTAAGGTAGAAACCACTATACTTGTGTTATAGTAAAAAACATTTTTATAAAAAAGCTGAAAATAAAAATTGAAATTAAAAGTGTAATAGAAAAAATATTAATAACAACAAGTAGTGGTCAAGGAGATAATCCCCTCTAATGCAGCGTGTTTCTCAGCACTGAAGGGCAGTTTCCTCAGGCATTTATACACCTTACCTCTATCCATAAGTCCATAAGACACATGTTATGCATTAATCCAAACAAATCAAACATTTTATTCGGATACATAAGGCATTGTGTTTAGAATATTCAAATACATCATCATCATCCTGTTTATTTAAAATGAAGTTAAAATCATAACAAAAAATTATGGTACATGAAAAGGAAGGGAGCCCAAAATGGATTTAAAATTAATAACATCAAATGTTGACTGTTTAACATGAGACAATTTTATTGAAATACAGAACACTCAGTTAATATATGACACCAAACTGATAAGTACATTTTAATAAAAACAACAATATAGAAAAAATGGGGAACGTAGATGTGATAACAGAGAAATTCATTATGGTGGAGAGGGATATGGTTGCAACTTAAAGTTTAACTAACAGGATGATGATGTATTTGAATATTCTAAACACAATGCTCTATTGTCGACCGAAATCAGGGAGAAGATTGTTAAAAGAGAGTTCATTTAGGAAGTTGTCTTAAACCTTTACCAACTGGTTTTAGGCTTTTGTTATATATGCCAGTGTGTTGGCTAACAAATTCCCTGAGCAGGGCATGGCTCTTTTTTGCTATCTAGATGAGATAGCTGTGGCTCAAAGAACATATGGGGGTAAGGACTGGTGGGCCTATGATGAACAGTTTTAGCAGCGGCTATCAGTGAACCCGGATATGAAATGAGATGATAGGGATATGGGGCTGTGGCTCAAGATTATCTATGACCCCCTATCTGAATACCTTCTAACTGTTGGCGAAGCAATATCGCCAATGGTTCTAAAGATAAATTAAATAACAGAGGGGAAAGGGGGCAACCTTGTCTGGTGCCCCTTTGTAGGATTAGATGCTGCAATATTTCACCATTGATAATTAGAGCCAAAACCGGAGCACAGTATATTAAGTGAGTAAAATTATTCAAATACCCTGTCAAGTCAAACCGTTCCAGAGAAACAAAGAGATAACTCCATGCAATGTGATCAAATGTTTTTTCTGCGTCAACTGTCAATAATGCTAGATCTACAGTCTCCTTATGTCTAGAACATTTAAATTTATTCCAGAAAAATTCCAGCAGTGTCAATACTTTCCGCATATTTTTAGAAGGATTCCTGCCCATCATAAATCCTGATTGATTCTCATCGATAATCAGGCCTAGATGTGATTTTAATCTATTGGCTATGATAGACATTAATAACTTATAGTCAGTATTTAATACTGATATAGGCCTATATGGAGACGGGAGTTCTGCATATTTTTTTTTTTTTAAGAATTAGAGATATATTGGCAGCCGCAAAATGAGGGGAACATTTATTTTTGGAATATTAATTTTCTCCCAGAAAGCTTTTTCTTTGTCTACGTCATATTCCGAAGTATTAGAAAAAATGGGTACTTCTGAGTGCGCCTTAACAAATTCATTAAGTCTGAAAATTCAGAATTTAATAGTGATTTTGTATCTATTCGTTCAGTATATTTCATGTATTTAACCAGTACACACCCCCAGGAAGTTAAGATACCTCAACAGGCGTTGTGCAAGCAGAACGCTAACACACCGCTCCTATAAGGTAGACGATCCGGTGGAGTACAAAAAGGTCCATATATCACACGGAGTGGGAGAGAAAAAAAGAGGTTGGTACCGTCCTTCAACTTCAGCAATTACCGGTAATTTGCATATTTTTTAAAATATTTCAAAATATTCTGAAAGACGAAATCTGTGGCCACCAACTACAACTCACTATATAATAGCCAAATAAGGGTCTCTTTTTTATCAATTACATTTTCCCAGTGACTTTTTAACTTAAATGTACGAAACGGAGCCAAACCCCCAAGGGGAACAGCTATTAAAGCAAGTTAATGTCTGTCTGGATGAAATAACAAAAGTCTTGACGGATAATGTCAATTTATGATACAAAAATCACACAATTGAAATGAAAAGTACTTTATTTGCAAAGTGTTCCTATCTATAAAGGTTTTAAATTGTGAAAAAGTGGTAATAATGTTTTAAGACTGTGTGCTAATTTGTAAACATTTTTAGGTATAACCTTTTATATATACAAAGTAAAGAATTTTATTTTTAACCCTACTTGTAAGATAGCCTTCTTTAGCTGACTAAATAATTTTTATTATCTTTTATAAATTGGAAAATATACATTCTATTATTAGAAATAACGAATAGATACAAAATCACTAATGAATTCTGAATTTTCAGACTTAACGAATTTGTTAAGGCACACTCAGAAGTACCCATTTTTTCTAATACTTCTGAATAACGCCAATCTTGAGGTTTGATTGTTTTTTCTTTTGAGTGTATAATTCAGTAATACAATCGAAAGCACTTGAGACTTAGCAAATAAACGTTTTGTACGCAACTACGTCATATTCCTCATGTTTATATAACTCACTAAAATAATCCATAAAAATTCTACTAATGTCCCCATTATTAGTAAATCTATCGGTCCCGGACTTTATTGCCCATATACTGTTCTTGTGAATTGATTTCATAATTCTGGCTAAAAAATTTGCGGATCTACACACAAAACCCCCATAGAGCACCTTTTGCCTACAGACCTCTAGAGTAGTTTTTTGCTTAATAAAAATATCATATGTAGTTTTTGCATTTAAATAATTAAGCCACCTTAAGTTGGAACGATCCCCCAAATATGCTCTGTATGCATTTTTGTTTTTTGTTTTTTTATTTTTTTTATTAAGGTATTGATTCGACATTCAAAAAGGGAATTGCAGCATTATACAAGGACATTTTTAAATTACTTGTTGCAAGTTACATCTTATATATTACTTATAAAGGGTTGCCCTAGTAACAATCAGTATTTGCAATCTATATGACACAAAACAATTAGTACGAACAAATGCTGTAAAAAAAAAGAGGAAAACAATTCAACAATATGCCAACACAAACATTTTAAACCTTCACATCTTTTTAAGAGGTCACAATCGGGCCTCAAACCAATAAAAATATCAACACTTGAAGGTTACGCCCATTTTAATAGACCACTTATGGGTCTCTATATCAAGACCTCAAATTTTAATTTTAGTATAGGCTTAGTAGTGAAGCCTTCTAACTGATATAATGGGTCACTATTGGGCCCAATCATGAACTTAACGGCTTAGAAGAAGGCAATTAAGAAATACTTTAACATTGTAGACTCAACTGTTACGTTATGTTAGTCAGACCTGCTGAGCTTGGTATGATGGGTAGAGTCAATGCTATATTATTGTGAATAAGTAGATAATAAGAGAATGAGAATGGTTGCGGCATAGACAAGAGAAGCTGCTGATGTAGACCTCCTAAACTAGGAGGTTCATTATGTGTGTGTGTGTGTGGGGGGGGGGTGACTTGAATGAGATGAGCAACAGGTGCTACGACAAAAAATTGAGATGGTTTACTATAAGGGATTTACTGGAGGATGCTGAACTCTTCTGAACCCTTTGCCAAATTTTGGAAGTCCTATGGAACTTTTGGAATATACAAATATTAGCTATAGAGGTTTAAGGTAGAGGCGTCACAATAATATTAAAACTTTTACCTTTAGATTCAAGTTCCCAGACTAATAAAAAAAGAGAGGATGGACAGGGTTATACTACAATCTGCTCATATTTGAAGAAGGACATAGGCCCATGCCGCCCTGGCTGCTGGTGACGAGGCCCACACCCCTCACAACACAAATTATTAAGAGGAATATCCCAAGACCACGCTTCAAGACATATAATGAGGAAGTTACTTCACACACTTAGTGGAAACTCTAATGGCATGCCCTCCCTCATTAAGTACTAAGGACTAATAACAGGGTCCCCAATACCACGGCTATGTTATATATGAAAAATGTTTTTTTACCAGGGGACAGCAGTATTAAAGGAGCTCGAAAGACAAGAATACTAGGGTTGCATACACTGTTAAAATTAGGGAGGGGACTCATGGGTACAGGGACCACTTATAAAATAAAGAGTAGATTCACTAATTTTAGTAGTTTCCTGGGCTGATTAACCTAGTTCCATCTGGTAATTAATTGAGCATACTGAAATTGAGGAGCACCTCATAGTTATTGTATATACAGAACTCCCTGAAACAATAGCCAAAGATTAAACAGCAGTATCGCCTCTAAATATGTTGCTATAGTATATCAGGATATAAATATATAAGAGAATATAAAGCTCACCTCCAAGTGAACAAATATAAGATAGCAGGACATAGCAGAAATATGTACAATCATCTAGTATATAATATGACTAACAAATATAATGGACATATTTAAGTGCAACTGAACCAAACTTAAAACAAGAACCAGATATGCATCCTCTATAGCATAAGTTGTTTTAGCAGAGTCACTGTTAATAACATTACAGGTTCAGCAGAGACTGTTTGTGTCCAACTGTAATATCCATATATATGCCAACTCAGCAATCAATTGAACATTGTAATTAGCATCATATAAAGTATGAATGCAAAGATATTTCCCTATAAAGGGTTAACCAATTCCGCATCTTAGGAATTTGTGGCTCTCTGTTGTAGGTTCACATACTTTCAGATTATTGGAGGTATCGATTAACCGAGGCATAGATTCCCATGAGTGTGGTAAAGTCCCAGACAAGAGATTAATCGTTAGTTGCTGCATAACATTGAGACCCATCTCCTTGCTTACAATAAAAGACTCCAGGACCAAGTCTATCTTTTGTCGAATAGGAAGTCAGTATGGCATCTCTTGGGGGGCGCTTAAGCATTGCGTACTCCGCTATCTCTGCAGTCTGCCTTATAGGATCAAGGAGCTCCTCCATAGCTAGGTCATCAACCGCATCTCCCAGAGCAATAGGTCCCTGGTCAGCCATGGGCTCGCGTGCCAGAGTAGTTATAGCATCAAGACACTTTGTTTCTAGCAACAATGAGCCAGTAAGTCCCTGTGTTTTGAGGTTCTGGGAGTGTATACGGTAGTGCACAGCAGGACTCGAAGACATTGCAACCAGAAGAAAGTTCATCTATAGTAGCGTTGCTGAGGGCCCTGGCTGGGGGATTAGGAATAAAGGAGCCACAAACAGGATTGAGGGACATCGCAAAGGCCTTCCGGTACTTCTTCTTAGTAAAAAAATGATTTCCTGCAGCAAAGCATGTGGTTCCATTGTGAGTGTCGGTTGCCGGTAGTAACCTGAAGTCAGAATGGGCTATTAGTTAGGATTTAGAGTTACAATGACTTGCTCCTGGGCAAGACGGCAGTACAGCAGCCTCTGTAGTATATGTGTAGGCCAAAAACATTGACCACCTCATGGTTATTCAGGGGATCCAGATTAGGGCCGCAATTTTAGCCATTGCTCCAGAGCTCCGTAGTGGCACTTCATAGGAAGAGTTCTTCCAGGGTGATAGGTATCGATCAAAAATATTGCAGTTATTTTGCATAAAAAGTCCCAAAATTGAGAAATATATGCAGGAGCTCTTGCTATGTGCGTCCTATCACCCCGGTGGTTGGCTCTGCCCCCCCTCTGTATGCATTTTTTACTTGATTAGATATCTGAATCTCCTGTTGACCAAACCTTTTTTTTATTTGATTTTTATTTTGCCTCTTAACACTGCTTTGGCTGCTTCCCAAAATACCTCAGGTCTATCTCTATATGACCTATTATCATTAACATATTCTCTCCATTGCCCATTCAACCAATTTTGAAAGTTAACATTATTTACCAGATACTTGGGGGGGAAAAAAGACAGATTACCTGCAGAATGTAAATGTGATGCATTAAGTGTTACTGAAACAGTAGCATGATCCGAAATTATTATATCTCCAATCTCTGCTCTCCATTCCAAGCCCACCAAAGCATCTGCAATCAAGCATAAATCAATCCTGGATAAGGATTGATGTCCTTTGGACATACATGTATATGCTTTTAAGTTTGGATTCTGAGAACGCCAGAATACAGGCTTTCCTATCCCTAGTGATTATTGGGTTTCTATCTACTCTATCTAATTGAGGTTCTGCTATTAAATTAAAGTCGCCTGCTACTATAAGATTGTGGCTCAAGATTATGACTCAGGGCGGCACAGCTTTTTCTTCCAGGGCTGTCATCCAATCCTCAGGAGGGTTGTCGGCGAATATTAAAAAAGGTTTCTGTTTCGCCTTCAATGAAAAGGTTTGCAAGTGGGGAGCTTCATATAAATTTAGGCACAAATGTTCTGGGTATGGGGGTTCCCACCCCTTTACTAAATGCTTCTGTAAGGGGAAACCAAGTGGGAGCAGTGAGTTACCTGAAAAAAGGGACAACCGCGGTGAAGCTAAGCACGATAGAATGTTGGCTCACAAGGTACGCTAAATGAAAGGGCTGTAGGGATAAGGCTTTGATGTTACTTCAGGATTTTGAGTTTGGTTTTATGATCCCGTCCACGGGTGGCATCGGGCAGTTTAAGGGTAATCTCAAATCAGCGAGACAGTGGCCCAGGGTAGCGCAAGCCAAACTTGATAAGGAGGTGGCATTAAGGCATATGGCAGGTCCTCTTGAGCAACCTCCTTTTCCACATCTGTGGATTTCTCCACTGGGTGTGGTTCCCAAAAAGGAATTGTGAAAGTTTCGAATTATTCACTATATATCTTTCCCAAAGGGGGGTTCAGTGAATGATGGCATTCCGGAGGAGATGGCTTCGGTATTGTATGTTTAATTTGACAGTTCACCCATCATCTCAACACTTGTTGGGTTGTTACTTCAATTGTTACTTCAATGGTTACTATTATGTGGACCTTTGCTTGCTTATTGGGTGCTCCATCTCGTGCTCCCTGTTCGAGTATTTCAGCACGTTTTTTGAATGATTAGTGAAGGTTCAGGCAGGTTTGAAGTCGGTGGTTCACTACCTTGATGACTTTTTGTTCGTTTGCCCGGCTGGGTCTGATGTTTGTTTGACATTGAGGGATGTTTGTTATCAGGTGGCGAAGGACTTTGGGGTTCATATTGCTCATGAAAAATCTGAGGGCCCGGTGACGGTCTTGAATTTTTTGGGGATTACTATTGATTCCGAGAGAATGGCGTGTAGGCTTCCTACAGAAAAGGTTTCAGATTTAGTGGGAATAATTGGTTGATTCTTGGGGACAACCAAGGTGACTTTGAGAGATATCCAGTCACTTTTGGGTAAACTTAACTTTGTGTGTAGAATTATTCCTATCGGGAGGGTTTTTTGTTGGAGGCTGTCCTTGGCTACGGCTAAGGTGGTCAAGCCCCATCATTTTGTGAGGCTGACCAAAGAGCATAAATATGTTTTGTGAGTTTGGGTGAGTTTTTTTAATGAGTTCAATGGATCGACTTTGATCCAAAGTGACAGGGTGTCAAATGAGGAGCTGGAACTTGTCACAGATGCAGCTGGGGATGTGTGGGTTTGGTGCATATTTCCAAGGTCATTGGTGTGTGGTGGCTTGGCCGGATGCATGGGTTTTGGAAGGTCTGACCAAGAATCTTGTTTTCTTGGAACTGTTCCCAATCGTAGTGGCACTGTTTGTGTGGGAGGAGGAGTTAAGAAACAGGTCTGTGATTTTCCATATGGATAACATGGGGGTGGTCTCGGCTTTGAATAGTCTTTCGGCTTCCTCACCTCCAGTGCTTAGGTTGTTGAGATTGTTGGTACTACAGTGTTTGTGTTAGAATCTGTATATATCAGATTTATTATATAGAAGTTGGAGTGGAACACAACTGCAGAATACTGAATAAATGTATGTATGTATCACAAAACTGTGTGAAACCCTTATTGCTGGAAAGGCTTCCTTCAGTCTAGTGATAAGATTATTATATCAAGTATGAAAAGCTCATACAGAATGGAACTGGATAGGTGGATTAACAACTGTTAATATCACACTCAGATAACAACAGTATAAGCAGAGACAGATAGAGATTCAGACAGGCAGATTCACAGCTTAAGTATGCAGTATGTAGAATAATACCAGTGCAAAGGTTAAGGTATTTGCTAGCGTACTTATAACAATATAACGCCAAGGTTCAGAGTATATTGGATAAGTATATACAAGTAACGTCTTGTTAGATTGTAAATATTGAAGGTTCTTGTGGTCAGTGTAAATATTAATAGGTTGAGAAGTGCCTTCAAGGAGATGTCTCCAATGTTCAAGAGAGCGTCTAATGGCCAGTAACTCCTTGTCTCCAATGGCGTAATTCTGTTCAGCAGGTGTCATTAGTTTGGAAAAGTAAGAGATTGGATGGAGGGGATCAGAAAGAGATTTTTGTTGTGAGAGAACAGCACCAATGGCGAAATCGGAAGAGTCAACTTCTAGGGTGTATTGGTAGGTAGGATTGGGAAATTGGAGAATAGGTGCAGAGGTAAATCTGGATTTCAAATAACGAAAAGCTTGTACAGCGTCTGCTCCCCATGTGAATGGAGTTGTAGAGCCTGTTAAGAGTGTAAGTGGCTTTACGATTTTAGAGAACCCCTTAATAAATTTCCTGTAGTAGTTTGAAAAGCCAAGGAAACGTTGCAGGTCTTTTTTAGTTTTTGGTTCAGGCCAATCCAAAACTGCTTCAACTTTCTCTTTCTGCATTTGAATTCCGGATGGAGAAATATCATATCCCAGAAAGGATACCTGAGATGTGTGGAAATTGCACTTTTCCAGTTTAGCATAGAGTTTATGCGCTCTGAGACGTGCAAGGACCTGTTGGACATGCCTGACATGTTCTACCAGAGTTCTGGAATAGATGAGTATATCATCCAGATAGATGACAAGACATATATCTAGGAGATCATGAAATACATCATTAATGAAGTATTGAAAGGTGGCTGGGGCATTGCAAAGACCAAACGGCATTACAAGATATTCAAACAATCCGTATCTGGTCCTGAATGCCGTCAGCCACTCGTGACCTTCTTTAATCCTGATGAGGTTATATGCCCCTCTAAGATCGAGTTTAGTAAAAATGGTAGCTTCAGAGAGCCTCTCAAGCATCTCTGGGATCAGAGGCAAGGGATAGCGGTTTTTAACCGTACATTTGTTGAGTTCGCGATAATCTATGATTGGTCTGAGGCTGGAATCTTTGTTACGAACAAAGAAAAACCCAGCGCCAGCAGGTGAGGTGGATGGCCTAATAAACCCTTTTTTCAGATTTTCGTCGAGATATACCTTAAGTTGTTCTAACTCAGGAGTGCTTAAGGGGTAAAGGTGTCCAAAAGGTATACGGGCACCTGGTTGGAGATCGATAGGACAATCATATGTCCTATGAGGTGGCAGGTTCTCTGCTTCCGTTTTACTGAAAACATCCTTGAAATCAATATACTGAGAGGGTAAGCCCTCGGAATGAGTAGTAGTGTGTAACAAAATGGGACTAGGAAAACATGTTTCTCTGCAATAAGTGGAACAAAACTTTATTTGAAAAGGGTGCCAAATAATAGTGGGATTATGAAGTTGAAGCCACTTCAAACCCAAAACCAAACAAAAATGAGGAGAAGGAAGAACATCAAAAGAAATTCGAAATGTCCAGCTATATTGAGCATTATAGGTACAGTCTGATGAGTTATAGGACCAGAGAACATAAGCGAACCGTCTATGACTCTGATAGGTATGGGGGTGTTTTTCTTGATAAGAGGTATGTTCTTCTTGATACAAAAGTCATGGTCTATGTAGTTCCCTGAAGCGCCAGAGTCAATAATGGCGTCACTGATCTTCAGATGACTTTGCTCCAGCTGTAGGGAGACAGACATAATACAGTAAGAGGGTTGTTCAGGTGACTGTAGAGAGGTATACAAATAAGTGGACTTACATTTTTTGTTCTTTAAGAGTAGTGAACAATCCTGAACCCCGTGACTAGAGCTAGCGCAATACATGCATAAATTCCTTATGCGTCTGCGTTGCTTCTCTTCCTGAGAGAGGGGGCCTCTGAGAAAACCAATTTCCATGGGTTCTACAGAGGGTTTTGTAGGAGAAAGAGAGGTGGAGGGGGTGGATCCATAAGTGACTTTAGGTTTAACGTCAGAGGCATATTTTTCAGCCTTTCTTTCACGTAATCGGCGGTCTATCTGAATAGCCGTCTTCATGAAAGCTTCAAGGGTTGTTGGTAGTTCGATTCTGGCAAATTCGTCTTTTAATGACTCTGAAAGTCCTAACCGGAATTGGTTACGGAGGGCAACAGGGGTCCAAAGAGCATCTGTGGCGAACTGTTTGAAGTCCGTGATATAGTCTTCCACAGGTCTCTTTCCTTGTTTGAGACTCCTCAGACTCATCTCAGCAGTAAGCTGCAGGTCTGTGTCCTGAAACATCTCATCCATACTGGTAAAGAAATCCACAAGAGATGTTAAAATGGGATCCTGATTCTCTATAAATTTATCAGCCCAGTTCCTCGGATCCCCCCTGAGAAAGGAGATAGTAGTGAGGACTTTCACTCTCTCAGTGGGGTAAGACCTAGGTTTCAAAGAGAACAATAACAGACAGGCATTTTTAAATTGCCTATAGGCTTTTCTATTACCACAAAAAAGGTCTGGAAGGGACACTTGAGGCTCAATAACAGTTTCAGTCTGGTTACCCTTTATGGCAATAGACTCAGTAATAACTTTTCTAAGTGCAGCATTCTCAATTTGCAAATCATGGAGGCCTTGTGCAAGCTGCTCAACCTTTTGTGAAAGATTATACACTATTTGACGTAGGTCTGCTGGTTCCATAATTTTGGGCTCAGTATTATGTTAGAATCTGTATATATCAGATTTATTATATAGAAGTTGGAGTGGAACACAACTGCAGAATACTGAATAAATGTATGTATGTATCACAAAACTGTGTGAAACCCTTATTGCTGGAAAGGGTTCCTTCAGTCTAGTGATAAGATTATTATATCAAGTATGAAAAGCTCATACAGAATGGAACTGGATAGGTGGATTAACAACTGTTAATATCACACTCAGATAACAACAGAATAAGCAGAGACAGATAGAGATTCAGACAGGCAGATTCACAGCTTAAGTATGCAGTATGTAGAATAATACCAGTGCAAAGGTTAAGGTATTTGCTAGCGTACTTATAACAATATAACGCCAAGGTTCAGAGTATATTGGATAAGTATATACAAGTAGAAAGTACCTTGGAAGTAAAAGAAGCGTGGAGAGCAAGTAGCAATACCTTCGGTGGCGTCTGAGAGTTCTTAGCTTGAAACCGGAGAAACCGGAAGTGACGTCACGCTGTTTTGAGAACAGCGCTGAATCTTCCTGACAAGCAGAGGAGTAGCAGAGTAGGATGGAGCTGCGGCAAGAGGCAAGCAGAAAAAATATGCAACGTTACACAGGTACTTTACCCCACAGATGAGAGAGAGTGTCCTATGAAGGGAATCCACTGTAGATCAGTAGTAGTAACGGAAGGCTCAGAGAATCCTTTCTTCAAGGTGGAAATAGGAGTGAGACTTTGGCAAGCAAACCTCACTGTGGCAGAGAACTTCAATACTGAGCAAGGAGTGATAGGTGAACAGCTTATTTAAGGAAAGGGCAACCAATCAGGGAATAGTGGGTGTAGCCAGGAGAAAAGGTATTGAGACAGCTGAATCTGACAGTTTGTGTATGAATGTGTTGGTGAGAGCCAAGCATATTCCTGGGGTGTATAACTCACTTGCTAATACATTGTCTCATTTCCAGTGGTAGCGCTTTCAAGAGTTGGCCTCACAGAAAGCTGGAAGCTTGGGATGGAGAATTGGCTGAATTGTTGAAGTCTTCGGTAGCTCCAGGTACTTGGTCTGCCTATTCTAGAGTATGGCGGGAATGGGATGTGTGGTTGTCTGACAAAGGACTGTATGAGATGTATGATGACCTGGTTGTTTGTTTGTTGGAATGTTTGTGGCATTTGCGACAATTTGGCATTTCGACTTCGGCCTTGGATAGGAGATTGTCTGCATTAGCATTTCAGTTTAAATTGTTGGGCCTGGGTGATGTGACAGAGGTTTTTTTGGGTGAGACAAGTTGTAAAAGGTTTGAAAAAGAGGGGAAGAGTGTGTATAATAGATGGCCCATTACTTTTTAGCTGCTGGGGAGGATTTTGGATGTGTAGTCTGAGATTTTTTCTTCCCCTTTTGAAACCTGCCTGTTCTGCATTGCCTTTGTCTTGGCATTCTTTGGGGCATTCCATAATTCTGAATTGGTGAGCGGGAGCAGGCGGGTTCCAGGAGGTTTGTGGGTAACGGATGTGGTGGTGGCTAACTCCAGGATGGAATTATTACTATTATTATCACACTCTTTCAGAATTGGGGTGGCTAAGGAGGCTGCTGTGTTAGGTTTGAGCGAGAAGGTGGTCAAAAATATTGGGAGATGCAGATCTGAAAGATACCGTGGGTACATTAGGCCTGATTTGAGAGTGTGAATTGGGGTGTGGAAGAGGTGACCCCTCTTCTGTCTTATTTGTTTTGTTAATTTTCACCTAGATTACGAGTTTTGCGTTAACAGGGGTGCGGTGCTAACTAGCAGTTTTCCCTCACAGCTCACCTACAGACAACGCTGGTATTACGAGTTTTTAGAAACCCGGCGTTAGCCGCAGAAAAGTGAAAAATTTTGCTCCAGATCTCACCTCAATACCAGCGCTGCTTACGGTAGTGGTGAGCTGGCAAAACGTGCTTGTGGACGATTTCCCCATAGGAATCAATGGGGGAGAGCTGGCTGAAAAAAAACCTAACACCTGCAAAAAAGCAGCGTTCAGCTCTTAACGCAGCCCCATTGATTCCTATGGGGAAATAAAAGTTATGTCTACACCTAACCCTCTAACATGAACCCTGAGTCTAAAAACCCCTAATTTTACACTTATTAACCCCTAATCCGCTGCCCCCGACATCGCCGACACCTGCATAATATTATGAACCGCTAATCTGCCGCTCCGGACACCGCTGCCACCTACATTATACTTATTAACCCTAATCTGCTGCCCCCAACATCGCTGAACCCTACATTATATTTATTAACCCCTTATCTGCCGCCCCCAATGTCGCTGCAACCTAACTACATTTATTAACCCCTAATCTGCCGCCCCCAACGTTGCCGCCACTATATTAAATGTATTAACCCCTAAACCTAAGTCTAACCCTAAACCTAACCCCCCTAACTTAAATATAATTTAAATATATCTAAATAAATATTCCTATCATTAACTAAATTATTCCTATTTAAAACTAAATACTTACCTATAAAATAAACCTTAAGCTAGCTACAATATAACTAATAGTTACATTGTAGCTAGCTTAGGGTTTATTTTAATTTTACAGGCATCTTTGTATTTATTTCAACTAGGTACAATAGTTATTAAATAGTTATTAACTATTTAATAGCTACCTAGTTTAAATAAATTCAAATTTACCTGTAAAATAAATCCTTATCTAAGTTACAATTACACCTAACACTACACTATAATTAAATTAATTACCTAAACTAAATACAATTAAATACAATTTAAAAAAAATGATCTAAAGTACGGAAAAAACCCCACTAAATTACAGAAAATAATAAAATAATTACAAGTTTTTTAAACTAATTACACCTAATCTAATCCCCCTAATAAAATAAAAAAGCCCCCCAAAATAATAAAAAGCCCTACCCTATACTAAATTACAAATAGCCCTTAAAAGGGCCTTTTGTGGGGCATTGCCCCAAAGTAGTCAGCTCTTTTACCTGTAAAAAAAGTACAACCCCCCCAAACATTAAAACCCACCACCCACACACCCAACCCTACTCTAAAACCCACCCAATACCCCCTTAATTAAACCTAACACTAACCCCTTGAAGATCACCCTGCCTTGAGAAGCCTTCACCCAACCGGGCCGAAGTTCTCAACGAAGCCGGCGAAGTGGTCCTCTAGACGGGTAGAAGTCTTCATCCAAGCTGGGAAGAAGAGGTCCTCCAGACGGGCAGAAGTCTTCATCTTCTATCTTCATCCATCCGGCGCGGAATGGCTCCATCATCAAGACATCCGACGCGGAGCATCCTCTTCAAACGAAGTCCAACTGAAGAATGAAGTTTCCTTTAAATGACGTCATCCAAGATGGCGTCCCTTGAATTTCGATTGGCTGATAGAATTGATCAGCCAATCATAATTAAGGTAGAAAATATCCTATTGGCTAATGCAATCAGCCAATAGGATTGAAGTTCAATCCTATTGGTTGATCCAATCAGCCAATAGGATTGAGCTGGCATTCTATTGGCTGATTGGATCAGCCAATAGAATGTGAGTTCAATCCTATTGGCTGATTGCATCAGCCAATAGGATTTTTTCTACCTTAATTCCGATTGGCTGATAGAATTCTATTAGCCAATCGGAATTCAAGGGACGCCATCTCGGATGACGTCATTAAAAGGAACCTTCATTCTTCAGTTGGACTTCGTTTGAAGAGGATGCTCCGCGACGGATGTCTTGAAGATGGAGTCGATCTGCGCCAGATGGATGAAGATAGAAGATGCTGATTGGATGAAGACTTCTGCCGTCTGGAGGACCTCTTCTTCCCGGCTTGGATGAAGACTTCTGCCCATCTGGAGGACCACTTTGCCCGGCTTCGTTGTGGACTTCGGCCCGGTTGGGTGAAAACTTCTCAAGGTAGGGTGATCTTCAAGGGGTTAGTGTTAGGTTTAATTAAGGGGGTATTGGGTGGGTTTTAGAGTAGGGTTGGGTTTGTGGGTGGTGGGTTTTAATTTTGGGGGGTATTATACTTTTCTTTACAGGTTAAAGACCTGATTACTTTGGGGCAATGCCCCACAAAAGGCCCTTTTAAGGGCTATTTGTAATTTAGTATAGGGTAGGGCTTTTTATTATTTTGGGGGGCTTTTTTATTTTATTAGGGGGATTAGATTAGGTGTAATTAGTTTAAAAAACTTGTAATTATTTTATTATTTTCTGTAATTTAGTGGGGGGGGTTCGTACTTTAGATAATTTTGTTAAATTGTATTTAATTGTATTTAGTTTAGGTAATTAATTTAATTATAGTGTAGTGTTAGGTGTAATTGTAACTTAGGTTAGGATTTATGTTACAGGTAAATTTGAATTTATTTTAACTAGGTAGCTATTAAATAATATTAACTATTGTACCTAGTTAAAATAAATACAAACTTGCCTGTAAAATAAAATAAACTATTAGTTATATTGTAGCTAGCTTATGGTTTATTTTATAGGAAAGTATTTAGTTTTAAATAGGAATAATTTAGTGAATTGTAGTAATTTTATTTAGATTTATTTAAATTATATTTAAGTTAGAGGGTGTTAGGGTTATGGTTAGATTTAGATTTAGGGGTTAATACATTTAATATAGTTTCGGCGACATTGGGAGTGGCAGATTAGGGGTTAATAAATGTAGGTAGGTGTCGGCGATGTTAGGGATGGCAGATTAGGGGTTAATAAAATTTAACTAGTGTTTGCGATGCTGGAGGGCGGCGGTTTAGTGGTTAATATATTTTTTATAGTGGCGGCGATGTCCAGTTCGGCAGATAATGGGTTATAAATTTTATTTTAGTGTTTGCGATGTGGGGGGGGCTCGGTTTAGGGCTTAATAGGTAGTTTATGGGTGTTAGTGTACTTTTTAGCAGTTTAGTTAAGAGTTTTATACTACGGCGTTAACCCATAAAACTCTTAACTACTGACTTTTAAATGCGGTATCAGTCTTGACAGGAGAGGCTGTACAGCTCACTTTTTGGAAGACTCGTAATACCGGCGTTATGCAAGTCCCATTGAAAATATAGGATACGCAATTGATGTAAGTGGATTTGCGGTATTTTCGAGTCTGACCAAAAAAGTGAGCGGTGAGCCAGTCATTTCAAGACTTGTAATACCAGCGGCCGTTAAAAAAAAACAGCGTTGGGACCTCTCAATGCTGCTTTTTAACCCTAACGCACAACTCGTAATCTAGCCGTTTGTTTTTGCATTGTAGGAAAAAAAATGGATTTGGGTGATGGGGCATTTCTTAATCTATTGGGCCAGGAGTGCGGCGCAAATGAAAGAGAATGGCCTCCAATTGGGATGTTCTGTTTCTCAGTGGGAGGTTAAATGGTTTGGAGTTAGATGACTCCGCTGGGACCATTTATTGCCTATATTTGTGGATTATTGCAGACATTTTCTGAATCCAGATGTTCTGATTGTACATGCAGGGGGTAATGATTTGGGGTTTATGTCACAAAGGGATTTGGTTAGGAAGATTAAGAGGGATTTAGGGAGGTTGAAAGATTTGTACACTTCTTTAAGAATAGTGTGGTCTGACATGTTGCCCAGGTTATTTTGGAGGGCAGCGTGGAATCCTGATTGGATAAGAGCAGGAGGAAGGTGAATAAGTTGATTGGGGGTTTTGTTAGGAGGATTGGGGTTACAGTAGGCCGCTATCCAGACTTTGCAGAGATTGGTGATGGAGAGTTATTTTTAGATAACGGGGTCCATCTTAATGAGTTTGGCTTGCAGCTGTTTATTCTGGACTTTAAGGATACTTTGAAAGACCTATGGAGGTTGGCAGGACTGGGCTGATGGAATCAGGCCAGTCATTGGCGGGGGTGCTAGTTCGCTCCCATTCATGCATAAAATATGGCGAAGTTAGAAGGGTTACAAATTTGCCTCTCCATGGGGTGGGAGTGCAGGTAGGCTTGCCACCTCGGCCATATTTTCCTGGACACTTATGAGTTACACATGCTGCAGGGTGTGCAGGGAAGAACATGTATTGTGCTGTTCATCAGCACTAGTCATGTGATGTCCAGAGGTACAATACATGTCTTGTCCTGCTTACTCTGCAGCATGTGTAACTTATAAGTGTCCAGGAAAACATGACCAAGGTGGCAACTCTATGCTCAACCCCCAAGGTCTCTTAAGGTTGTGGATTTCAAGGTCCACTGTGCAGTTTGTGGATTTCTAGGGGCAAGGGGTTCCCTAGAACCAGGTGGAAAGAATGTTTTAAAGGGCTCAACAGGTATTTATTAGGTTGTGTCCAGTGAATTGACGGCCATATTAATAGTTAGGCGAGCTAGCACCATTCAATGGTCCAGTTTATGGTATGGTGATGTTTTTTAGGATAACAATTTTAATAACAAATGGTTAGATTCTGAGTTTTGAGCGCTAAAGGGAAAGTAAAGAACGCAACAAAAGTGGCGTTATTTAATCCCTATAGCACTGCTATTACAAGTTTTGAAAAACCCGGTTTGCGCGTATGATATGGAGATTTTATACTCCATACCGCGCCAAAAAAAAGCAGTGTTTTGATGTGCTCATGCACGCTTTCCTCTTAGACATCAATGTGGAGAGCCGGCCAAAAAAAAGTCTAACACCTGAGATCACGGAAACAAAAGCTCCGTAACGCAGCCCCATTGATGTCTATGGGGAAAAAGAAAATACAGTTTAAACCTAACACCCTAACATAAACCCTGAGTCTAAACACCCTTAATCTGCTGCCCCAAACATCGCCGACGCCTGCCTACAGTTATTAACCTCTAATCTGCCACTCCCGATATCGCCACCACCTAAATAAAATGATTAACCCCTAATCTGCCACTCCCGATATCGCCGCCACTATACTAAATTTGTTAAGCCATATTTTGCCGCACCCCAACATCGCCGCCACTTTACTAAAATTATTAACCCCTATTCCGCTGCTCCCCAACATCGCAGCAACTAAATAAAGTTATTAACCCCTAAACCTCTGGCCTCCTACATCACTACCACTAAATAAACCTATTAACCCCTAAACCACCAGCCCCCCACATCGCAATAACCTAAATGAAACTATATTAACCCCTAAACCTAACCCTAACATAACCATAATCCTAACCCAAACCCTAACACTAACACCCCCTAACTTTAACATAATGAAATTAGATCAAAATTAAATTTACAATTATTAACTAAATAATACCTATTTAAAACTAAATACATACCAGTAAAATTAAACCTAAGCTAGCTACAATATAACTAATAGTTACATTGTAGCTAGCTTAGGTTTTATTTTTATTTCACAGGTATGTTTGAATTTATTTTAACTAAGTATACAAGTAAGTAAATAGTTATTACTAGTTAAAATAAATACAAACTTACCTGTGAAATAAAACCTAACCTGCCTAACACTAAAACCTTACAAAAAATAAAAAAAACTACCATTACAAAAAATAAAAAACCAAAATTATCCAAAAAAATAAAGATTATTAATATTTTAATACCCTTTTAAAAAACACCACAAAATAAAAAAGCCTAATCTTGAATAAACTACTAGTCTTTTGCTCCAAAAAAATACAAACCCCCACCCCCCAAACTACCAAGGGCCCTTAAAAGGGCCTTTTGGGGGGGCTTAAAAGTGCCTTTTGTAGGACATTGCCATAAGTTAAACAGCTCTTTAGCTAAAAAAAAAAAAACTAAAAATATACATTACACAAAATAACAAACAAATTATCAAAAATAAAAAACTATTTCTATTCTAATACCCATAAAAAACACCCCAAAATAAAAAACCTAATTTAGAATAAACTACCAATGGTCCTCAAAAGGTCATTTTGTAGGGCATTGTAATAAAGATATCAGCTATTTTAGTGAAAAAAAAATACAGACCCACTAACATTACAACCCCCCCCCCAAACCCACAAAATAAAAAAAAACTATCTAAAAAGACCTAAGATGCCCATTGCCCTGAAAAGGGCATTTGTATGGGCATAGCCCTTAAAAGGGCATTTAGCTCTTTTACTGCCCAGACCATAAACTAAAAAATAAAACCCACCTAATAAACTCTTAAATAACACTATCCCCCTGACGATCCATTTACAGTTTTTGAAGTCCCGCTTGAACGATCTTCATCCCAGAGTTGAAGTCCTAATCCAGGCGGCGAGAAGTCTTCATCCAGATGGCCTCTTCAATCTTCATCCTGGCGGCGAAGTCCCGATCCAAGCAGCGAGGAGTCTTCATCCAGACGGCCTCTTCAATCTTCATCGAGGCGGCATCTTCTATCTTGATCCCGAAGGCACGGAGTGGGTCCATCCTGAAGACATTCGGCATGGAGCATCCTCTTCATATGGTCGCCGCCGTACACTTGATCTTCAATACAAAGGACACTATTCAAGATGGCATCTCTTGCATACCTATTGGCTGAAAAATTTAAATCAGCCAATAAGAATTAGGGCTGCTAAAATCCTATTGGCTATTCAAATCAGCCAATAGGATTTAAGCAGCTCTCATTCTATTTGCTAATTCAAATTTGAATACCATATTTTCAGCGTTAAAAGATGAATGCACAATCTAGCTGAAGGTTATTTATGGTTATTTAGAAAGTGGTTACTTATAAGATGTTAAATTTATATATGTAATAAAGGTGATGCGGCCAATTTATACCAAAATAAGGAGTCTGGGGTTTTTATTATATTAAGGTATTGGAAAATAATTGAGAGGTTTTAAAGGTCATTTTGGCCAAAAAATTGATAACTTAGAAGGTCAAAGGGTCCCTGGAAGGGGGCAGGCCTAACTGGAAGGGACTTTGACCTGGAGGGAGTAAAAGGCACTGTGTTCGTAGAAAATAAATAAGAGGTGGGGTATAAGGAGGCAATATATAAGGGGATGAGCAGAAAAACCAGCAGATCACTGAAAATGTTGTAGTGACAGCATCTCCCTCCTGCCCACCATTTTATAGGCATCAATTTTCTTTCTTTTGTCGCAGCTACATGGTGGGGGTGCTAGTTCGCTCTCATTCATGCATAAAATATGGCCAAGTGAGAAGGATTAAAAATATGCCTCTCCATGGGGTGGGAGTACAGGTGGGGGATTTCTAGAGGCAAGGGGTTCCCTAGAGCCAGTGTTTTAAAAGGCTCAACAGGTATTAGGTTGTGTCCAGTGAATTGACGGCCATATTCAAGGGACATGAAACACAAAATGTTTATTTCATGATTCAGATAGAGAATACAATTTTAAACAACTTTCTAATGTACTTCTATTATTTAATGTGCTTCCTTCTCTTGTTATAGTTGCTGAAAGGTTTATCTAGGAAAGTTCATGAGCAGCAGAGAACCTAGGTTCTAGCTGTTGATTGGTGGCTTCATATATATATATTGATTGTGATTGGCTCACCCATGAGTTTAGTTAGAAACCATTAGTGCATTGCTGCTCCTTCAACAAATGGATACCAAGAGAATGAAACAAATTAGATAATAGAAGTAAATTAGAAAGTTGTTTGAAATTGTATTCTCTATCTGAATCATGAAAGAAAAAAAATTGGGTTTCATGTTCCTTTAATAGTTAGGTGAGCTAGCACCGTTCAATGGTCCAGTTTATGGTATAGTGATGTTTTTTAGGATAACAATTTTAATAACAAGCGACTAGAGTACGAGTTTTGCGGTATGAGTGAAAAAGCAGCATTATGGTTCTTTTTCACTGCCGCTGGTATTACAAGTTTTGCCGATATATCTGTAGTGCACACTTTACTTGCCGTAACGCAACGTAACTACCGCAGCTTTCAAAAAGTCCTTTTTCAATGGGACTTCCACAGCGCCAGTATTACGAGTTTGCCTGTTCGGCCAAAAAGTGACCGGTACAGCCCATAACTACAAGATCCCTACAGTAAACTGAAAGTCAGTAGTTATGGCTTTTATGTTACAAAGCCATAACATAAAACTCATAAACTACCTATTAACCCCTAAACCGAGGCCCTCTCGCATTGCAAACACTAAAATAAAATCATTAACCCCTAATCTGCTGCTCCGGACATCACTGCCACTATAATAAACATATTAACCATTAAACCGCGGCACACCCGTATCGTAAACACTAGTTAAATATTATTAAGCCCTAATCTGCTGTCCCTAACATCACCGCCACTATACTAAAGTTATTAACCACTAAACATAACCCTAAGTCTTACCCTAACACCCCTAACTTTAATATAATTAAAATAAATCTAAATAAAAATTACTATCATTAAATAAATAATACCTATTTAAAACTAAATACTTACCTGTAAAATAAAACCTAAGCTAGCTACAATATAACTAATATGTATCTAGCTTAGGTTTTATTTTTATTTCACAGGCAAGTTTGTATTTATTTTAATTAGGTAGACTAGATACTAAATAGTTATTACTAATTAAAATAAATACAAACTTTCCTGTGAAATAAAACCTAACCTGCCTAACAACAAAAACCTTACAAAAAATAAAAAACTACCATTACAAAAAATAAAAAACCTACCATTACAAAAAATAAAAAAACGAAATTATCCAAAAATATAAAGATTATTCCTATTCTAATACCCTTTTAAAAACTATTTACTAGCTACCTAGCTAAAATAAATACAAATTTACCTGTAAAATAAAACCTAACCTGAGTTACACTAACACCTAACCTTACACTACAATTAAATAAATTACATCAATTAAATGCAATTAACTAAACTACAAAAAAATAAATTGCACAAAATAAAAAAGAAATGATCAAATATTTAAACTAATTACTCCTAATCTAATAGCCCTATCAAAATAAAAAAGCCCCCCTCCCTAGCCTACAATAAACTACCAATGGCCATTAAAAGGGCCTTTTGCGGGGCATTGCCCCAAAGAAATCAGCTCTTTTACCTGTTAAAAAATAATACAAACTACCCCCAACAGTAAAACCCACCACCCACACAACTAAACCTCCCAAATAAAATCCTATCTAAAAAAACCTAAGCTCCCCATTGCCCTGAAAAGGGCATTTGTATGAGCATTGCCCTTAAAAGGGCATTTAGCTCTTTTTCTGCCCAAACCCTAAGCTAAAATGCATGTTTTTATATACACAATTTGATTATACTGTTTCATATTGCTGTATAAAGGAGTAGTATTATTTTAGAAACTCTTATGCATTGTCTTTATAGCAACTAACAAATTGGTTGTAATTATGAAAGGTTCTGTTTCTTCAATAACTGTATTTTAAATTTTGTATTCTAATGATTCTGTATTTTAATGGTTCTGTAAATGCCCGCAGTTTGCGCACAAATGCACTGCTGAGCATAATCAATTGTTATCCTGTTTTTAAAGTTTAGAATGAGACCTGTAAAATTTATGAATTGTCTTTTGTTGTTAGAATGGTTAAATCGCTGTTCACAAGGGTGTGTACTTACAATGCATCCGGATTGGTAGTTACCATTAACCAATCAGGTGGAAGCACCGGCCTTAAATAGAAACATTCTATTCAGCATATCATCTTGCTCTTGATAAAGCCCGGGCATACACCGGGGGAAACGCGTCGAGCTATCTACATGTTCTAAGAAGGGATCGGATAAAGCCTCCCACCGTGACCCAAGCTTTGTGCAGCTCTCAGACGGAAAAGTGAGACGTACAAGCCGGCTGTGGTCTTCCTTGCTTCCGGATAAAGAATTGTTCACATCATAGATTGTGAAAGGCTCTTTTTAACCTACCGTTTGTAAGTAGGATTTGTATTGTGTCTTGTATATGTGCCAATAAAACTGCTAACTTGAATCTCGGTTCTTCTGCGCTGTTCTTACTTCACAGCTTTTTTAAAAATAAAACCCACCCAATAAACCATTAAAAAAACCTAACACTAACCCCCGAAGATCCACTTACAGTTTTTGAAGACCGGACATCCATCCTCAACGAAGCCGGGAAAAGTCTTCATCCAAGCGGCAAGAAGTCCTCAACGAAGCCGGGAGAAGTCGTCATCCAAGCGGCAAGAAGTCATCCTCCAGATGGGCAGAAGTCTTCATCCAGACGACATCTCCTATCTTCATCCTTACGACGTGGAGCGGCTCCATTTTCAAGACATCCGGCGCAGAGCATCCTCTTCTTTCCACTGCTCTTCAAGAATTAATTCTCCTTTAAATGATGTCATCCAAGATGGCATCCCTTGAATTCCAATTGGCTGATAGAATTCCATCAGCCAATCGGAATTAAAGGTGAAAAAATCCTATTGGCTGATTGAATCAGTCAATAGGTTTGAGCTCAAATTCTATTGGATGATTGGAACAGCCAAATATAAATATAAAACTCAAAGCCCTGGATTCTCACCAGCACTCACAGACAGCGGCACAGCTCTCAGGGACTAAGGCAGTAAACCTCAGCCAAACCTGGGTGCAAAGCACATAGGAAGAATTACAAAACAGAAGATTTGCATGTGTCTAAGGAAATGACAAAGGACCTGTGTCACACTTGTTTGTATCTCAGTGTGTTTTGTTGAAGACATGAATTGTGTGGCTGTAGGTTAGGGATCCAGTGATGAAGAGACCTTGATGTGGTCCTGGGCTTATCACCATTTGGCTGAATGTTGTAATTCTTCCATTTTGCTTTTAATCTAGCTGTGTGTTTGCAAGAGAGTGCCAGACTTTCTTTGTGCATTATGTGCAACAGCAACACACTATAATCTGTGCAAATCCAGATTTTAGCATTTTGCTGTTGCACAAGTATGAATTTGGTAACGAAAATAGTAGAGCTGCGTAAAGGCCCGCCTTCTTTCACATTCAGAGGTTAACAAAACCTCTTAATGCACATCTCTAATATATATATATATATATATATATATATATATATATATATATATATATATATATATATATTTGTATGTGTGTATGTAAACATGTCTATATATGTGTTTATATGTGTAAATATGTATGTGCACACATACAAACATATATAAATACACACCTTCAACTATCCAATAACAATGGACATTTCAAAGTAAGAGATTTCCGGTGGGAGGAGCAGCCTCGCGCAGATCCACTGCGCGCTCCACATCCTGAGCTATTGACAAAATGCTGACACGCCATTTTCCATAGGCCGAGGAAAATACACTTCAGCCCGGAAGCCATTGGCAGCTGTAGGGAACAGTTGTCGGCGTGCAGAAGTCTCACTACAGCTAGTGGCCGATATGCTGCGGTCGATTGCCGATAGACCACACGGTGGAACCAGGGCATAATTCTACACCCAGCTGGAAACTGTTCAGATCGTACGGCCCGGGACGCATCTGCTTCAGGGGGAGGTGGAGCGTTGCTGGGGAGGACCCGATCTTGGAACTTGCATGTTGACTCAAAGTTTTGCTGACAAGCTGTACACAGTAGCCCCAAGAGTTTACACCCTTGTATGCAACTTGGTCTATCTGGCATAGTCTACAGAAGGAATGAACAACCCCTGCTAATTCATGTGTAAGTCCCTGAGTCTCTTCAGGGTGAAAGTAAGAAGAGATTGTGGGGGGAGAATCACATTGTTATAATACAATACACAAAGTTTAATGAACTGGGTTAACTGACTTGACTCACTGGTACACGTTAAAGGCAATACTAACGACTTACGGATCTAGTATGATGTCTGCAGATTTTTTTGAACACCTCAATTTCCTATACACGCCGATATACGCCGATACACTTATATGGTGATGTTTGTATATCTGGTCATCATAAGATAGCAAGTGGCTGTAACTTCAGTTAAAGCTACTTTAAAGGCACAATATATAGCTTTAAAAAAGTGGAGCTAATTTCATGCAGAACTACATCCTGTATTAGCCCATAAACTCTGCTATTTTCCAAGAAGCTGGGCACTATTGAGAATGTATTGCTGCCAGGGCTGCTGATAGGGATCGATGGCTTGTCTCCTACTGCTAATTGCCGCTTGACAGATTGCTGGCCTAGAAGATAATATACCAACAGAGCCATATTAATCATACGGATACTGACATCAGAGTCACCTGTAACAGCCTGAAGTGCACTTTTTTTTCAAAGGGTCTGAGCCTTGTAGTGTATCAAATTGACTTTCCCTTTTGTCTTATAGACTGAAGAGGTGGGGAATCTAGTTTTTGTATGTTCTTTTTTCTTTGTTCTGATACCTTAACCATCTAGCTGACATTCCCTAGCAAAGTCAATAGAAGGTATAGAACAAATTCATCTGATTGCAGCTGTGTAGTAAATATACTCCCCTCTATAAAGAATATACACCTTTTCACATGTTAAAAACCATTGAGGTAACTTTCCTGGATCAGTTTGTTACCTTGAATGGTTTGTTGGCTCCTGACTAGAAGCCAGGATTACAAATTTTTCATTCTGGAGATTGCTTTCATACACTGGGATAATTTCCCCATACGACTTTACTTTGCACATCCCACACTACCTTTCTCATATCTCTGATATAGTATATCACATACAAATTCCCAATCCACACTCCCTCACTCCACCTTTTTTTTTTTCCCTTTCTCCTCTCTCTCTCCTCCTTCTCACACACACTTGACCTCATTACTTGAAAACACCCTTTATGGATAAATATTTCTCACCTAAAATACACGCAATGCCAGCAAAATCTAAAGACAGGAGACCGAGGAATAACTTGGAAGCCAACTCAGATCTTAGATTAGAGATGAATAGCTTAAATATAAGTAAATCTGATATTGATGAGATCTCAAAACTAGTATCGCAGACACTTCCTCACTTTCCTCTGATATGAAAAATTTCACCTCCAGACTTTCAGAGGTGGAGACCAGAATCTCGGACATTGAGGACTCCTCTGTTAATTTGGAACAAATTACCCAGCAACATACAATAAAATCTGTGAACTCACTGAAAAAATAGAAGAACTAGAGAATAGGTCAAGCCAGAATAATTTAAGGGTGGTTGACCTACCAGAGAGCTCCAGTTACCAGGATTTAATATATTTCGCTGCCATAACATTTACGCAATCATTAGGCATTAATTTACAAGTACAGAGTATTCCTGTAGAAAGAGCGCACCAGATTGGTTTTATTAGAAATTTACCAGAAAACACATTACAGAAGCGACCTATTATGATTAAATATCTGAACTTTCAGGATAAAATTAGTATCTTAAGAGCATACAGGAAAATGCAAAATGTTGAAGTTGATCATAATAAAATATTGTTATTTAAGGATTTTTCTTCTCAGACAGCTTATAAACGGAAAGAAATGGCGCCATATTGTACCTCACTGATCAACTTGGGTCTCTCAGCTAGACTATTATACCCGGCTAAGATTTAACTTTTTAATGATAATGAAACAATTACGTTAGAAACTCCCCAAGAGGCCAAGGTCTTTACAGACAAATATAGAGAAAGAAAGTAGATACCACACAGAAAATGGTTACTTCTCCACATATATGCTAATATGGTTCACCGCTTACATATCTATAAGCAGTATAGAGTGGAAGTTCTTCTTTTTAAAGGGTACTATAATGTTGAATTATGTGAGTCAAGGGGGCCGGGGGGAGGAGGTTGTCCCTTTTTTTCTTTTTTCTTTTTCTTTTTTTTTTTTAAATCTATTTTTAGATTAAAATGTCTATGTTAAAGATCATATCTTGGAATGTAGGAGGGATCACGAGTCCGATAAAAAGAAAACGGATACAAGCCCAACTTAATAAAAGTAAGGTAGATATAGCTCTTTTACAAGAGACACATTTATCAGCAGAAGGACATATAAAGTAAAAATATAACTGGGTGGGGGAAGTTGTTTTTACCCCTTGCGCTACGCGTAAATGAGGAGTTGCTATGTTATTTAGAAAAGGGCTAGAATATCAAATCATTTCACAGGACATAGATCCAGAGGAACGCTATATAATTCTAAGAATAAAAATGGGATTTTGTATACTCACCTTATGTAATGTATACGGACCAAATAATACTGATGAGAATTTTTGGGAAAGGTTGAAAGCTAAACTGTTTGAATATGCAAATACAAATTTAATAGTGGCTGGTGACTTTAATATGGTCTTTAATAACATTGATAGACTACAGACCACCAGCCAACATGATATTAAGATACCCCAAAAAGCGCAGAGAATTCTTAAATCCTTTTGCAGTAATGATTAAAGATATTTGGGGGCTTCTATACCCTAACACCCGAGCATTCCCATATAAATCTAAGCAATATAGATCTTTTTCACGCATTGATTTTTTCCTAGGCTCAGACAGAATATTTGGCTTTGATGTAAAAGCTCAGATAGGGGATTTCACTTTCTCTGATCATGCTCCTATATCACTAGAACTGAAGTGGGGTGATAGCAACTATGAACCAGCTAGAAGCTATACTTTCCCCAGATATTTGTTTAAAACACTGAGTTTAGAAATCGTTTTGTTTCTATATGGCATGAATATGCCATTCAAAATATCTCCTATTTACATAAAAAATAGATTTTCTGGGAAACTGCTAAAGCCGTGATCCGAAGAGAAATTAAAAAGTACACTATTAGACTTAAAAAGAAAATTCTTTCTAGGGAATATGAATTATTAAACTATCTTAAAAACAAATATAATGCGTATATAACGGTACCTAATCAGATTAACTGGCAAAAATATATGAAGGCCAAACAGGATTGGGAAATCATCAACCTACAGAAAGCCTCCACTCAGGAGTTGCGATATAGAACCAATTTTTATAGATATGGTAATAAGATAGGAAAGTTATTATCTAAATGTGTAAAAATGCACAAATCCTATAAGTCTTTAAAATCTATTACAATAGATGGGAAAATAGCTACTAAGATTTAGGTAATTAAAGCATGGTTTTATGAATTTTTAAAAAAATTATATTCTGCCCCACTGATTAATGAGCAAAAAAAAGAGGCCTTCTGGGAAAATGTTTTGCTGCCTAAGTTGTCCACACATAAATCGGACATACTTAATGCACCTATATCGGAACTTGAAGTATCTCAAGCAATTGATAGTCTTAAATTAGATAAAGTGGCGGGTCCAGATCTTCTAACTGCTGAGTTATATAAAATTCTCAGAAATTAGATAAATACCCCCCTGGTGAATCTATTTAATGATTATTTTTGTAACGGTATAACTCCCTCAGCTTTTTTTCAGCCTCCAAAATTACGTTGATTCTCAAAAAGGGTAAAGACCCAGTACCAATTGACTCTTATCTCCCTATCTCATTATTAAACTCAGACTATAAAATATTTACAACTATTTTAGCACAGAGGCTTAAACCAATGCTCAGTTCTCTGATTCATGCGGACCAGGTCGGCTTTATGTCACAAAGGAATCCCTCCGCAAATATTCGAAAAATATTTCTCTTATTAGACTTCTTCACCACCCCTAAATGCAGACATAACCATCATCTAGCCATCTTATCAGTTGACGCTCAAAGGCGTTTGATTCAATTACATGGGACCATCTGTTTCATACTATGAAAATGTTTGGCTTTAGAGATTACTTCTTAAATTGTATCCAGGCCATATACACGAATGCTTCTTCAATGTTAGTGGTTAACGGTTCACCTACAAAATCTTTTCCTATTACTATGGGAACATGACAAGGATGTCCAATTTCTCCCCTTCTCTTTAACATTGCAATTGAACCATTGGCAATAATGCTTAGAAAAAAACTAAAGGGGATTTCTTTGGGAGATAAACGTCTTAAATTACTATTATATGCAGATGATCTGTTATTATTTCTTTACAATACTCAAATAGAGATTCCTAAGATCTTAAATATAATCTCTGAATGTGGTTCCTTCTCGGGCTATAAAATTAATGTAACCAAGTCAGAGCTATTATGGATTAGTACCCCACTGCAGATGGATTATGTACCTCCCTTTAAAATCGCAGAAAAATTTATAACATATCTTAGAATTAAAATTAGTATAAATTCTATCAATTGGTACAATCTGAACTATACTCCTTTATTATTGAAAATTAAAAATGACTTGATGATTGGGCTAATCTGCCTTTGTCGATTACCGCAAGAATTAACTTAATTAAGATGATTGTGTTACCCAAATTGTTGTATTTAATGCAAAATATTCCTATTCTTATAACAAATACAGATCTCAAATTTCTTGATAACTGTATTAGGACATTTATTTGGGGATCTGGCAGAAAGGGGATAGCCTTGCATAAATTAGCCCATTTAAGACAATTTGGAGGTCTAGCACTTTCAATATTTTCTATCTATAACAGAATCTGTCTTGCGAAGGTTGCTATGGATTGACTCACTGGCAGGAATCATGTTGCATTTTTAGAAGTGGAACAAAAGCTAATCTATCCTTTCTCCTTAAGCGCTTTACTACATTGCCATAATAAATGTAATAAGATTAAGAAAAAAATACACTATATTTCATATCATTAAAGCTTGGTCTATTCTGTCTATTTTAAAATGTAATCCCTTTATTTCTGAATTATTACCTATTACCTGGAATCCTTGCTTTATATCTGTCCTTAATAATACATTATTTAATAGATGGGCCTCTTTGGGTCTGACCCATCTAATTCAATTTAAGGAGCCTGAAAATTCAAATGTATATACCTTTGAAGATCTTAGAAATCGCTTTCAACTGAGAAACACAGATTCATATGCATATTTACAAGTCCAGCATTGGTATCTTGAAACTATTAAAGATCGTAATATGGAATGGATACATTTTGGCATAAAAATGGGTCTATCTCTTTATAAATTGGGTAAGCACTCTATTAGTTATTGGTATAAGATGGTTCTATCAGAATTGGTTGAGCTTAATGTGCTCGAAATTTGTTTAAAATGGCATGTAGCCCTTCCTATGTTAGATACACATAAAGTAAAACACAGTATAATATCTGTCGAAAACGCCACCCTGTCTGCATCATGGCAGGAATCTCACTTTAAAATTATAAACAGAGTGTATCTCTCTCCTTACAGAATCAGTAAATGGTACCTTAGCTCTCAGAATGTATGCACTAGATGTAGTTTTGCTGAGGCTGACCTGGTCCATATGTTTTGGACTTGCCCGAAAATTCATCAATTTTGGAAACGTACACAATTCTGGCTAAATAAGGTGCTTACCTCTCACATCGTACTACATTTACGACATTTTTTTTTTTTTCAATGGATGCAAGCGATAAGGTATATAATGTTGACTTTATTAATACAACGATTCTAGAAGGAAGATATCTTGAAGAATTGGAAGATGAATAGAGAACCAACTATTAACAATTTAACTTTTCTATTACAATCACAACTTATAATAGAACAGATGGATTGTGCTAATAACTCAGAAATGCAGCAAAATAGTTTTGTCCTAAAATGGTTGGACTTTATTAAATTATATAAAAATACCCAACAAAAGCAGCTTTTGACTCCCTTTCAAAATTTAGAAAGAAATGCATAGATGAACAGGATGAACAGTACTATGATTCTCCCTTCTTTCTTTACCCCCCCCCCCCCCCGACCCACCAGGAACTCCTTTTCTTGTACAGAAACCACCACTTGTCTCTAGTGGTTTTTTTGTTCTCTTCTGATAAAATTAAAGGTCGAGCAAAGGACATCTTATTATAACTTATCTGTCATTGAAGTTATTATGTGTAAGTCCTTGTCTTTTATTTTATTTTATTTTATTAGGAGAATAGTTTGGATGTGATAGACTCTACTTTATATATATATATATATATATATATATATATATATATATATATATATATATATATATATATATATATATATATATATATATATATATATATATATAAGCAACAATAATGAAGAAAGGAAAATGGCACATAATAGTGACATTCAAAAAAGACTGGGAATACAGCACTCTTTTTAAAAAACAGACGAAAACACTTGTAGAATTTTGCAATCAAAAAAAGTTTTATTGTGCGGCCAGCGAGTCCGGACCAGTCCAGATCCACCTAGGCAGTGGCATAAATAGTGTAAACCATAATTTATTAGGTCTGATGTACACCAGATAGCTTTTCTTCCACTTGCAGCACTATGTCTAGCTGTTTGCTAATTGCTTCACATGTGAAATAAACCTACTGTAGCTACATCCTGCATGGGTAACATTTGGGCCGGCCCTTTGGTGAAACTTTTCGCTTTGATTAAAAGTTTAACCGTTTGTTATTATATTTTGGTTATGGTTTACACTATTTATGCCACTGCCTAGGTGGTTCTGGACTGGTCCGGACCCGCTGGCCGCACAATAAAACTTTTTTTGATTGCAAAATTCTACAAGTGTTTTCGTCTGTTTTTTAAAAAGAGTGCTGTATTCCCAGTCTTTTTTGAATGTCACTATTATGTGCCATTTTCCTTTCTTCATTATTGTTGCTTATAATTAATGAATGGGTCTGCACCAACAGTATTTGTTGTAATACAAGATAGAAGTGTATGAGTACTCTCTTCACTTCAACACTTGGTCTTCCTGCTATTTTTTCCATCCACCCACTTTGGCCTCGCTTCCATTGAGTCGTAATTCAGTTTGCGTGCACTCGCAAACCGATAAATATGCTGTCGGAAGCAATATCGTTTATCGACTGTTTCCAATGGCGCGTTATACCTCAATATCGGCAGCCGGACTTCGGCTGCCGAAAAGATCTTCGCGTCCCATAGAAAGTAATAGAAGCCGTTAATCGATAAATTATACCAGGTTTCCAATGAAAGCGCTAACCGTTAATACATTGTCGGAGGCTGTCAATACATTGAGAAATATTACCCCCAGCTCAACTAGGTGTAAAAGAGGAAAATTGTGCTTTTTGAGACCTATTTTCTATTGAAATTATAAAACTTGCAAATAATGCAAGTGTTTTAATGTAGAAATAAATTGTTATAAGTAATATTTATTGTTGTCTCATGTATAGAAATAGTTGAACTTATATTCTAATAGAAATATCAGTATATATTTAAATATAATAATATATGCAAGAACATATCTACAGAATGCAAACTAGACCTATGCCTAGGGCAGCAATAAATATTACTTATATTTATGAAGTGTTAAATATAATTATATTAGAAAATAGTATTTGATTATTAAAAATATGGATAAGTGTTTTTTTATTTTTCTTGAGAGGCGATCACAGGTAAGAAGCACGGACGTTAAACGTAAATTCTATAGCGTAAGGTCGGGTTACCTTAGCAACTAATTGATTTTCAAGAAATCCGACGTCAGATGGAAGCGTTAACACAACGTTAACTTACAGCTACACGAAAAGAGCGACTGCGCGCAACACGCTAATCTTTTCAATGGAAACCTGGTACTAAAATGCAGCCGTAAATTACTTTTAGCTGTCGGCCGCTTCGGTAGCTTACGGCTCCATTTTTAACGACTCAATGGAAGCGAGGCCTTTATATTTAATATATATATATATATATATATGTCTCCTGTTATTTTATCTTATGTCACGTAAATACCTAATACTGCTGGAGATCATTGATGAAGATGTATACTATACGGTTTAGAGATTGTTAAACTAATGACGATTTTGTACATCCATGGTTTTGTATTTTTTCTTTTGTTTTCTTGTACGACCTTAATAATAAAATATGACATATGAAAAAAAAAACAATTTTAAACAAATGTATTATGTTTTTTATGAGTTTTTTTTTAAAGAGAAATACTTCAAATACTTATGTTTTTCACTAAGAATATGGACAAGATTGTTTGCACAAACAAGATTTGATCTTTATTTTCCCACAATGGCTTCTAATAATGGATGCTGATCACTGAAATAACAAATAGGCTATGGAGTCTCTGTATGTGTTTTCCAGTTGGAGAGAGTGGTCTTTATTATAAATGTTTAACAATATTAATCTCAGTTGTTTATTGACATAATTGTTATACTAGTCATGCTCAATCAATTATTGTTTTTAAACTATTAATTTGTTAAAGGTATTTTTTTTTATTCATTTAAAAAGAACTTGTTTTCCATTTTGTTGAGATTTTTATCTAAAATCAAGAAGATCAATGTGGGATATTAATTTCATTAAGAAGAATATTTCTGCAACTTATCTTCTATAACAGGATTTTAACAGTTCTCACACTGTTAATCATGAAACTACCAAGTGACAAGGCTTTAAAGATAGTCCAAAGTTGCAGGATTCAATTTACATACCATGTTTTCAAAAAACCCACTGTACAGACTGCGATTTCAAACTTCACTCACTCTGTACATAGCAAATTTTTATTGCATTTCTATAGCTGTGGGAAGATCATGGTTTTAAACAATACTAAATGGTAAATACTTAAAGGGACACTAAAACCAAATATTTTCTTTTATGATTCAGATCGAGCAGGCAATTTTAAGAAACTTTCGAATTTACTCCTATTATAAATTTTCTTTGTTCTCATGCTATCTTTATTTGAAAAAGCAGTAATCTAAGCTTAGTAGCCAAACCATTTTTGGTTCTGCACCCTGGATAGTGCTTGCTGATTGGTGGCTACAGCTAGCTACCAATCAGCAAGCGCTACCTAGGTGCTGAACCAAAAATAGGCCTCTTAAGGTTAGATTCCTGCTTTTTCAAATATAGAGAGCATTTATAATAGGAGTAAATTAAAAAGTTGCTAAAATTGCATGCTCTATCTAAATCATGAAAGAAAAAATGTGGCTTTAGTATCCCTTTAACGTCAACATGACAAAGTGATTGACAAGAGAAACTCTATTCCTAAAGACATGAATACTGTATTTTACAATACCAAAATTTTGAGCATAAAATAAAATATAAAAATAATAAGCACACGATTGTTAAATGCCATTTCTTGATGTTGCAGTCAAGATTTCGATTTACTTTTGTTTACTGCAGATCTCGTTAGCTTTATGGGATATCATGTATCTGTCTTGTAAATTCCTATACATATGTATGTCTGTGCCACCCACTACTGAGGGACTATATAATCCTGCAGAATGTAGGTTTAGTGAATTTAGACCATATATTCATATATAAAAACAAAATAGTATCTATAGCCTTTTCAGAGTGTACTGCACATGCACAAAATAATTTAATTATTGCATATTGTCTTGGAATACTGCCAAACATGTTGAAAAGTCCAGTTTTTCACGCTATTTGCTCGAATATGATCTAACTTTTTCCCAATACAAAAATTTATGTTATTGCTTGGATTGTGAAAAACAGATGATTAACAGGATAGGAAAGTTTTGAATTGACTCCAAATCAATAATGTTTTTGAAAAGCAAGAACTTTTTCCAAAAGGAATGCATTTTCGAAAAAAGGAAAAAGGGTAGAAAAGGGCAAATAAAATACTAAAATACATGAAGATTTAAGTAATGAAATTATCATAATGTCTCTGTAAAGTTTCACCTAGAATATGTACTATATGGGGCACTGCCTCTCAATAAGTATAAAACAGACGTTCAGATAAAATCAAACATATGATAATTGAGCTGTCAAGCTAAGGAACTAATTATTTGATAGCTAGAGAAGACATTGTAGTACTTTTAAGCTATTACTTATAATGCACTTGGAAGGTGTTTTATTATAATGTGACAGATTTGTGATGGTTCAATTTGATAGACTTTTGCCTTTTTCAACTATATCTACCATGTAAATCTCACATGACTTAATTTTGACCCCAGATGTTGCCCAGGCAACTGCATCTTCAGAAAGACATGCTCACCATATGCCCCCCTGTGGCGAAAGACCTCATTATTATAGAGTGATCATTGAGCTACATACTAACCCCTGCTAGATCTATGTCAGCTATTTCTTAGGATCCACTCTACTGTACGAACACCCTCTGCAACCATCAAAATTTCACATAATCTCCACACCACTCAAGTGCATCAAATGATTCCCATCCCTCCTTCTTGCCCTCTTTGATCCAGCATACTTTGTTCACATTGATCCACCCTAAGAATATGGGCTAGATTACAAGTGGTATGCTAAAGTTAGCGTTGGACGCGATAAGCAATATCGTATCTGAGGTAATATGTATATTACAAGTTGAAAGTAAATGATTGCACTCAAGTGTGAAACTAAATTTGCACTCAATGGATTAACTCGACTGAAGACAAAGGGGCCGATTTATCGTGAGTCTGGCGGACATGATCCGCTGTAGTGATCATGTTTGCGAGACATCGATAAATGCAGGCAGCATATGCTGTCAGCATTTATCATTGCACAAGCAGTTCTGGTGAACTGCTTGTGCAATGCTGCCCCCTGCAGATTCGCAGCCAATGGGTTGCTAGGAGGGGGGGTCTGCTAGCGTTAAGACCACTGCTTCTTAACTCCTGTTGTATGTATTTGGCCCCATTCAGGCCATGATAAATCGGGCCCCTAGTATAAAGTGTAAAGGTTATCAAAAGTTGCACCAAACACAACATAAATACATTAAAAAAAAGTATTACACTCATAAATAGACGTTGTCAATAAAAAATTGTGTGTATATATATATATATATATATATATATATATGTATGTGTGTGTGGGGGGTATATGTATATATATATATATATATATATATATATATATATATATATATATATATATATATGTGTGTTTATTTATATAGTTATATGTGTATACACATGTATTTGCACATATACAGTATATATACTTTGGAGCCCTTTCCACTCAAATGAACGTAAACATCAAAAATCTTTTTTTATATTTTTTAATATACTTTACTATGTTTTGACTGTAAATATTTTACATTCAAATGTTCTTCACTTAGAATAAAATGTTCTTTGTATTTCTAAATAGATCTCTCTCTCTCTCTCTCTCTCTCTATCTATCTATCTATCTATCTATCTATCTATCTATCTATCTATATCTATCTATCTATCTATCTATCTATCTATCTATCTATCTATCTATCTATCTATCTATCTATCTATATATATATATATATATATATATATATATATATATATATATATATATATATATATATATATATATATATATATATATATATATATATATATATATATATATATATATAGCAAAAGAAGGACTTGCACTCACTGGAATTTTCAAAAACTATTTTACTTGTGATACGTGACGTTTCGAGGATAATATATCCCCTTCCTCAGATGGTTAACTAGCAGATATGGAAAACAGAAAGGAGGCGCCTCATGGAGTAGTTACGTCTGGCAGTGAAGGTAAGTACATGACAGACAAGTGCCAACTCACTGCTAAAATCAGTTTATTAAAACAAATCGTTAAAGTGAAGGTAAACTTTGATAAATAAAAGCCAGTTTTTAAAAAATACTATTAAAAACAGTGTCACTTTCATTCATCAAAGTTTACAAATCAGCCGTTTTGATTAAAAATTTACCTTAGTTTTTTTCACAGCCAGAGCAGCTTCCCCCTCCTGGAAATCCTCTCTTCATACATCAGCAATGACTAATCCAACTTTCTCCAATCACAGCATGGCCTCAGACAATAACCACCCTGGGGGGAAAGCCGTGATTGGAGGAAGCTGGATTAGTCATTGCTGACGTGTGAAGAGAGGATTTCCAGGTGAGGGAAGCTGCTGTTACTGTGAGAAGAAAAAAAGGTAAGTTTTTAATCAAAACGACTGCTTTGTAAACTTTGATGAATGAAAGTGCCACTGTTTTTAATAGTATTTTTAAAAAACAGGCTTTCATTCACCAAAGTTTACCTTCACTTTAAGAACAGCAATGCGTTTCTCGGCCATAGTGCCGTTTCATCAGACTGTATCCATGCTAAAACCCCTGCTCTATATAAACCCTCCCCTTGAACAATCACTGATCCATCCGGCCACACTTCCCCCAAAGTGGATGTCACACTTCAAAAACTAAAAATAACAGTCAATATTAAAATCATCATTTGCAAAAATATAATTGAACAACAAAACACATGCAATATTGGAAATCCTAAAAACTTTTTATAATTGTAGATCTAATAAAAGTCTAATAAATAAAATATTTGTGTCTTAAAAACATAACATTATATAATGATATACTAATGCAAAGGCAATATATGAAGAAATCGTACAGACTAACCCAATATTCTAGGAGATTATAACATTATCTCAATTCATGCTAAGGTCCCTCCCCACTCACCCACTTATACACACTCATTGCCCCTATTATCACAACATACTACATTCAATCTGCTATTACTACCACTTTTTTTGATTTAGCAATATATATATGTGATTACATTCTCTTTACACCTTTATTACGTACATTATGTTTACACATCCACCTACCTTTAAGATTGAGAATACAGTACATAACCTTTTTTGTCACTCACTGAGAGCAATAGTCCCTATGACCAATTTCCATTTCATCACAAGATTACTATTGGTTAATTAACCAACACTTTTATATCACAATATTAGATTTTCATCATGCTAGATCCTTGTTAGCCTCACCAAGGCACTTCTATGGTACAAATGATGATACTGGTGCATTTTTCATGGTACTGAATACTTGTTGATTGGAAACATACGATCAGATCCTACACGTGATACATGGCATATTATGGGGACCTTAGCATGAATTGAGATAATGTTATAATCTCCTAGAATATTGCGTCAGTCTGTAGGATTTATTTTTTCATTGACTTTGCATTAGTATATAATTATATAATGTTATATTTTTTAGGACACAATATATTTTATTTATTAGACTTTTAATTAGACCAACAATTAGATATAGTTTTTAGGATTTCCAATATTGCATGTGTTTTGTTGTTCAGTAATATTTATGCAAATGATATTATATTGATTGTTATTTTTAATTTCTGAGGTGTGACATCCACTTTGGGGGAAGTGTGGCCGGATCGATCAGTGATTGGTTAAGGGGAGACTTTATATAGAGCATGGGTTTTAGCATGTATACAGCCTGATGAAACGGTTCTGTGGCCGAGAAACATGTTGCTGTTCTTAACAATTTGTTTTAATAAACTGATTTTAGTTTATCCTCGCTCTGTTCTTCACTCTCTATCCAAGGGTTTGCCTTTTCTCCTCACGCCCTGTTTTTGCTGCCAGTCGATTGGTGGACTTACTATAGGACGCTTCCCTTGACATGACCGGAGGGTTCTTTCACTATTGGTGGATGTCCTACCACTTGACTGCCAGCCGGATATCGGGAGTGAGTCTGCCGGGCGACTCTAAGAGATCTCGGACTGCTGTTTATAGCACTGTGTGTGCTACGACTTATGTAAGCTTCTTCATTTATTTTTTAGACATAGTAATGCACCCACAAAAAAGGAAAAAAAGAGGTAAAAGAAAAAAAAACAAGTATGGAGAACAAATCAGAAAATTAAAAAAAACTTACGTCAAGCAGTGATTTCACACATGGGGCCAATATAAATCGATAACAATATAATATACGTTACATAATTATGTAACAAGTTAATGATTTACTCTCTCTTCATCTTTTCCCCTTCTCATCATCTTTTAGTTAAGGCCTACATTTCAGAATAAGGTAAAAAGAAAAATAAACAAGGATTTTTATGTTGTTCCTCAGCAATATGGTGTAGAGATCATAAGGAACTAAGCTTTTCAGCGACAGTATGAGCATTTATAAATATAAAATTAGGGGGGGAGGGAAGACGGGAAAAAAAATCATTAACAAAAAGAAAAAAAAAAGGATTATATGAATAAAATAATCCAATCACACTCTCTCTCCTCTCTCCCCCTATCCACGCTCCTCAAATTCCAAATAATGTGTCGTAAACTAGTATGCTTTAGCATAGTATATTATAGTATAGATCCAAAAGGCCATTATTGAGCCCAAATCAGCGGGAAATGTCCTGCATGAATATTTTGGGGAACATAGGGGCCGAATTATCAAGCTCCGAATAGAGCTTGATGCCCCTGTTTCCGTGCGAGCCTTTAGGCTCACTGGAAACAGTAGTTATAAAGCAGCAGTCTAAAGTCCACTGCTCCATAACTTGCTCGCTGCCTCTGAGACTGCGAACATCAATCCACCCAATCCTATATGATTGAGCTGATTGACACCACTGCTAAGGGCCGATTGACCGCGAATCTACAGGGGGCGGCATTGCAGAAGCAGTTCACAAGAACATTTATCGGCATTTATCGATGTGCGGCGGATATGATACGTTACATTGTGTCATATCCTCTCACACTTTGATAAATTGACCCCAATGTCTGTATTGATCAAGGGTTGCATCAATTGCGTTTGAGAGTTATTTGGTAGTGACTGAATAAATACTAACCATTTAAGAAAAAAAGGTTTTTAAGAGCCTATTGTTAGGGTTTTGCAAAGTATGTTGTTCCATAATAAATTGTAAGGTTAGCATTTTTTTAAAATGGGCAAATTTGGGTGCATGAGTTGCCTTCCAGTTCTTAAGTAGTAGGATAATTGTATTAACTAACACCTAGATTACGAGTTTTGAGCGCTAAAGAGAAATTAACGAACGCAACAAAAGTTACGTTATTTAATTTCCTATAGCGCTGCTATTACAAGTTTTCAAACAAACACCTTTTGCGTGCGATATGGTTGCGTTGAGCTCCATACCGCACACAATCAGAGCGCTGCTGAGACGTGCTCATGCACGATTTCCTCATAGACATCAATGGGGAGAGCCGGCCAAAGAAAAACCTGTGATAGAGTAAATAAAAGTTCCGTAACGCAGCCCCATTGATGTCTATGGGGAAATAAAAATACAGTTTAAACCTAACACCCTAACATAAACCCTACATCTAAACACCCCTAATCTACTGCCCCCAACATCGCTGATGCCTGCCTACAGTTATTAACCCTAATCTGCCCCTTCCAATATCCCCGCTACCTAAATAAAATTATTAACCCCTAATCTGCCGCTCCCGATATCGCCTCCACTGTACTACATTTATAAACCCCTAGATGGTCAGCCCCGCACATCGCAACAAGCTACATTAAACTATATTAACTCCTAAACCTAACCCTAACGTAACCCTAACTCTAACACCCCCTAACTTTAACATAATAAAAATATAGCTAAATTAAATTTACAATAATTAACTAAATAAACCTATTAACCCCTAAACTACCACCCCCCCCCCATATTGCAACAAGCAAAATTAAACTATATTAACCCCTAAACCTAACCCTAAACCAAACCCTTAACCTAACCCCCCCCTAACTTTAACATAATTAAATCAGATCTAAATTAAATTTACAATTATTAGCTAAATAATACCTATTTAAAACTAAATACCTGTGAAATAAAACCTAAGCTAAGCTTGGTAATTGGTTTGATTTAAAATTGGTGCTATCTTGGGGAAATTTTGTATTATGTATTATGTGCTGATTATTGTTTGTCTTTTTTCTTTTCTGTTGGCTGTATTTGTTTTTTTCTTTTTTGGATATAAATAAAGATTAAAAAAAAATAAAAAAAATAAAAGCTAAGCTAGCTACAATATAACTAATAGTTATATTGTAGCTAGCTTAGGTTTTATTTTTATTTCACAGGTAAGTTTGTATTTATTTTAACTAGGTAGACTAATTAGTAAATAGTTATTAACTATTTACTAACTACCTAGCTAAAATAAATACAAACTTACCTGTGAAATAAAACCTAAGCTGCCTTACACTAAAACCTAACATTCCAAAAAATAAAAAAACCTATCATTACAAAAAAAAAAATATCCAAAAAAATAAAGATTAATCCTATTCAATACCCTAAAAAAAAAAAAGCACCCAAAAATAAAAAACCCTACTCTAGAATAAACTACCAAGGGCCTTTTTTTTTTGGGGGGGGGGGGGGGGGCTTTTGCAGGGCATTGCCCTGAGAAAAACAGCTCTTTTGCTCCAAAAAGAATACAAACACCCCCTAACACTATATAAACCCCCACCCCCCAAACTACCAGGAGCCCTTAAAAGGGCCTCTTGGGGGGACCTTAAAAGGGCCTTTTGTAGGGCATTGCCCTGAGATAAACAGCTCTTTTACTAAAAAAAAAACAAAAGTATTTAAGATTCGGTGACCGTATGAAGAGGATGCTCTGCGCCAGATGTCTTCAGGATGGGCCCGCTCTGTGCCGGCTGGATGAAGGTCGAAGAGGCCGACTGGATGAAGACTTCTTGTCGCATTGATGAGGACTTCGCCGGCTGGATGAAGATAGAAGAGGCCGTCTGGATGAAGACTTCTTGCCACATGGATGAGGACTTTGCTGGCTGGATGAAGATAGAAGAGGCCGCCTGGATGAACATTTCTTGCCGCATCGATGATGATGCCCGCTGGATGGATCCTTCAAGCGGGACTTCAACAACTGTAAGTGGATCATCGGGGGTTAGTGTTAGATTTTATTAACGTTTTTTTGGGTGTTTATTTTTTTTAGTTTAGGATCTGGGCAGTAAAATAGCTAAATGCCCTTTTAAGGGCAATGCCCATACAAATACCCTTTTCAGGGCAATGGGTAGTTTAGGTTACTTTAGATAGTTTTTTTATTTGGGGGGTTGGTTGGGTGGTGTGGGTTTTACTGTTGGGGGGATGTTTTTTTATTTGTTTTTTTTACAGGTAAAAGAGCTGATATCTTTGGGGCAATGCCCCACAAAAGGCCCTTTTATGGGTCTTTGGTAGTTTATTGTAGGCTAGGTTTTTTTTTATTTTGGGTGGGCTTTTTATTTTGATAGGGCTATTAGATAAGGTGTAATTCTTTTTTATTTTTGATAATTTGTTTATTTTTCGTAATTTAGTGTTTGTTTTTGTAATTTATTTTTTATTTTATTAGATACTTTTTGTAATTTTTAGAGTAGTGTTAAGATTTTTTTATTGATAGTTTAGTTTTATTTAATTGGTAGTTAGTTTAATTTTAGTTTGAAAATTATAATAGTTTAATTTTTAGTTTAATTTTTTTTTTAAATTTGACAGGTAAGTTTTAATTTAATTTAAGATAGGGAAATTGTAATTTTAATATAAAGTTAGGGGGTTGTTAAGTTTAGGGGTTACTCGTTTATATTTGTTTATTTTGTTGTGGGGGGCTTTCGGTTTAGGGGTTAATAGTTTATTTTAGTATATTTCATTGTAGGGGGCTTGCGGTTTAGGGGTTAACAGGTTTATTATAGCGGAGGTGTGGGCGGACGGCAGATTAGGGGTTAATAATATTTCAATAGTGTTTGCGATGCAGAAGGGTGGCAGTTTAGGAGTTAATAAGTTTATTATAGTGGCGACGATGTCGGTGAGCGGCGGAATAGGGGTTAATACATTTTTTTGTGGTGTCGATTAGGGGTTAATACATTTATTATAGTGTTTGCGATGCAGGAGGACCTTGGTTTAGGGGTTAATAGGTAGTTTATGGGTGTTAGTGTACTTTGTAACACTTTAGTTATGAGTTTTATGTTACAGCTTTGTAGCGTAAAACTCATAACTACTGACTTTAGATGGCGGTACAGATCTTGTCGTTTTAGGCTGTAACGCTCACTTTTTAGCCTTACCACAAAACTCGTAATATCGGTGCTATGGGAATCCCATGAAAAAATGTAATTTTTACGTGCGCGGGACTGACGTTGCAGTACAGGCTAAAAGGTAGGCGGTACAGCTATACCGACAACACTTGTAATAGCTGCGGTGCTGTTTTAACGCTGAAAATGCCATATTTTCAGCGTTATAAAACCTGCAACGCAAAAATTGTAATCTAGGTGTAAGTTATTATTTCGGCATATCTCTGAATAGCCTACAAGAAAAAAAACATGTTGCGGGGATATAGTAAAGTCTAAACAAAGTACTTTATTTAACCAGTGATTAACCTGAGTCCATAACTGTAGAATTTTAGGGCATGACCAGAAATAATGAAAAATGTCTGCATCTGGAGAATTACACTTTGCACAAAAAATAACCTTTTTGTAACATTTGGGCAGTTTCGCTGGAGTAATATAGATTTGATTAATCAACTTTAAACGAGATTCCTTCTTTTGTGTAATTTAAAGTGAAGGTCAATTTTCACGTGAAAGTGCCTGGTTTTTAAAAAAAAACTATTAAAAACAGGGGCACTTTCATTCATCAAAACTGACATGGTACCGTATTTTAAAAATACTTACCTTGTTTTTCTGAAACGCCGGATCGCCGTTCTGAAACGATGCCCCTCCTGCTTCTTCCTGGTTTACTTACCCAGCAATGACTAAACCGGCTTCGTCCAATCACGACGTTGCCTCAGACAATGATTACCCCGGGGGGAGCCGTTATTGGAGGATGCCGAAATTGTCATTGCTGACGTATGAAGAGGCTTGTGATGGGCTAGTGAAGCACTGGAGCGGCCTCAAGAAGAAAAGGTAAGTATATTCTTAAAAAAACGGCTGAAATGTCAATTATCATGAATGAAAGTGCCCTTGTTTTTAATAGTTTTTTTAAACACAGGGCACTTTCACATGAAAATTGACCTTCACTTTAACATTTTTAGAGGATTAGCACCTTATCTCATAGAAATATTTTTATTTGATAAGTTTCTCACACTCTTTTGGATTGTAATGACAGTTTGCCCTTATTTGTTAATGATTAAAGGGACATGAAACCCAAAAATGTTCTTTCATGATTCAGGTAGAGAATACAATTTTAAACAACTTTCTAATTTACTTCTATTATCTAATTTGTTTTATTCTCTTGGTATCATTTGTTGAAGGAGCAGCAATGCACTACTGGTTTCTAAATGAACACATGGGTGAGCCAATGACAATCAGTATATTTATGCAGCCACCAATCAACAGCTAGAACCTAGGTTCTCTGCTGCTCCTGAACTTGCCTAGATAAACATTTCAGCAAAAGATAACAAGAGAAGGAAGCCAATTAAATAATAGAAGTAAGCTCTTCAGCAGGGGGGCGTGTCTCAGCCGCAGCCATGTCCAGACGTGTTTTTTAGTTGCTCTCTGTTAATGCTAAATATTTGGATCATCTACAACCTACATCTTGCACTATTATCTTTTTTATTATCAAAGAAGGGATTAGTGATCAAGCGATGACTTTTTTATCTACTTTCCCTCAAACGGAGATCCAAGATGACTCAGATGGCAGGCTGCGGCCTATATAACTTTTCTATTATCTTCCCCCCACCGGTTCCTTGCTTCCCGGGTAGAGAGCTTATATTTTGAACTCTAATGTATCCAGGGGCACCTCTGAGAAGCCGGGAGGAGTAACTTCAGCGATTTAATAACAGACAGCCAGCACGACTGCTCTACTTCACCATGGAGGAAGATATTCAAACCCTCTTACATCTACTTGCTCTAAAAATGGACAGCCATCTCGCCTCTCTCAGAATGGATCTGAGATCAGAGAGACCCAGCGCAGAGCAAGAAAACTTAATTCTAAACTTGGGTAAGACCCTACCCGCTACGATGGAACATCTAGTAGGAGTTGTCCATAGAAACTCCCTTCCCTGTTGGGGCAGAGCTGATAGTCTGAAGGGACTCACGAAGAATACTGTGAAGATCCTATCTCAGCCTCCACAAGAAGCCGGTACCCACCCAGCCAGAGAAGACTTACCCGATACTGCCGAGCGGATGCCTGATCCCCTGGAGACACGGTCATTGAGGAATGGGTCGCAGCTGGGTCAGTTCCTGCAGTGCTCTGGAGCGCACTGTCTTTTGCATGTCCTGATGGAGTCGCCGGGTGGGTCCTCTTCGTGCTCCTGTCTGCCTCAGTTCCCTGGGCATTTGAGAATGGAGCCCATTTTGCATACACGCCTCTATGATTGCCTCTGCACACGGACTGGTGTCGGATGAGCCGTGCTTCCCCATAGCGGGTCCTATAGTATGGATACCATAAGATCGACTTTTGCCTGTCCTCCTCATAATGGCACAACAAGTTTGTACAGCCTCTCATGACAACGTAACAGTTCGAAATATTGGCCTGGACAGTAGTTACATATGGTTGTATTGTTAGCTTTATTAAATCCCCTATATCTTCAACCCCATGTTGGACAGCTAAGGAACAATGTAACAGTTATTTACTCTCCTCCAAGAGCCTTTATTTGAGTCACTTGCGGGGCTACAGAGCGGGCAACCTCTGTTCTATATTGTAAGATGCTTGGTTATTGGTTTCCTTAGTGCAGTTTATACAGAGGCTTATTTCTGAAACACCACTACCTTATGCATATACTTAACATATAGTGTCGGTGTTTAGCCCACAAAAAAACCTCACCGGAAGCCCATAGCAAACATTTAGCATAGATTTTATTCCAGAAGCTAGATACCTAAGAAAATCTGCATTGTAATGTGTTGCATTTAGATAATCCCTGCATAGGTTTATAGCAGACTCTTGTTTTGATCTAAAATGTCACATTGCTTGTTGTTTATTTTTATATAACTCTCACTCCAGCACTCTTTATGCTTCTTTTCCTAGGGGTTTTTCCCCTTAATGAGGATCTATAGACACTTTTATTATGTTTACTTTATATGTTTCCATAACAGGTTTGTTGATTAACTCACACGCTTAATGTTATATATATTGTTATTTTTTTTTCTACAGGTATTGCATAGAGTACCCATTGCATAACACCCTATCCCAAGGTCCCACTCATTTAACATATATATAGCCTCTGATTAGCTTGGGAAGTTATCCTCATCTAGTACCTCAAATTTTAGCCTATGATATTTGTTACTCACTTGACCTTTGTTTTGGCTCCCATAAATCTATCTTTAGCGTGCTGTACCTATTCCGCTCTCTAGTCGCATCAGGTCAATCTCTTACCCATACTTAGGCTTCATCCCTCGGCTACTACATACCAAGTTAAGCTAGCTCTACATTACCAGAGAAACCCCCTCTCAGTTATGTTTTTACTCCTAAGAATATGTTTTATAATCATAGCCCGCTATCAGGTATTTGCAAGTTTTAGAATAACTCTTCACCCTCGTTGAGGAATTATTGCTCTACTCAGCAGCTTGCTGCGTTGTATTCCCTCCCTCTTACGCCCTGTATGGCTTAACCTAGATATTTTATTAGATATTTTATACCGAGCAGGGCTCACTCATGTTGTCAAACTCCCACCTATTTATACTCCTCTTTGGCCCCCATGACCCCACATAGCCAACCCTATTGAACTAGGTCCCCCTGTTGACAATCTCTAGTTGTTACATCTACCCTCAATTACATTACTTTGCCTAAGAAAACCGGTTCATATTATTAAACTATCCCTCTTCCCCTACTCTATTTCGAGCGGCTCTCGCCCGCTGCATCCCCCCCCCATAAAACTATCAAGCTAACTCCCCCCCTGGCCTTAATTTCTCCTGAATAGATACTCTAACTTATTTTCTACACAACCCAGAGAGGACCACTTTTGTTTTCGTTATCTCACTACCTTTATTACAAAACTGAAGTCTTAATATGGAACGCCCGAATTCATAATAATGTTTGAAACATATGGATATATAATGTCCATCTATCTAATAACACTGTATATGCATTTTCTGTTACTGTTTTGGGACACTCTCTGTATACTGTACCTGTGTATGACTTCAATAAAAATTTGCTTTAAAAAAAAAAAATAATAGAAGTAAATTGGAAAATTGTTGGAAATTGTATTCTCTATCTGAATCATGAAATAAAAAATTGGGTTTCATGTCCCTTTAACCAGACTTAGACTTCCTAATGCCTATGTTAAACGCTGGAGCAGATTCATTAAAATGTTAGGAAGCCCATTAAATTAGCACCTAGAAATCAGTGACAGAAATATTCCTAAACTATTTAAGATTTTCCACTTAGATACTGTTACATAGTTTTGGATAAAATTTTCATTCTGAATATTCAAGGAAATTAGTTTCTCGAATATTTGTTGTCTGCGCTATATGGTTTTCATTTAGTTTAAAAGGAAACTAAAATTGAATTTTCATTAAACATTTACATTTGTTGTCGTTAAAACGAATGCTAATGTTACAGAGTTACAGGTGAAATGTTCTGTAGCTACAATACTTACCCTAATGTGCTTTAGATGTTAGTGCAGTTCCTGGGTGCCGAGTGCACTAAGCCTCCTGTTAGCACGGCCAGGGACTTGGCAAGAAGAAGATCGGGTCTGCGCTCTCTCCATAATGCATTAAAGGGACAGTCAACACCAGAATTTGTCTTGTTTAAAAAGATAGACAATCCATTTATTGCCCAATTCCCCATTTTTGCATAACCAATAGGATTTTTTCTACCTTAATTCCGATTGGCTGATAGGAGTCTATCAGCCAATCGGAATTGAAGGGATGCCATCTTGGATGACGTCACTTAAAGGTACCGTCATTTAGTGTTAATCATCAGATGGAAGAGGATGCTCTGTGTCGGATGGCTTGAAGATGGACCCGCTCCCCTCCGGATGGATGCAGATAGAAGATGCCACCTGGATAAAGACTTCTGCCTGTCTGGTGGTCCTCTTGTGCCTGGATCGGATAAAGACTTCTGCCCGTCTGGAGGACCACTTCTGCTCAGTTGGGTGAAGACATCACAAGGTAGGGTGATCTTCAAGGGGGTAATGTTAAGTTTTATTAAGGGGGGGATTGGGTGGGTTTTAGAGTAGGGTTGGGTGTGTGGGTGGTGGGTTTTAATGTTGGGGGGTATTGTATTTTTTTTTACAGGTAAAAGAGCTGATTACTTTGGGGCAATGCCCCGCAAAAGGCCCTTTTAAGGGCTATTTGTAATTTAGTATAGGGTAGGGATTTTTATTATTTTGCGGGGCTTTTTTATTTTATTAGGGGGATTAGATTAGGTGTAATTAGTTTAAAAATCTTGTAATTTGTTTATTATTTTCTGTAATTTAGTGTTTGTTTGTTTTTTCGTAATTTAGTTTATTGAATTTAATTGTAATTAATTGTAGTTAATTTAGGTAATGTATTGAATGATAGTGTAGTGTTAGGTATAATTGTAACTTAGGTTAGAATTTATTTTACAGGTACATTTGAATTTATTTTAACTAGGTAGCTATTAAATAGTTAATCACTATTTAATAACTATTGTACCTAGTTAAAATAAATACAAAGTTGCCTGTAAAATAAAAATAAACCCTAAGCTAGCTACAATGTAACTATTAGTTATAGTGTAGCTAGTTTAGGGTTTATTTTATAGGTAAGTATTTAGTTTTAAATGGGAATAATTTATTTAATAATATTAATTTTATTTAGATGTATTTAAATTATATTTAAGTTAGGGGGTTAGGGTTAGACTTAGATTTAGGGGTTAATAACTTTAATATAGTGGCGGCGACGTTGGCGGCAGCAGATTAGGGGTTAATAAGTGTAGTTATGTGGCGGCGACATTGGAGGCGGCAGAGTAGGGGTTAATAAATAAAAAGTAGGTTTCGGCGATGTTGGGGGATGCATATTAGGGGTTCATAGGGATAATGTAGGTGGCGGCGGTGTCCAGAGCGGCAGATTAGGGGTTAATAATATAATGTAGGTGTCGGCGATGTCGGGGGCAGCAGATTAGGGGTTAATAAGTGTACGATTAGGGGTGTTTAGACTCGGGGTTCATGTTAGGGTGTTAGGTGTAGACATTAAAATTATTTCCCCATAGGAATCAATGGGGCTGCGTTAGAAGCTGAACGCTGCTTTTTTGCCGGTGTTAGGTTTTTTCAGCCGAATCAGCCCCATTGATTCCTATGGGGAAATCGTGCACGAGCATGTTTAGCCAGCTCACAGCTACCGTAAGCAGCGCTGGTATTGAGGTGAGATGTGGAGCTAAATTTTGCTCTCCGCTTTTGCGGCTAATGTCGGGTTTAAAAAAACCCGTAATACCAGCGCTGTCTGTAGGTGAGCGGTGAGCATAAACTGCTCGTTAGCACCACACCCCTGTTAACGCAAAACTCGTAATCTAGGTGATTGATATCTAAATGACACACATGACCTAACACCCTCTAGTAGTGAAAAACTGTTAAAATGCATTCCTATAAGAGGCAGCCTTCAAGATCTAAGAAATTAGCATATGAGCCTACCTAGGTTTAGCTTTCAACTAATAATACCAAGAGAACAAAACAAAATTGGTGATAAAAGAAAATTGTAAAGTTGTTTAAAATGACATGCCCTATCTGAATCATGAAAGTTTATTTTGGACTTTACTGTCCCGTTAAGGTAAGTATAAAGCCTTTTAAAGTCATTTAAAGGAAACAAATAAATACTGACATATTTCTTCAGTATTTTTAGTTTTCTTTAAAATTTGCTGGTGCATTCATTCAGGAATCCGTTTTCATTTATGGAAACAAAAATCTGATTTTCGGGACCAATGTAAATTTGTCCAAAATCAAATGCACACCTCTATTATGTAGTTCACTGGTATATGCTTAAGTACATACAACATACACTACAATAAAACGGTTAAGCAAATTGAACAGAATATTGTGTAAGTATTATGTGCGTTACCAAGCCAATATTTGCAGATATTGAAGCAATAAAGAGTTGGCTCTTAGCACATACAATATAGTTCTTTGTCTTTTACACTTACAGCTGCTGGTTATAAAAATCACTGCATTTGTTGGCTATTAGCACAATATCTAGCAGCACTGCACATTTCTAACCAGTTTACTTTTTTAGTTTTTATTGACTTTAAAGAACGAGATAAAATTTCCCTACTTTCTTGTAAAAACTGCTAAACATTGTGATGTTCATAACCAACGTAACCACAATCACATTCAATAACAAAAGATTCTTTAGGTCAGCTAAATGTTCAAGAACCAAGTAACTGTATCCTGACAAAGATGAGGGAACCATATATGTACCTAGGCGACTGTGTGAAGTCCCTTCTTATCTGGCAACAAACATCAAAGGTACAGAGGAGATCCGATACAACTTGGTGCTTCACGAAAACTTTTCTTTATTCCATTTAAAACAACAACTTCCAACGTTAACATGCAACGAACACACTCCAGCAAAGTGCATATATACAGGATGGTGGCCACTAATGCTGCTGACGCGTTTCGGCTACCTGTGCCGTAGTCATAGCATGACCAGTGACCCTCATACCTAGCTTTAAAAAGGTGTTGCTTGTATCTCATTGGTTAAGAACACAAGCACACCTCCTGTATAAGAGGCTCTGATTTTGCCTCTTATTTGCATGCACAATAATAATGGCAAAGACACCTGAGGACATATGTGAGAATCTGAACTGTCGTAAATGCAATAATATATTACTTAAAAACCATGCATCTATATATATATCCGTATACATTAATAGAGTGTTATACATCATATTAAATATTATAAATTGAAACATTTATAAAGCATATCAATTAGATACATTCCATACGTAACAGATAAGGTGTCTATTGACTAATAGCACCAAAAACCAGATAAGTGCATAGAAAAAACGGGTTTGTAATAAAACACTATATCATCATATTTTATCATGTTCACAAAGGATGATATCAGTAGGTGTTATATTAATGTGTATATATGTATAGGCCAAAAGAGGTCAAAAGAGGTATGTGACAGGGTAGGGAAGAACCGGGACACTACTCTCAATGTCAGAATTTAGTGCCAGAAATTAATGAGATAAAACTCGCTGTTTAATCCATAAGGCTTTCTGGTTTTTAGCTTGAGGATCCAGAATACTTCCTCCCTTGCTAGTAGTGAGTCTCTATCCCCTCCTCTTTGTGGGGGGAGGATATGTTTTATTATTGTCCAGTGTAGTGAATCAGAGTTTTTGTTGTGGACAAACGAAAAATGGTTTATTAAAGGTGTCGTGAGAATGCCCAATTTGATATTGTTGACATGTTCTCGTATTCTCAACCTTACTTCACGTGAGGTCATACCCACGTATTGTAAATTGCAGTGATTGCATGTGAGAAGATATATCACATAGGTCGCCCTACAGTTAAAGCATCTATCATGTTCAAAGGATTCACCAGTAACAGTACTGGTGAAACCATTGCCTGGGGATAGGTGGCTGCATGCTATGCAGTCTGCATAATGGCATCTAAAGACACCTTTTGTGCTACTGCTTAACCAGGAACTTGGGGTATCACTTTTGTTTGTAATGATTGTGGTTGGTGCTACCAGATAACCTATAGTCTTGCCTCGTTTAAAAGCAAAACGACGCCCCTTTTTGCCTACATTTGTTAGCCCCTCGTCAGCTTGTAGTAGGGGAAAGTGTTTGGATACTATATTACAAATTACATCATATTGGTCACTATAAGTTGTCATAAAGGTGACCCTATCTTTTGTACCTTTGTTCCAATCAAGATCCAATTTTTGTTGTTTTTTTGGCTCTAATAGGCTATCCCTTTCTTTAGTACTGACCTCTTTTTTGATGCCTAGTAGCATCTTCTTGGGGTAGTTTCTAGATATGAGTCTATTTGTTAGCTCTGTAGCTTGTATTTCAAAAGTTGTTTTGTTAGAGCAATTTCTAAGAGTTCTTGATGATATAGTGTTTTATTACAAACCCGTTTTTTCTATGCACTTATCTGGTTTTTGGTGCTATTAGTCAATAGACACCTTATCTGTTACGTATGGAATGTATCTAATTGATACGCTTTATAAATGTTTCAATTTATAATATTTAATATGATGTATAACACTCTATTAATGTATACGGATATATATATAGATGCATGGTTTTTAAGTAATATATTATTGCATTTACGACAGTTCAGATTCTCACATATGTCCTCAGGTGTCTTTGCCATTATTATTGTGCATGCAAATAAGAGGCAAAATCAGAGCCTCTTATACAGGAGGTGTGCTTGTGTTCTTAACCAATGAGATACAAGCAACACCTTTTTAAAGCTAGGTATGAGGGTCACTGGTCATGCTATGACTACGGCACAGGTAGCCGAAACGCGTTAGCAGCATTAGTGGCCACCGTCCTGTATCTATGCACTTTGCTGGAGTGTGTTCGTTGCATGTTAATGTTGGAAGTTGCTGTTTTAAATGGAATAAAGAAAAGTTTTCGTGAGGCACCAAGTTGTATCGGATCTCCTCTGTACCTTTGATGTTTGTTGCCTACTCTAAGCCAATGAGGATACCGTTCACGGACTCCAGACCAAGCCCTCTCACCCGCCCAATTGGATTGCACAGCGGTTCTACACAGTGACGTCAGGCGCCGACTAGAAGCGGTAGCACGGTTTCACCGAAGTCGAGGACATCTGCAAGCTTGAACAGGGGAGCAGCTAGAGGTATTGTATACTCCACCAACGGGTGGTACTGCTTCCCCAGGACCGAGCGCAGACATGGACTCGTGAGTAATACCGGTGCCATACCGCTCTCTTTTATTATTTGTATGCATGCACCTGTTGCTTGGAGTGAGAGGTGAAGCTTTATCCTAATACACACACGGAAGGGAGAAAATAACTTTGTTTCCCTTCTTATCTGGTCTGATGTCTGGATGAGTATTCTTAACCATTTGTTTGACCCCATGGGGTCAATTTATCAAAGTCTGGCGGACATGATACGCTGTAGCATATCATGTCCGCCAAACATCGCTGAATGTGAACAGCATACGCTATCAGTATTTAGCATTACACAAGCAGTTCTAGTGAACTGCTTGTACAATACCGCCCCCTGCAGATTTGCGGTCAATCAGCCGCTAGCAGTGGGTGTCAATCAGCCCGATCGTATAGAATCGGGCAGATTGCTGTACGCAGCCTCAGAGGTGGCGTATGAGTTAAGGAGCAGCGTTCTATAGACTGCTGCTTCTTAACTCCTGTTTCCAGGGAGCCTAAAGGCTCACACAGAAACAGGGTGAATTTGCCCAATTCGGCCAAAAAATAAATTGACCCCCATGTGTGCACAATTTACATCATTTTGTGTTCTTCATTGCATGTCTCAGATTTTGGCCCTGATGATTGAAAGTGCCGCAATATATTCAAAAGGGATCCATTGTAATGTCGAGAATGACGATAAAATACTCCAAGTGGCTGAAACCAGTGTTAAAAGGCAGCATCGCCGAGAGGCTTTTTACTATACATCGCAATGGGTGGCAATTCTGGTGATATATTCCAAACAGTAAAGGATCCCTTTTACATATATCACACAACCAAGTAAACTTACTACAGCCTACAAGAATTAAAAGAATAAAGAAACAATGAATTAATGTTTAATCCTTATTTTTTTTAATGTAAATACAGCAACCTAATAAATACGTTACACAGCCCTATACTATTAACACCTTACACACTCTCATCCCAGTGCACCCTAACCCCTCTACACTATTAACCCCTTATGCACCCTTACACCCAGTGCAACTTAACCCAACTACACTATTAACCCCTAAACTAACCTAAGACCAATGCAGAAAAAACATAAAAAAGCCACACAAAATAAAAACAAACAGCAGTAAAACAAAACTAAATAACTAAATACTCAACAAAAACAACAACCAAAAAACCTAGCAACAAAAATCAATCATCAATAAAACCTAGCAACAAAAATACAACCATAAAACCTAGAAACAAAAACACAACCAAAAAGCCTAGGCGTCCTGTGGGAGTATGCTGGGCATTCCATGGGAGTAACCTGCATTTTAATGGTGTTACATTGCCAGTAGTGCCTAATATTCAAAGAGCTGGCCTCCAGGTTATGTACAACTGTTCAGCCATATTGTCTCTAGAGCTTTTCAGTGGTGAGCATTTCCAGTATGAGGAATGTAGTGTATGTACAGTGACACTGAGGTTACACATTTATTATTTGATATGTTCCTGTACAGAAACCTTTTGTTTTTGTTTCAGCCAACACATAGTCTGTTTTGTATAGAAAGACTTCAAAGGCAACCCCTCTCCGCTCATATCGCAGATGAATAGCGATGTGGGTAGACTTTTGCTTAAGCCATAATACCTATTGTTTTCTATGGGAGACAAATCAACACTGAAGGGCACGGAGAGATTCAGTTCACTTTTTTGAAATATATCGCCAGACAGACAGCAAGACTGCCAATGTTTTGAATATTGGGCGCCTTTGTCTCATGCTCCAGAGATGACATCCATTATAGGTGACCTTGGTGTTAAATTGTTGCTTAATTGTCCTGGCTTTGTTCCAGCTTTGTTGTGTCAGCCTTTGGTGTATTGCACTGATCTGCTGCTTTGACTGACTGATCACCTGTTATTTAAAAGTGAGTCTAATATTTTATTAATTATATTTTTCTATCTACCCCGTACATTTTATATAACAGAGGTTTACTATACTCTAGTATCTTCCACAAGTCCCGGATTACCTACAGCTATTCATTTTATTTCTCCCAAAAGTCACATTAACCTGGTATCACCATTATTAACACCTGGCTTAGAGGTCTGAAATGAAAACTATAAATAAGGGAAAAACACTCAAAAACCAACAAACAAGACATATATGAACTGGTTACATTGTACAAGGTAGAATGTTGTTAAAGCAAAAGTAGAAATGTGATATATGTAACAAATATTTACACTAAATGGCTGTAATTAAAAGAGAATTAGGTCTTCTAAAGAAATGACCTCAATCTAAACTTTTTAGTTTAAGGGATCTGGAGGAGATTGGTATCAAAAAAACGTTTTCATGGACAGCATAAAGAGTGGACATAAAAGTGAAAATTATACTTTCATAATTTAAATTGATCCCCACCCTCAAGTTTATGCCTATCATCAAATGCATCTCTTTCTCTTGGTCTCAGGATACTGAGGAAGGCTTGGGAGCTTCCAAATGTATTAAGCACTATGGACCCCATGTACTAACTGACGTGCGGACAAGGTTTTCCACATGGCTTCTCCTGAGTGTGTAATGCTGCCCCTTCTCTCACATGACCAATCATGTGGGAGAAGAGTCTATCAATCACCCCGAGTGAGCATGTCCCCTGCATTTGAAACAGTTGACCATCCTCTTCTCTTAAAAATACTACATTTAATTGGCATCCTAGACACAGCCCTCTCCTGGTTTGCTTCATATCTCTCAAACCACTCGTTTTTAGTTTCCTTTAACAACATATCTTGTGATCCTATGCCTCTCTCAGTTGGAGTACCGCAAGGCTCTGTCTTGGGTCCCTTGCTTTTCTCTCTCAATACATCCTCCCTTGGAAAACTTATAGCCTCTGGATTCCAGTACCACTTATATGCTGATAATACCCAAATCTATCTTTCCTTTCCTGACATCTCTCCCTCTTTACTCAACCAGATTTCCAACTGCCTCTCTGCAATTTCCTCTTTGATGTCTTCACACTACCTCCAACTCAATCTGTCAAAAACTGAGCTGCTTCTTATTCCCCCCTCTTTGAGACATCCAACACCTGACATTTCTCTGATGGTTGGAGACTCTATTCTCAACACCTCACCCCAGGTCCGCTGTCTTGGGATCACACTTGACTCAGAACTCACAATCCTGCCATTCACACCTACGCAACATTTCCAGAATTCGCCCCATCCCTACTCAAAAAACTAAAAAAATACTAGACTCCTCCACCCAAGTCACAGATCTACATCAGCTGCTCCACTCTGCCAGTCTCTACACTGGCTCCCTTTACACTCCAGAAAACAATTTAAAGTATTAACCCTAACTTACAAAGCACTCAACAGTCTAATTCCCAACTATATTTCCTCTCTCATAGTGAAATATTCCCCATCCCGTCCTCTTTGATCAACCTCTGATCTATGTCTCTACACTCCTGTTATCTCTACGTCCCACTCCCGCCTCCATGACTTCTCACATGCTGCTCCTGTCCTCTGGAACTCTCTACCCCACTCCATAAGACTGTCTCCTACCTTGTATAGCTTCAGACGCTCCTTGAAAACCCCCCTATTCAGAGAGGCTTACCATCTCTCCTCCATCTCTCATCCTAACCAAACTAATACATGAACTGCCTGACTTACTGCTGCAACTACAACCAAAGTGACAAGCTACCCCAACCTTTTGTCTCTGCACTCTAAACCTGTAGAGTGTAAGCTCTCCGGAGCAGGGCCCTCTTCCTCCTGTACTAGATCTGTTTAGTTTTGTTATGTTTTGTATTTTATCACAAATCTTTTACATTGTATACCCCTATCACTGTACCCAGCGCTACAGAATTTGGCGGCACTATACAAATAAATGATAATAATAATAATAATGTTCAGGGTGATTTCAAGACGCCAACTCAGAGGTGGTGGAAATTTTAAAAAGCAGCAATCTGGTAACCACTCCTTCAAACATGCCCCGCAAGACCTTGAAAGCAGCTTACACTGCTTAGACCATCAAATCCTATATGGTAAGCAATGTTTGGAATAATGTTATACAAAGAGTGAAGAAAATGTATGCACACTCTTTAGCCAACTTCAGTATGATCTCATTGAAAAAGATCTACATTTAAACAAAAGACACCAAGAGATAAATGTCTATGTAAATATCACAGGAATAAATTGTATTAAATATGCACAGTGTAAATTGTAAATTTAAGTACACTGAAAGTGCAAAAAACACATAAAAATTAGTAAAAAAAAAATACAAAGCGCAATTGTTGTTGTTTTATCGTAAAAAAGGTGTTCCATGGATGTGTATGAAATGTTCTCGTAACGTAATTATCGAAACCTTTCAGCTCTTCAGTTCTCACTGTTTTTTCTCACAAATAAAAAAGGTGGCAAGCATATTTAAAATATAGTCAAACTAATTAATACCCTAATAGAAAAACGCATGCATACAAAAATATAGGTGTATGTAAGATCCAATACGCAGAAAACAGCATAATGTTACTTATATTGGCTGCGGGATTTCATTTTTAAACTGTTCCTCCTGCTAACTGATAAATTTGCCCTACACAGCAACGCTTCTCTTTCCAGCAAGCTCCATTACTTTTTAATGGGGGACATCTTTCCACTTGCAGGGACTGCCCCTCTTTTTACAATAATTCCATCAGGGCATCGATTGTGAGGGTCAGCGCGAAAAAACACGTCTGAACTTTCGAGGTTTATATCGTCGAGCCCCAAATGAGAGCTGGCGAATTTGTCATCACACTGATAAATAAAGAGGATCAGCGTGAAAAAACACGTCTGAACTTTCGAGGTTTATATCGTCGAACCCCAAATGAGAGCTGGCGAATTTGCCATCGCACTGATATACAAAGATATGTTAATGAAACTAGAACTGAACGTAAATTTAATTACATTAATAACACAGAAATTTGATTTAAAAAGTTTGTTAGTTCCATGTGGTCAATGTCACATTCATATTACCCTGTGAGATTCTGTATCCCAGATAGCTTCATTAATTTCTATGGATAGAAGGTAACCCGTTTAAGCCCCTTTTTTAGAGAATTGAGTGAGATCTTCTCATTTGAAGGTTGGTGTGATAATTCACTCCATGCTGGGGAATTTTAGAAATTCTTTCCCTTATTCATAGAAGTTTAATTTTCACTTTCATACCCCTTTAAAACAATGCAGTCTATGTAACGTCTGGGGGCTTTTATGTTTATATAAATAAACATATATTTTAGCCAAAAAGGAAACAACCATTTAGATCCCTCTCTGACAAAATGTGGCGCCACAACAGGTAAATGTCTAATCAATTCACATTTTGTTTTTTATCTCATTTGAAAATTGAGATTAAGGTTCACCATTCCCTGTATAAACTGCTAAACATTGTGATGCATATTTTCTGGGTAACTGTAATCATTTTCTTGTTAATTGCTTTTCCGTCTATTTAAATTGGCTACCAGAAAACTGCAAATCATGATGAAAATACAAAATTTAATTTTGTGACGATCAACAAAAGCTGGTTGGAGACTAAGCTGTAAATGAGTATAAAATAAATGGTACCGCTTTTGGAAAAGCAAAATCATTTCATGCTCTGCAGATGTCATGCAGCAAGTGAGTAAGTGTCACATTCTTGCCTTCGTGAGCTTTAGGGGAATATAGCAGAGAATCTGGTGTCAAATAGGAGCAAACATAAAATATTCACAAAATGAAATGATGCCTATAAAAATCAGTATAAAACCGTTTACTCAAATATAAACAATCCTTGTGTGGAGTGCTAACTGTTGCGCGCAAGCGATAAGGGGTATCTCTTTGCAGGCATTGGAACTACTGCGGGTTTTGCGAGTTAAGCGCAATTGAATTTAACACAAGTCGGGTTAGCACAACTTTAGAGCTTTGGTTAACTGTTACGCAAGACAAAAAAGTAACACAAAAATATTTTAAATACATTGCTATACACATCACTATCATCATTCAGTATTTTTTATTTCCCCTTTCCCTCTTGATATTTTTGGGTCTGAAATAGTAAAGTGATGTGTACAGCAGTCCCACCTGCTATACACATCACTATCATCATACCTGCGCTTTCTTTACACAGGAACGCTTCCTCCGTTCTTCTATCTTGTTTCCTTGAGTAGATCGACGTGTACAGCAGTCCCGCCTGCTGTACACGTCAATCTTCTTGAAAAAGTAATACGATCGGAGAGGAGGTGGCTAAAACCAAACAAAATTTGAAAAGCCCATTTACTGTGAAAGGTTCTTCCTAGTGACGTGTGCAGCGGGCGGGGCAGCTGTACACGTCAATCTGCTGATAGTAAAAAAAAATAGAAGAAGGGAGGAAGCGTTCCTGTGTTCTGAACGTGCAGGCTCGGATCCTAGTGATGTGTACAGCGGGCGGGAATGCTGTACACGTCAATCTACTCAAGGTAAACAAGATAGAAGAACGGAGGAAGCGTTCCTGTGTAAAGAAAGCGCAGGTATGATGATAGTGATGTGTATAGCAGGCGGGACTGCTGTACACATCACTTTACTATTTGAGGCACAAAAGTTTCAAGAGGAATAGAGGTAATACAATTATGGGAATAGCTCTACTAGTGATGTGCACAGCAAGTGGCACTGATGTACATGTTTATAAAGTGCTGAGAAGCTACACTGATGGGCGGAGCCAATGAAGTGATTGACAGGAATTATAGAATACAAAAATAATAAATATATAATAATGTAAAAAAAAAATATGCAAATTGTTTATAAAACATGAAATAACATTTGGCAAATTTAATTAATAATAAAATGTACCATTCCTTTAACTAAATTTTTGCACAATTTCAGTGAAATCTCATGAGACCATAGCAAAACAAAGCAAGACCAAAGCACTGCTGATGCTGATTGGCTATTCATTAATTTCTTTCAAACCTGCAGCTGCACAGTAGCTTAAGTATAACTGTTCCCAGAGCACTTACTCTTGTGAGATGAAGACATTTTGAGGTAAAATATCTTCCTTTTTTATAGGGATCTTCACGTGATATTTTCTTGTAAGCTTTTTACAGTTATGCTGCATCACTTTCAAGTGATTTAGCATATGAGTATTATGTCCCTTTAAAGTTAAACTAATATACGTGTATTTCTTATGCACTTCCTGGCACTATTCATAGATTTATAGGTAATTTCTACCAATGCTCAATGAGCACTAGCATGAAGTACATATCAGCCAATGATCATCCAGAGGAAATTGTTATCAGCCAATGATCATGCAGAGGAAGTTGCTATCAGCCAATGATCATCCAGAGGAATTTGCTATCAGCCAATGATCATCCAGAGGAATTTGCTATCAGCCAATGATCAGACAGAGGAAGTTGCTATCAGTCACTGAGCATTAGTAGGAAGTGTCTGTTAGCCAAGGAGCATCAGCCTGTCCACCATTGACCCTTAAAATAATGCACCATCAAATAATCAAAATTAGTAGAAAGTACCTCATAGCCAGTGAGCTGATGATCATTTATCTATCAGCCAATTAGCTTTAGTAGGAAGGATTGGTTTTCAGTGATCAGAAGCCATTATCAGTTGTTAACAGTACTGTTGTGGGGTAATGGAGATCGAACTATTGAAGGAGTTATCAAACTCAGTTGTGATCATTTCGATTAAAAAAATATTGAATGAGTATCTTGAAAAGATTGGAATAGACCAAAATGTAACATATAAACTTTTGTATAGCTTTCATAAGTAATGCTGAGTTTTCTATGAGAGTACAATATGGTCCCCCTTTATGAAGCTGCTTAAGTAGGTACAACGCCAGTTCAGTGCAGCCTGCAATTGAAAATCAAGAAGTAGCAGTTGTATGATTACTGCTTCTTAATGTGTCCGCAACCTCAGAGGTTATGAACGTCAGAAAACCAAACGAATGCATCTGGGATGACTGACAAACCCTGGTATGTGCACCCAAGGTTACAACCGATGATGCTCTAGAGTCTAGTTTTATCTATCAGAACCTGTGTCTATATGTGTGAATTACTAGTTGTTCAAAATGAAATTTGCATATATTTTTTAATTATCATGTCAATATTCATATGGCTTGTTATGTATGTAACAAAATATGAGTGCGCTCGCACTAAGGGGTCAATTTATCAACCCCCGAATGCTTCTAATTCCGTGCAAGCTTTCAGGCTCGCCGGAATAAGTAGTTAAGAAGCAGCACTGCTCCTTAACTCGTCCGCCATCTCTGAGGTGGCGGAAAGCAATCAGCCCGATCGTATACAATCGGGTTGATTGACACCCCCTGCTAGCGGACGATTGGCTGCAAATCTGCAGGGGGCATCATTGCACAAGCATTTTACTAGAGATGCTTGTGCAATGATAAATTTATCGATGTGTGTCGGACATGATCCTCTACAGCGGATCATGTCCGCCCGCATAATGATAATTTGGCCCTATGGGTCTTTTTGAATCTATTTCTTGGCCTCTCTTCTTAGAAATCCCTGCAGCTTCCTGTCTTACTTTCTCAATCTGCTGCCTTTTCAGAATGAAAAATAAAACAGCTTTTCTTTTTAGATATATTTTATGTTTCTGATTTATTTATTTTTACACCAAAATTTAATTTCCCTAAATTTGTATTTCTGAAAAATCTCAGTAAGCAGAGTTATAAACCAGCTGATGAGGAAATAATTGTTTCACAGTAAAATATGTTTAGTCATTTTAATAAATCAGTTGATTAAGAACAGTAGTTAACAATTCATGAGTTTCAAAATAGCAAGAACAGCAATGTTTCAAATGTATTTCTACTGACCTTAGAGAAACTTCAAGTCCTTTCTGGGTTACAGAGTTTTGTGCGTTTTTTTCTTTCTAAACTGCAGGAGGGTATCACTCCATATAAAGCTTAAAATAAATTCACATAAACAACTTCATTATTGAATACAAATTTACTGACAGTACAATGTATTTGGCATGAGCATTTGGATTTGGATGAATGTACATTTTCCATAGTTGTTGAGTTTGTCAAAAACAATGAACAAATAGCCCTTTAAAGTAAAAAAATGAACAAATGCATTTAACGAAAAAAGTTTAATTTGTACATGCAGCTAAAACCAATATTGTAAAGATGAGAAGGGTTTATATTTATTTTTACACTAAGCAATGTCATTGCCAGTCAATTATCTCCTGTGTCAGCCAATACGTGTGTAAGATTTACTTTTGTTTTTGACAACTCTTATCCCATTAAAAAATAGTTATACAATCAAACATGATTGAGTTGCTGCTGACTTGTAGCAGTAGCACTAGATACTATTCTAACTTTATTCAAGATTAAGCTTCTGTTCAGCCGGTACTCTGCTACTCTAAAAAAAGGTTACCCATAGTAAATAACAGAGCTTTGTTAACATTTTTTTTTAATTACGCTGCCCCTGCTCATGACAACATCAAATGAAATGAATGGAATTTATTTGATACTAACAAATTGTCTAACATATGAACTATTTGTGCAAATGCATTACTCTCATCTAAATTAATCAAATGTAAAAAAGATAAAAAATAAAATATGTTGGCATAATAACATTTAAGCTTGGTAGATTGATCAGCAGATGCTAAGGAATAAACAACAGTAACATTATTGTTTATAATGAGGTTGATCACAATCCTTTAGAAAAACGTATCTAATATTTTTGTAAAGAAAATTGCAATTAATGTCTATTGGTATTTTTATAAATAAACCATTTAATACATTTTTCTAAAGGATTCTGATCGCCGGAGATGTTGGCGGATTTTTCCTGTACCAGCAATTGCTATTGTCTTCTATGGAAGGAATGTTGCCACTTGTCAGGACAGAGAAGGTCAGCCCACTTTTTTATAACATCACCAGATGTTTGATTGTGAGAATAACAGAAAAAAAATGTAATTTCTCATGGGTTTTGTTGTACAAACTGTCAAGTAATAATAGATTACTTCAGGTTTCCAAAGACCCAAAATTTTTCAGAGCTGTTTTATGTTCCTCTATATTGCAAAACTTAACTCACCACTTGTAATATGAGCACTAATAGCATTCCCCACACCGCTCATTGAAAGTTTATGGTGCACTAAAAAAATTATCCTTTTAAGATTCTCTGGTTAACATTTTTTAACCATTAATTTTAATACCAAAGTGTTCATTATTCTTAACATGGGACTGAGCACAAGATAATGGACTCTGCTCTATCGATTGCACTCCACTTCCACTCTACATGAAATCCAACCCAACATGAGGTACTGTTTATTCTAGCAGTACATTATGACTGTATACCCATACATAGAGGCATATTAAAATAGGTCTAAGTATTGAGGTTGTAGGTCCATGAGTAATGTTCCGAAGCAGCTCTTAAAATCAAGGGTGGCTGAGACATGGGGGTATATTTATTAATGTGCGAGCGGACATGATACAATGTAGCGTATCATGTCCATCGAACATCGATAAATGCCGATGGTACATTGCTGGTACAATGCCGCCCCCTGCAGATTTGTGGCCAATCGGCTGTTAGCAGGGGGTGTCAATCAACCTGATCGTATTCGATCAGGTTGACTTCTGTACGCGGCCTCAGAGCAAGCGGACAAGTTATGGAGCAGCAGTCTTTAGACCGCTGCTACATAACTTCTGTTTCCGGCGAGCCTGAAGGCTCGCTGGAAACAAGGGGCATCAATCTCCATATGGAGCTTGATAAATTGGCTCCATGGCATAGACTTCCAATAGAGATGGTATGGACAAATACTGTTTGGGAATTCAATAATTGCCAGTATGTGCATCCTAAGGGGTTATTTGTTAATAACATACACATAAGGGAGCCTGCAGCCAATAATTAAGAAGCAGCAGTCTTACAACTGCTGTTTCGTAACCTTTCCACCAACTCTGGACTGGTGACTAAAAATCGTCATGGGTATTAAATGAGATGGTGCTTGTGCAAAAAGAAATGTGTGGAGGCTTAAAGTTGCCCACTCACCCCAATCACAGGCATTCAGGATCTGTAGCTGGGAACCTTGTCCAGCCAGACATTGATAAATGAAGCCCTAAGAATTAATTAAGCGTACCCTTCAAATAGATACAGTATATTGTCAAGCTTGATGGATCTTGAAAATGTATGTTTCGAAAACTGATGAAGCTGTAGCCCATTTTGATTGCAACATTCTAAGGAACGACTGTCTGATCTGTTGACTGAAACAAACAATAAAATTCTAAAATGTTCAGATGTTTACAGTTATGGCTTTATCATATGATATCCATAAATGAGCTTGGTAAAAACAGACTCTCAGACAGTCTAAGATTAGTACTATGTGAATACAATTTGATTCCAAGTTGAGATAAAGATGCAAATCAAATAAAAAAAAAACTCTTCCATGCTTATGTTCTGCAGATATGAATAGCTTACAATAACTGTACCGCAATACAAACCTACTTCTCTAAAATTCAGTGCAAAAGAGCAACATCTCTTTGACAGTTAAGATTTATCTCCATATTCCCCTGCCGAGCTATAAAAACATTCTGCTGTGGGGATACAAAAAAGCAATTTCACGATCAAGGACAATTCAGCAAGGCAAACAGCTAAACTAAAACCGGAGGGGGTCATTAATCAGGGGACATAGAGTGACACATGTGGAACCTACACACTCTGCATTATTTCTACATCCAGTTATTTGGCAGAAGACTGGTTTTCACAGGTGTTTGCATATAACTAAATATCACACTGTTATTTCCAAATGATGTGACCTGATGCATCTGTTACATTGTGCTACAAGTTCAGATTATTAACAAAACAATGTACCCATATTCTACTGTAAATATTGACATTAGAAATACGTTGCAGAATATAAAAAGAACACAGTCATTATCGATTCTGTAATGCTTAAGGTGAAATTAAATTCATTTTTCTTTGTTTAACTTAAGAGAGTGTTATACAATATATTACATTTTTCAATTGTTGTTCGAGAATCCATTGTTACTATAATAAATAAACTATTTTTATTTCCATGCTTTTGGAGGTTTGTAGCTTCTGACCAACTGAGGTGTAGGAATTGTCTTTTTCAGCCAGTGTGCAATTGATCTTTGAGTATACGTTGTATTTAAACCTCAATTTTACATTAGTTTAGTTTTAGTCTCAGTTTTAATGGCATTAGAATATTATTATTAATATGTTGAACTGTTGCTCTTTCATATGCATGAGAGATATTTATTTTAATGTAATTTTAAAGAGGCATGCAGGACAAAAAATGTCTTCACTAAAATCAAATTATAAAACATTAAATATCATTACATTTTTTTAATTAAAATTTAAAGCTGCAAAATTACATCATAAATGTTTCCTTGATGCCTTATCTAGAGTGACCAGCGTATGTAGCAACTTAGATATGATTGGTTGGCCAACATACAGCCGTATGACAGCCACTTGTGATGCTGAGGAAAATATATTTTCTTCAAAGAATTTACAGATTATATTTTTTTTTTTTTAAATACAAAATGTTTTAATGGGATGTTAACTATAATCTATCCTGTTAATTGCAGCACTTAAATTACTGCTTTCACTGATTAATTTCATTCTAAATTGTGCACTAATAAATAAGTACTAATAGATATGATGTCAACATATAAATTAAGAGCTAATCAGTTCATCCAAGAAGAAGCAAAAATGAGGCTGTGCTTCAAAACTGTGTATGTCTAAAACACTTACTAGTTTCTCTTTAAAATAAAGGTTCTTATTACCAGGGTCGCCACTAGAAATTTTGGAGCCCCTGACTTAAACATTGATCAGGACCCCCCCCCCCCCCCCCCTTGACATGTGCAATTTTTTGACCAAGTCACTAAAACGTATATGCACTTTATTCCTAAGTGTAGTCAAACTTGGAAATGTTGTAAAGTAGGTAGTAACACACAAACACAGAAACACACAGACACACTCATACACTGAAACACACACTCACACATAAGGATTCACATATAGACACTCTAGCAGACACGCAAAGAAACACACTTAGACACAGACACCCAACAGACACTCAGCACTTGTTTACATTGACCTGACAAGTATTGAGGTAGACTACAGTTTTGTCAAAAAAGGAGATTTACAAAACAAAATATGGAGTTCTGATTATCTTTTTGTCAAGGAAGATGCCAACTAAATGATAGCAGCATGCAGTGGCTGAAAGGAAGGACCCTGAACTGCCTAAACAATAATTTAAAGGTTAAATGGTGGATTCCGGAAAGGTCTCATTAGTCTCAAAGTCTGTAGAAAGATGTCAATAATCAGTAGTAAGGTCAAAATGTCCTAAAAAGGAACAGACAATGGACACACATACAAACTCAAACACAAACTTGCACATACACCCAAGGAAACACCGACAGAGATAGCCTCAGAAAACACACAACGGCATACACACACACACAGAGACACCCACAGAAAATACACAAAGACATACACACACAGAGAGACAACCACATAAAACACAGAAAGACATACATACACACAAACCCTCACTGAGACATCAACAGAAAACACACAAAGACATACCCACACTCTCACAGAGACACCCACAGAAAATGCACATACATACACACACCCTCACAGAGACACCCACAGAAAACACACACCCTCACAGAGACAGCCACAGAAAACAGACATACATACATACACACACACACCCTCATGCAGATGTAAAAATCTTAGATAAAATGCCTCCTTGCATCTGGAAAATCCTTGCATAAAGGGGCAGTAAACTGGAATGTAATATATATATAAAAGGGCATTTACCATATGTGTATTGAGGATGAAACATTTCTGCATGGCTTTAAATATAGAATTTCTACAGCATTGTCAAATAATCATAAATATACTGCTGCTAAAAAAATGTGTTTTTATGGACCCCTGGCTCCACCATACAACTACTACCACTCTGAAGTTACAATCCGAAATTGCACAAAGATTTACTAAGGAAGTCCTACTTCCTCTACAATGCTGTCTGACTCAGGCACACACTGTATAAACATACCAAGTCTGTCTCACACTGTGCATAGTGGTTTAGTGCACACTCAGAAATCCTCTCAAATGCTAATACTTTACTCCTAGTAATAACATTTCCCATGCTCAATTAGCACTCTGCTGTAGTTCTGACTGGTGGCTGCCAAAATAAAAAAATAAAAAAAATGTCACCCATGTCACCCCCCTGACGGCGGCCCTGCTTATTACCCTCTAATTAAATGGGAAGCGGATATAGGGCTATCAAATTACCCCCTTTCTACTACATAGAAAATGTATTTTTGGGGGTGATCACCATTTTTTGAGGAGCTCCATAGAGAAACACCTGATACTTCATTTGAAGGAAGAGCCTATCAATTATAAATGTCACTTGTTCCTCTAGATTTGGGGAGGGGGAACTCTCTTAGAGTGTTTCTCCTTCAAAGCAAAAACTAATTTGTACTGTTTCAGGTGATTTCCAATTTTACAATGGTCACTTTCATCCTAGAGGGATTTGTAACCCCTCATTTGAAAAGAACAGGGTTCATCCTTTTGAATATATCTGCTGAATGTTATTTGCTATAGAAGAAATAAATACAGTCACTGCATAGCTGCCATGTCCCTTTAAACATACAACAAATAACCATTAAATACTTTTTATGCCACAAAAAAAAATATTTCACTAAAATATGTTAGAGAGAATTGTATCTTTCTTTTTATCTTGTTCCCAATAGTCTCACCTATACCACTTTCCAAAGTCAAACTGCTTATGTTTTTAGATAGAGGTTATATATGCTCAGTTTTTAAAAGTCACTGACAAAAAAAAGACCATTTTAGGCTAGATGCTAATGGTAGTTGAAACTTCATATAAAATAGAAAAGGCAATATGTGGTTTGAAACAAGGAAATTAGGTCATTTTATTTAACACATCTGAAAACAGAAATGATTCTACTTCTTTTTAAGTGAGAAATAAAATACATTTCCAGCCGATGTATAGACAATAATCTCAGTATGCTTGGAAATATTCCCAGCAGATAAAATAAAAGGCAAGAAACCTATTCAGAATGCCATTAAATTTCTTCATCTATGCAAGAGTATTACAATTAATGAAGTTCAGGTTAACTTGATGGGTAAATTGTCAGAATAATTAGTGATGTGGTAAAAATATTAAAGGTAATATAACTTGGAAGAGAGGGTCAAACCCTGAATATCTTACAATCTGCTTTGAATAAAGATACAGTAAGTTAGAGATGAGTCATTGCTGTACAATTGGGGGTGATGACTCCATATGAAGGGATTCAAAATAAAGTAAAAAAACTAAGGAATATTCATGAAGGGTAGGAATCAATATATTAACCAAAGAATTACAAACTTAAGAGGCTAGACTGATGCATAACAGGTAAAAATAGGCATGTCATTCACCAGCTAGCTAGCAAACAGAAGATCACTTAATTCCGAGAGTGTGCCAAAATGATGGTCAACTTCAAAAATGTAACTACACATCAGTTTTAGACACCAAGACCAACATCTAAAAAACAGCTATGCAACAACCCAAATATAGATATGTATACTGAAGGTTATTTAAAGGTGGATGGGCAATATATTCTTTATCAATTCATCATGCTTTTGTTAGTGACAATTCACAATGCTGTCCCTGTAATTCCTATAGTGAGCCTTTTGTTTGTGTCTGCGAGATCTCAGAAAAACAAAACAGACAAACACACTTTTATACAACTAAACATTTATATTAACTGAAGTTATTGGATTTGTCATTGTTTTAACCGAGAAGTCATAGGTTCTTGTTTCAGTTGTAAGATTTCATGGGTTGTGCCATACATGTTTAATGCAACTATAGAATTTATGTTCAGGAATGCCCTCTAATGAATCTTTATAACATGTATGTAGGGTTGCCAAATTTGCCATATTTTCCTAGACACTTATAAGTTACATATGCTGCAGGGTAAGAAGGGCGGAACATGTATTGTGCCTCTGGACATCACATGAAAAGTGCTGATACATGTTCATCCCTGCTATTCCTGCAGCATGCGTAACTCATACTTGTCTAGGAAAATATGGAAGAGTTGGCAACCCTACATGTAGGTGAAGAAATGCTCAATGAATGTTAAACGCGACATCTTCTTTCCAATGAGGCCCTCAAGTATGTCTATTAATCAAACCCGATGTCATGGCTTGAATATGATGAACTTACTATTCCTACATGAAGACCCAAAGGCTAAATCAAGCCAAGGTTGATTCCAGCTCAAACCAAGAAATATTGAAAATCTGGATTCAATATAAAGTCCATAGACAGTTTGTGTGACTTGAATTCACAGGAATAGATCATCACAAAGGTAGAAAAATGAAAGGGACGTAAAACACAATTTTTTTCACCTTTCATTATTTAGATAGAGCATGCAATTTTAAACAACTTTCTTTTTTACTTCTAATATCAAATTTTCTTTGTTGTCTATTTTATCTTTGTTGAAAAGCAGGGACGTAAACTCAGTTGAGTGTATATATCTGAAACACTATATGGCAGTTTTCCAAGAATATTATCAATTTGCAAGAGCTCTATGTGCTCGCACTATTCCTGCCATGTAGTGCACAATGGCAGGTATCTATCCAACACAGAATACTGTGGAAATTTGATAATAGAATTCAATTGGAAACTTTTTTTTAAATTGTATGTCTGAATCACAAAAGAATATTCTTGGGTTTTATATGAAGAGACCTGTGATGACAGATGGAGAGGCGCCTCATAAAACAATATCGCCTGTACAGGGGATACAGACTATACACAAAGCAAACCCAGATTTTATTGGAGGAAGTAAAAGAAACTGCAACAAAGATAATGCAAATATCACAAATACTCATATGGGAAAAACAGAGGTGCAAGAATTACTAAAACATTTCTCAAAACCCAAATAAACAAAATGGTGCCCAACAATGAAACGTGACAAATCCAAATATCATGAAAATGGTTCAAAATGTGCTTTGATCTCTTAGGGGCAAAAGAAGTTATGAAGCAGCGGTCTAAAACAGAAGTTATGAAGCAGAGGTCTAAAGACCACTGCTCCATAACTTGTCCACCTGCTCTGAGGCCTCGGACAGAAGTCAACCCAATCGAATACGATCAGGTTGATTGACACCCCCTGCTAACAGCAGATTGTCCGCAAATCTGCAGGGGTCAGCATTGTACCAGCAGTTCACAAGAACTGCTGGTGCAATGATAAATGCTGACAGCGTATGCTGTCAGCATTTATCGATGTGCAGTGGACATGATACGCTACTTCGTATCATGTCCGCTCGCACATTGATGAATATGCCGCTTAATGTAAAGTATTTCACAGGTTTTTATAGTCAATACTAGAAAACAAAAAACATTAATCTATGTGGAACTGTTTTCCTATGGATTGAAAATGCCTTGAATTTATACACAGAACCCAATACTTTAAGCTTTTCCATTCAGTTTTCATGTAAAAAAACTCCATCCCTGCAGCTGTGTTAAAACCAACTTTACCGAATTTTATCCTTATCTATCTTGTTCCTCTCATAATCAATCTCCTCCTTTATCTCCTTCACATTTTAGGAATCCAGCAATTACAATAGATTCCCATAATAGAGGTTTATTGTTGTAAAAACCTGTAAGAGGACAAACAATCAACATTGATCCACCTTAAAATATCCTATAGTTCACAGGAAAATAGTTTTATGTAATAAAAAAATAGCTACAATGCAAAATTTCAGAGAAGACATAGGAAAATGGGCTCCATTTACCAAGCAGTAATTTCTTGGGGGGTGTCAATCAACCCGATCATACTCGATCGGGTTGATTTCCGGTGATGTCTGTCCGCCTGCTCAGAGCAGACGGACAGGTTATGGAGCAGCGGTCTTTGTGACCGCTGCTTCATAACTGCTGTTTCTGGCGAGCCTGCAGGCTCGCCAGAAACACGAGACATCAAGCTCCATTCGGAGCTTGATACATATGCCCCTATGCTTCAGAGCATTGTATATTGCTCGGAGTTCCAGAATATTTATCAGAAGGAGAGACTTCTCCCAGGACCATTTTTCTTGATCCATCCTGGCGCCCCAAACAGCTCCCCATCCTGTCAGACTCGCGTCCGTGGTCACAATCTCACAGGATGGTCTCAAGAAGGATGTCCCCATGGACAGTTGCTCTGGACGGATCCACCAAGAGAGGGAGATCCGAGTCCGAGCATCCATGGATATCTTCTGTGATAGATCTCCATTGTGATGATTGCCATTCCACTTTCTCAACATGCACAATTGAAGAGGTCTGAGATGGAACCTGGCGAATGGAATGACGTCTATGCTGGAAACCATGAGTCCGATCACCTCCATACACTGAGCCACTGAGGGGCTTGAGGAGGACTGAAGGGCAAGAAAAATATTTTCATGGACATAGAGTCTATTATCGTGCCCAGGAACTCCATCCTATTGCTGGGAACCAGGGAACTCTTTCCTGAGTTGATCTTCCAACCGTGAGATTGGAGCAAAAGAAGAAGCGCCCTCAAATGATCCTCTGCAAGACTGAGCAATGGCGCCTGAACTAGGATGCTGTCCAGATAGGGCACCACAGCAATGCCCCTTGATCTAGCCACCGCAAGTAGTGCCCCCCAGAACCTTCATGAAGACTATCGGGCCGTTGCCAGGCCAAAGGGAAGGGCCACAAACTGGAAGTGTTGGTCCAGAAAAGTAAATCTCAGGAACTGGAAGTGGTCCCCGTGAATTGGCACATGAAGGTAAGCATCCTTCAAGTCTATAGTTATCATGAACTGTCCCTCTTGAACTAGGGGAAGAATAGATCTGATTGTTTCCATTTTGAACAATGGAACACTCAGAAACTTGTTTAAACACTTTACGTCCAGAATCTGGCGGAATGTGCCCTCCTTCTTTGGAACTACAAAAAGATTTGAATAGTACCCTAGTCCCTTTTCTGCTTGGGGTACTGGTACGATAACACCTAGAGATCCCTCACACATTCTAGAAGAGATCCCTCACACATTCTAGAAAGGCTTCTCTCTTTTCCGGTCTTCAAGACATGTTTGATAGGAGGAATCTTGCGCTGTTATTAAGGACTAGATTAACGTAATAAACAGGCACCTTTATAACCTCCAATGGCCCGGGCACTCACCACCTCCTATGACCCGGACTACAGAAACCGCTTTGTCTCCTGCACCACTGATCAACAGAGGAAGAGAGATAGAAACACCCGGTCACATGGAATGCCCGGCAGGACCGCCCCTGCCTATGGAGAGAACGCACCAAAAAAGGCAGCGCAATACTCCCGTAAGTCACCTGAAAGTTCCACACATTGCCAGAGCTTCATCTCGCACATAACACAGCAATGACACAATAAACAATATCATGTATAAACCCTTCTGTTCAATAATACTTACTAGCAATATTAACCCTTGATTCTTTAAAGATAAAGGCGTCACACTGTGATCCTGTCTTCCATGTTATCATTATGTAATAAAAAATTAAATGATCTTACCAGAATCTATGCAATGGGACAGGAACACGGCCCTTCAAGTGTGACAGGTTAGTAGCCTCGCTCCTGACATGGACTTAAGCATAAAAAGCAGGCAGCAAAACTCGTCAACGCTGATTGCTTGTGGAGCTGTTAATATGAGTCGGGATGGTTTCTCAGAAAGACTCTCCCTGAAAGGCTGACAGGACTACTTAAAACTCCAGTCCCAATGTGAAGAGTACTACCCTTCATAAGAGACTACTCCAATCTTCAGCACTTCTCTGACGTCCTCCTGTGATGAAAGGCAAAGAATGACTGGGGGATGAGGGAAGTGGGGGAGGTATTTAAGCATTTGGCTGGGATGTCTTTGCCTCCTCCTGGTGGCCAGGTTTTTAATTCCCAACAGTAATGAATGAAGCCATGGACTCTCCTCCCCTTTAGATGGAAATTATTCACAAAAAAAATATTGCACAGAAAAGTTATATGGGCTCAAAGATATGAGATCTCTGGTTTAAGAAAAAAAAAGGCATGCAAAGGACTTTAACATTGAGATACATACATATACATTTATAAAGATGTATATGTATCTATGTACAGTATATACTGTATATATGTCTGTATATTTATACATATGTATTTATATATTTCTATATATGTATTTACAGATATATACACATATATACATATGTACACATATATAGACATACAGAAGAGCATTGGAGCCCTTTGCAATTAAGTACAAAAAATATTGCACAAAAAGTTATAAGGGCTCAAAGATATGAGATCTCAGGTTTTAGAAAACAAAAGGCATGCAAATGACTTTAACATTGAGATAACTACATATACATCTCTAAAGATAAATATGTATGTATATACTGTACATATGTCTATATATTTAAACATATTTATTTATACGTCTAAATATCTATTAACAAACATATATACACATTTAAACACATAAATACATATGTACACATATATAGATATACATAGAAGTGCATTGGAGCCCTTTGCCATTAAGTAGATGAAAACATGTAAAACCATATTTATGCAATAGTCATATTTAATAAAGTGTTATAGTGTATATTTATTGGAAATATTTCACATTCCTATGTTCTGCACATAGCAGAATATGTTCTATGTATTTGTTAACAGAGATTCATATATATACTGTATATATATCTGTATATATCTATACCTATATATAATCATATATATGTATAGGTATAGATATATATTGTACCAAAATACAATCAGATATGTATGGAAATATGTATTTATGAATAAATAGAACATATTCTGCTCTATGCAGAACCATTGGAATGTGAAATATTCATATTTTCATGTTGGGTTAGTGCACTTGAGAATATGCGATCGGGTTAGAGAACGACTCAGTGTTAGGTTTTTTCCACACTTTTTTCTCCATTGACTTCTATGGGGGAATAGTTTATCTTTTGCATGACAGTCTAATTGCGCTAGAAGCAACCTGTTTGCACGCGTTGGGTTAGCGCGAGCGCGCTAAGTTTTTATTTTCAACTCATAACACCAGTGAAACCCGATGTGCACAAAAAGATTATTTCTAGCACAATCAGTGCTCTAGCGGAAGCGCTAAATACCCCTCTATGTGTAATCTGACCCCTAATCTTTAAGAAGACATTAAATAGATTGCTTTTTAAAGTGTTAAAATATTATAATAATAATTCAATGTACAAGTTGTTCTAACTTAAGCCAGAAAGGAAGGTTCTTGGCTGGGTGTACTGAGTACAAAAGCTACTTCTTCCAAATCCAATACAGTTTATTGAGCAGTTATAATTGTCTTCAAGCACTATAAAATGTGCTGGATATAAAAATGATAGTGTTACACAAAAGAAATGTGTGCATGAGCTTATCATTCTAAATGATCAGAGCAAATCCATTTCTATTATCACTCATAATATATATAATCACTTGACATATTAAAAAAATAAACTGTAAATTAATTTCGAAAGCCACAGACTAAGCAAGTTCAGTTTCCCAAATACTTAGGCCTCGCTTCCATTGAGTCGTTAAAAATGGAGCCGTAAGCTACCGAAGCGGCCGACAGCTAAAAGTAATTTACGGCTGCATTTTAGTACCAGGTTTCCATTGAAAAGATTAGCGTGTTGCGCGCAGTCGCTCTTTTCGTGTAGCTGTAAGTTAACGTTGTGTTAACGCTTCCATCTAACGTCGGATTTCTTGAAAATCAATTAGTTGCTAAGGTAACCCGACCTTACGCTATAGAATTTACGTTTAACGTCCGTGCTTCTTACCTGTGATCGCCTCTCAAGAAAAATAAAAAACACTTATCCATATTTTTAATAATCAAATACTATTTTCTAATATAATTATATTTAACACTTCATAAATATAAGTAATATTTATTGCTGCCCTAGGCATAGGTCTAGTTTGCATTCTGTATATATGTTCTTGCATATATTATTATATTTAAATATATATTGATATTTCTATTAGAATATAAGTTCAACTATTTCTATACATGAGACAACAATAAATATTACTTATAACAATTTATTTCTACATTAAAACACGCATTATTTGCAAGTTTTATAATTTAAATAGAAAATAGGTCTCAGAAAGCACAATTTTCCTCTTTTACACCTAGTTGAGCTGGGGGTAATATTTCTCAATGTATCGACAGCCTCCGACAATGTATTAACGGTTAGCGCTTTCATTGGAAACCTGGTATAATTTATCGATTAACGGCTTCTATTACTTTCTATGGGACGCGAAGATCTTTTCGGCAGCCGAAGTCCGGCTGCCGATATTGAGGTATAACGCGCCATTGGAAACAGTCGATAAACGATATTGCTTCCGACAGCATATTTATCGGTTTGCGAGTGCACGCAAACTGAATTACGACTCAATGGAAGCGAGGCCTTATTAATTGAAATGTTACATTAGAATGCTGCTATCTACCCCCCGTACTTTCCGGCTCGCGGGAAATGTAAGCTAAGAAGCAGCGGTCTTAAGACCGCTGCTCCTTAACTCGCGTGCCACCTCTGAGGCGGCGGACAGCAATCAGCCCGATCGGGTATGATCGGTTTGATTGACACCCCTTGCTAGCGGCCAATTGGCTGCGAATGTGCAGGGGGTGGTATTGCACAAGCATTTCACAAGAAATGCTTGTGCAATGATAAATGCCTACAGTGTATGCTGTTGTCATTTATCGATGTAGGGTGGACATGATCCGCTACAGAGGATCATATCTGCCCGAACATGATAAATCGGCCCCCAAGTCAGAAAAAAACTGTATTATCCATATCCTTCTTACCCTGTCACCAACATCTCCTTCCTTGCTCACACTATCGTAATATATCCCTTCCTCACTCCCCCATCCTCCCCCTCTTACTGGGCCCCATTCTATAAAACTCTTTGGGCTTGTGGGCGTCTATAACAGGACTATAAAGCCCCTGTCCTAATTCTATAAATGCAGTTTTTACTTTGAGAACAGTGCGTCTCACAAAGGGATGTTTCCGACTTTTATGTATGTGAAGATTATGCATATATTACAGACTTGCAAAAAATTGTAATTTAAAAATTATATAAAACTAATAAAATAAATAATGAATTAAAAATACATATTAAAACATATGTTTTTATTTTATGAAAAAAATGATAATTAAGATGTACTGTTGAAACTGTAATACTACTACACTATGAAATTAATAATTATAATAAGAAATTCAGTGTTATTTTCTTTATTTCAAATTGAGTTTCTTCACCTTTGCTAATAGGCTGAACATAAGTGTTGTTTCTCCTCCAGGTCTGGCATATTCTGTAAATATTTCCCCTGCAGTTCTTGCGTTTTTTTCTCACAAACTAAAATGGTGGTGAAAAGAAAAATATTTATTACCCTAATTGATAAACACATATATATAAACCTATACACTGAAAGTAGAGTAATCTAATCTGTATTGACTACAGGATTTCATTTTCAAAGTCCGCCTCATGCTCCCTGCTAACTTCACTCTCCCCAGCAAAGTTTCATTTTCCAGCTAACTACATTTCTCCAACATTGGTGTGTCCGGTCCACGGCGTCATCCATTACTTGTGGGAATATTCTCTTCCCCAACAGGAAATGGCAAAGAGCACAGCAAAAGCTGTCCATATAGCCCCTCCTCAGGCTCCGCCCCCCAGTCATTCTCTTTGCCGCTCTGAACAAGTAGCATCTCCACGGAGATGGTGAAGAGTATGTGGTGTTTAGTTGTAGTTTTTTATTCTTCTATCAAGATTTTGTTATTTTAAAATATTGCCGGTTTGTACTATTTACTCTAAAACAGAAAGGGATGAAGAGTTCTGTTTAAAAGAGGAGTATGATTTTAGCAGCAGTAACTAAAATCAATTGCTGTTCCCACGCAGGACTGTTGAGCCCAGAGAACTTCAGTTGGGGGGAACAGTTTGCAGACTTTTCTGCTCAAGGTATGACTAGTCCATTTCTAACAAGACTGTGTAATGCTAGAAGACTGTCATTTTCCCTCTTGGGGATCGGTAAGCCATTTTCTTAGACTCTTAACAGAATGCAGGCTTATTATGGGCTATACACTGGTTGACACTCTTGTGGGCTAAATCGATTGCTTTATTTAACTTTTTTATGAAGTTTGAAGTGATATTTCTAAACTTTTATTGTGGGGAACGTTTTTAGATGCCAGGAAGTCATTTAGACACCTTCCCAGTCAGGAAGGGCCTTTCACTATAGTAGGCAGAGCCTCATTTCCGCGCCATAATTGCGCAGTTTCTTTTGGATGCAGTGCATGCAGCTGCATATGAGAGGGTCTGGTGATCATTGAAAACGTTCCTAGAAGGCTTAAATTGGTATCGTATAACCCCCATGGACAGGTGGAGTCGCAGCAAACGCTGTGGCTGGGACTGTAGTGGGGTTAAAGTTGTTAATCGATTAAACGGCTCCGGTTTCCTCATTTAAGGGGTTAAAAGCTTGAAAATTGGGGTGCAATACTTTAAAAGCATTAAGACTCTGTGGTGAAAATTTGGTAAAGATTGGATATTTCCTTCATAGTTTTTCACATATTCAGAAATAAAGTGTTCTCTGTTTAACATTTAAAGAGACAGTAACGGTTTTGTTTAAAAACGTTTTTTTTGCATTATTAGCCAGTTTAAGCGTGTCTAACATGTCTGTACCTTCAGATAGAACATGTTCTGTATGTATGGAGGCCAAGGTGGTCCCCCCTTCAAATGTATGTGATAATTGTGCCATGGCGTCCAGACAAAGTAAGGACAGTACTGTCACATTTAATAAGGTTGCCCAAGATGATTCATCAAATGAAGGTAGTGGGGATAGTTCTTCATCCTCTCCTTCTGTGTCAATACCAATTATGCCCGCGCAGGCGACCCCTAGTACATCTAGCATGCCAATGCTTGTTACTATGCAACAATTAACGACAGTAATGGATAACTCCATAGCTAATATTTTATCCAAAATGCCAGCATTTCAAAGAAAGCGTGATTGCTCAGTTTTAAATACAGTGGAGCAAGAAGGCGCAGACGATAATTTATCTGTCATACCCTCACACCAGTCAGAAGTGGCAGTGAGGGAGGGTTTGTCGGAGGGAGAACTTTCTGATTCAGGAAGAATTTCTCAACAGGCAGAACCTGATGTTGTGACGTTTAAATTTAAGTTAGAGCATCTCCGCGCATTACTTAAGGAGGTGCTAACTACACTGGATGATTGTGACTCTTTGGTCATTCCAGAAAAATTGTGCAAGATGGACAAATTCCTTGAGGTCCCGGTGCGCCCCCGATGCCTTTCCGATACCTAAAAGGGTGGCGGACATATTGAATAAGGAGTGGGGGAAACCAGGCATACCTTTTGTCCCACCTCCTATATTTAAGAAATTGTTCCCCATGGTCGATCCAAGGAAGGACACATGGCAAACAGTCCCTAAGGTTGAGGGGGCAGTTTCTACGCTAGCCAAACGCACAACTATTCCCATTGAGGACAATTGTGCTTTCAAAGATCCTATGGACAAAAAATTGGAGGGTTCGCTTAAAAATATTTTTGTTCAGCAAGGTTACCTCCTCCAACCAATTTCGTGCATTATTCCTGTCACTACGGCGGTGTGTTTCTGGTTCGATGAACTAGAAAAGTCGCTCAATAAGGAGACTCCATACGAGGAAGTCATGGACAGAATTCACGCACTTAAATTGGCTAATTCCTTTATTTTAGATGCCGCTTTGCAATTAGCGAGATTAGCGGCGAAAAATTCAGGGTTTGCAATTGTGGCGCGCAGAGCGCTCTGGCTAAAGTCTTGGTCGGCGGACGTATCTTCCAAGACAAAATTGCTTAATATTCCTTTCAAAGGTAAGACCCTTTTTGGGCCAGAATTGAAGGAAATTATTTCAGATATCACTGGGGGGAAGGGACATGCCCTCCCACAGGATAGGCCTTTTAAGGATAAGAATAAGTCCAATTTTCGTTCTTTTCGTAACTTCAGGAACGGACCGTCTCCTAACTCTGCGGCCTCTAGACAAGAGGGTAACGCTTCCCAGGCCAAGCCAGCTTGGAAACCAATGCAAGGCTGGAACAAGGGTAAACAGGCTAAGAAGCCTGCTGCTGCTACCAAGACAGCATGAAGGGGTAGCCCCCGATCCGGGACCGGATCTAGTAGGGGGCAGACTCTGTCTCTTTGCTCAGGCTTGGGCAAGAGATTTTCTGGATCCCTGGGCACTAGAAATAGTCTCTCAGGGTTATCTTCTAGAATTCAAGGAACTTCCTCCAAGGGGAAGGTTCCACATGTCTCGCTTATCTTCAGACCAGATAAAGAGACAGGCATTCTTACATTGCGTAGGAGACCTGTTAAAAATGGGAGTGATACACCCAGTTCCAACAGCGGAACAAGGTCAGGGGTTTTACTCAAACCTGTTTGTAGTTCCCAAAAAAGAGGGAACTTTCAGACCAATTCTGGATTTAAAAATTCTAAACAAATTCCTCAGGGTTCCATCGTTCAAAATGGAAACCATTCAAACTATTTTAACTACAATCCAGGAGGGTCAATATATTACTACCATGGATTTAAAGGATGCGTACCTACATATTCCTATCCACAAAGATCATCATCAGTTCCTTTCTGGACAAACATTACCAGTTCGTGGCTCTTCCATTCGGCTTAGCCACTGCTCCCAGAATTTTCACAAAGGTGCTAGGGTCCCTTCTAGCGGTTCTAAGACCGAGGGGCATTGCAGTGGCACCTTATCTAGACGACATTCTAATTCAAGCGTCGTCTCTTTCCAAGGCAAAGGCTCATATAGACATTGTTCTAGCCTTTCTCAGATCTCACGGGTGGAAGGTGAAAAGAGTTCCCTGTCTCCGTCAACAAGAGTTCCCTTTTTGGGAACAATAATAGATTCTTTAGAAATGAAGATCTTCCTGACAGAGGTCAGAAAGTCAAAGCTTCTAAACGCTTGTCAAGTTCTTCACTCTATTCTGCAGCCTTCCATAGCTCAGTGCATGGAAGTAGTAGGTTTGATGGTTGCAGCAATGGACATAGTTCCTTTTGCTCAAATTTATCTAAGACCATTACAACTGTGCATGCTCAATCAGTGGTATGGGGATTATGCAGACTTGTCTCCCCAGATTCAAGTAGACCAGGTAACCAGAGACTCACTCCATTGGTGGTTGACTCAGGATCACCTGTCTCAGGGAATGAGTTTCCGCAGACCAGAGTGGGTCATTGTCACGACCGACGCCAGTCTATTAGGCTGGGGCGCGGTCTGGGACTCCCGGAAAGCTCAGGGTCTATGGTCTCGGGAAGAGTCCTTCTCCCTATAAACATCCTGGAACTGAGAGCGATTTTCAATGCGCTCCAGGCTTGGCCTCAACTAGCGAGAGCCGGATTCATAAGATTCCAGTCGGACAACATGACGACTGTAGCTTACATCAATCATCAGAGAGGAACAAAGAGTTCATTGGCGATGAGAGAGGTATCCAAGATCATCAAATGGGCGGAGGATCACTCCTGCCACCTATCTGCAATTCACATCCCAAGAGTAGAAAACTGGGAGGCGGATTACTTGAGTCGTCAGACTTTCCATCCGGGGGAGTGGGAACTCCACCCGGAGGTCTTTGCCCAGTTAACTCAATTATGGAGCATTCCGTACATGGATCTGATGGCGTCCCGTCAGAATTTCAAGGTTCCTTGTTACGGGTCCAGATCCAGGGATCCCAAGGCGACTCTAGTGGATGCATTAGTGGCGCCTTGGTCGTTCAACCTAGCTTATGTATTTCCACCGTTTCCTCTCCTTCCCAGGCTCGTAGCCAGGATCAAACAGGAGAAGGCCTCAATGATTCTGATAGCTCCTGCGTGGCCACGCAGGACTTGGTATGCAGACCTGGTGAATATGTCATCGGCTCCACAATGGAAGCTACCTTTGAGACAGGATCTTCTAGTACAAGGTCCATTCGAACATCCAAATCTAGTTTCTCTGCAGCTGACTGCTTGGAAATTGAACGCTTGAATTTATCCAAGCGTGGGTTTTCAAATTCAGTGATAGATACTCTGGTCCAAGCCAGAAAACCTGTGACTAGAAAGATTTACCATAAAATATGGAAAAAATATATCTGTTGGTGTGAATCCAAGGGATTCTCCTGGAGTGAGATTAAAATTCCTAAGATTCTTTCCTTTCTCCAAGAGGGTTTGGATAAAGGGTTGTCAGCGAGTTCTCTAAAAGGACAGATTTCTGCCTTATCTGTTTTGTTACACAAACGCCTGGCAGCCGTGCCAGATGTACAAGCTTTTGTACAGGCTTTGGTTAGAATCAAGCCTGTTTACAGACCCATGACTCCTCCTTGGAGTCTAAATTTAGTTCTTTCTGTTCTTCAAGGGGTTCCGTTTGAACCCTTACATTCCATAGATATCAAGTTACTATCTTGGAAAGTTCTGTTTTTGGTTGCTATTTCTTCTGCTTAAAGAGTTTCTGAATTATCTGCTTTGCAGTGTGATCCACCCTATCTGGTGTTCCATTCAGATAAGGTCGTTTTGCGTACCAAGCCTGGTTTTCTTCCAAAAGTTGTTTCCAACAAGAATATTAACCAGGAAATAGTTGTTGCTTCTCTGTGTCCGAAACCAGTTTGGAACGTTTGTTACACAATTTAGATGTAGTCCGTGCTTTGAAGTTCTATTTAGAAGCAACAAAGGATTTTAGACAAACCTCATCTTTGTTTGTCGTTTACTCTGGTAAGAGGAGAGGACAAAAAGCTACTGCTACCTCTCTTTCTTTCTGGCTGAAAAGCATTATCCGATTGACTTATGAGACTGCCGGACGGCAGCCTCCTGAAAGAATCACAGCTCACTCTACTAGGGCTGTGGCTTCCACATGGGCCTTCAAGAACAAGGCTTCTGTTGATCAGATATGTAAGGCAGCGACTTGGTCTTCTCTGCACACTTTTGCCAAATTCTACAAATTTGATACTTATGCTTCTTCGGAGGCTATTTTTGGGAGAAAGGTTTTGCAAGCCGTGGTGCCTTCCGTTTATGTAACCTGATTTGCGCCCTCCCTTCATCCGTGTCCTAAAGCTTTGGTATTGGTTCCCACAAGTAATGGATGACGCCGTGGACCGGACACACCAATGTTGGAGAAAACAGAATTTATGCTTACCTGATAAATTACTTTCTCCAACGGTGTGTCCGGCCCACGGCCCGCCTTGGTTTTTTAATCAGGTTTGGAAAATATCTTTCTCTATACACTACAGTCACCACGGCACCCTATAGTTTCTCCTTTTTTTCTCCTAACCATCAGTCAAATGACTGGGGGGCAGAGCCTGAGGAGGGGCTATATGGACAGCTTTTGCTGTGCTCTTTGCCATTTCCTGTTGGGGAAGAGAATATTCCCACAAGTAATGGATGACGCCGTGGACCGGACACACCGTTGGAGAAAGTAATTTATCAGGTAAGCATAAATTCTGTTTTTTTTATCAAAACTCGCAGGGACAGCCCGAAAGCCAAGCTCTCACAAGAGCATGCTTTTCATAGGCTCCAATGGGAGTCTCATTTTAAAGCCACGGCAAAGCACCTAGCGCACTGTAGGGCCAAATCGCTCAGCGTTGGTCAGCAATAAATAAATATTTATGTATATGATTATATAGATATATATTTATATACACATATGAACACATAAATAAATATATATGCATATAAGCATATACATAAATATTTATAGTGAAAACACAGTCCCCCATTTACCTCCATGTAAAGGCACTTTAGGTGCCGTTTTTTTTTTTGTTTGTTTTTTTCAAACATCCCACACACCCTCACTTTAACAACTTATAACTGCTTTTTTTTATTTTTAACCAGAAGTCTGAGTACAAAGTGAAAACGCAAGCTCGTGGTCACATTAACCAGCCACTTGTAATGGCTGTTTATTTAACATGCGCCCATAAAGGGGAAAATTTGTCCTTTACAGGTGCATGTTAGGATAGCGCTTCACTCATAATCTGGCCCTTAGTGTTCTGTATGTGTGGTGTGTGTTATGTTTTGTATGTATAGTGCTTTAGTGTTCTGTATGTGTGTGTATTGTATTATGTGTTGTATATAGTGCTTTAGTGTTCTGTATGTGTGTGTATTGTATTATGTATTGTATGTAGTGCTTTAGTGTTCTTTATGTGTGTGTATTATATTATGTATTGTATGTATTGCTTTAGTGTTCTGTATGTGTGTGTGTATTGTATTATGTGTTGTATGTATAGTGCTTTAGTGTTCTGTATGTGTGTGTATTGTATGTAGTGCTTTAGTGTTCTGTATGTGTGTGTATTGTATTATGTGTTGTATGTATAGTGCTTTAGTGTTCTGTATGTGTGTGTATTGTATTATGTGTTGTATGTATAGTGTTTTAGTGTTCTGTATGTGTGTGTATTGTATTATGTGTTGTATGTATAGTGTTTTAGTGTTCTGTATGTGTGTGTATTGTATTATGTGTTGTATGTATAGTGTTTTAGTGTTCTGTATGTGTGTGTATTGTATTATGTGTTGTATGTATAGTGCTTTAGTGTTCTGTATGTGTGTGTATTGTATTATGTGTTGTATGTATAGTGCTTTAGTGTTCTGTATGTGTGTGTGTGTGTGTGTTATGTTTTGTATGTATAGTGCTTTAGTGTTCTGTATATGTGTGTGTATTGTATTATGTATTGTATGTAGTGTTTAGTGTTCTGTATGTGTGTGTATTGTATTATGTGTTGTATGTATAGTGCTTTAGTGTTCTGTATGTGTGTGTATTGTATTATGTGTTGTATGTATAGTGCTTTAGTGTTCTGTATGTGTGTGTGTGTGTGTGTGTGTGTGTGTGTTATGTTTTGTATGTATAGTGCTTTAGTGTTCTGTATATGTGTGTGTATTGTATTATGTATTGTATGTAGTGCTTTAGTGTTCTGTATGTGTGTGTATTGTATTATGTGTTGTATGTATAGTGCTTTAGTGTCCTGTATGTGTGTGTATTGTATTATGTGTTGTATGTATAGTGCTTTAGTGTTCTGTATGTATTGCGTTATGTGTTCTATCTATTGCTTTAGTGTTCTGTATGTATTGCGTTGTGTGTTATATATTGTGCTTTTCTGTATGTGTGTGTCTTGTTCTGTATGTGTGTGTTTTTTTCTATATGTGTGTGTCTTGTTCTGTATGTGTGTGTCTTGTTCTATATGTGTGTGTCTTGTTCTGTATGTGTGTGTCTTGTTCTGTATGTGTGTGTCTTGTTCTATATGTGTGTGTCTTGTTCTGTATGTGTGTGTCTTGTTCTGTATGTGTGTGTCTTGTTCTGTATGTGTGTGTCTTGTTCTATATGTGTGTGTGTTCTGTATGTGTGTTTTGTTCTATATGTGTGTGTGTTCTATATGTGTGTGTCTTGTTCTGTATGTGTGTGTGTTTTGTTCTATATGTGTGTGTCTTGTTCTATATGTGTGTGTCTTGTTCTATTTGTGTGTGTCTTATTCTGTATGTGTGTGTTTTGTTTTGAATGTGTGTCTTGCTCTTAATATGTGTGTCTTGCTCTATATGTCTGTCTTTTTCTGTATTTTTGTGTCTTGTTTGTATATTTGTGTTGTCCTCATATTTTCTTGATTCCGGTGGCCTGGAGGAGTACGGCCTATGGTTTGTATGCATTTATTTTTTAATTTTTTTATGTATTTTACAGAACATATCATCTGCTGATGAAACAATCTCTTATGGACTTTAAGAGCCTGCTCAAAATTTAAGAGACCTCTCTTCCCACTTTACTTCTGCCAAGTAGCCTAGTCTCTGCTGGACTAAATGATACAACATATTATTCTACATACCCAGTACCACCCTTTCTTGCTTTGCACCCACTGCCCATTACTCATCATATTGTTTTAACCATAGAAAATGTTAACAAAAGAATAGAGTGCTATACAAATATATTATGTCACAGCAATTCTTTAGCTTGCTACCCTGATGAAGTTGCGTTTTAGCACCATAAAATCATGCATAGTGCTAAACAGTAGTATGGCCATTAGTCCTAGGCACTGGATATCTACAGTGATAACAACAAAAAGAAATAGGAAGCCCCGGCCCCCACACACCTACATTTAGCAAGGTTTCCCTATCTGAGTACATGTTACATGGATAATTAGAAACATAGAAACATAGATATTGACGGCAGATAAGAGCCATAGGCCCAGCAAGTCTGCCCGACCTTACCTAACAGTATAAATTTATCTAGTTCGTAGGATAGCCCTATGCTTGTCCCATGCATTTTTAAAGTCCCCCACAGTGTTTGTTGCTACTACCTCTTGAGGAAGTTTATTCCATAAATCAATCACTCTTTCTGTAAAGAAGTGCTTCCTCAAATTACTTCTGAATCTACTACCCTTTAGCTTGAGCTCATGACCCCTTGTTCTTGAATTTTCCATTTTATGTAAAATACCCACAGCCTCAGTTTTACTAAACCCTTTAATGTACTTGAAAGTTGCTATCATATCACCTCTTTCCCTTCTCTCCTCTAAGCTATACATATTTAGGTCATTGAGCCTATCCTGGTAAGTTTTATTTTTTAGACCATGTACCATTTTGGTAGCCCTCCTTTGCACAGATTCAAGTTTGTTAATATCCTTCTGAAGATAGAGGGGCCCATTTATCAAAGGGCTTGCGGACCTGATCCGACACTGCGGATCAGGTCCGCAAGACCTCGCTAAATGCGGAGAGCAATACGCTCTCCACATTTAACATTGCACCAGCAGCTCACAAGAGCTGCTGGTGCAACGCCGCCCCCTGCTGACTCGCGGCCAATCGGCCGCCAGCAGGGAGCTGTCAATCAACCCGATCGTATTCGATCGGGTTGATTTCCGGCGGTTCCTGTCCGCCTGCTCAGAGCAGGCGGACAGGGTTATGAAGCAGCGGTCTTTAGACCGCTGCTTCATAACTTGTGTTTCTGGCGAGTCTGAAGACTCGCCAGAAACACGGCCCTTCAAGCTCCATACGGAGCTTGATAAATGGGCCTGATGGTCTCCAGAACTGCACACAATACTCAAGATGAGGCCTAACTAATGATCTATAAAGTGGCATAAGAACCTTACTATTTCTGCTGCAAATACCTCTACCAATACATCCAAGCATTCTGCTAGCCTTACTCGCTGCATTACTACATTGTTTACTAAGTTTTAAATCATCTGAAATAATAATTCCCAAGTCCTGTTCCTCGTCTGTAACAGTCAGTAAAGTGTCATTGAGTCTGTAATTAACATTTGGATTTTTCTTCCCTAAATGCATTATTTTACACTTTGCTGTGTTAAACTTTAGACCCCAGTCATTTGTCCAATCCTCCAATTGTTGTATATCACTTCTCATTTTGTCTACCCCCCCTGGAACATCCACTCTGTTGCAAATTTTTGTATCATCTGCAAAGAGACATACTTTCCCTTTTGCCAAATTCTACAAATTTGATACTTATGCTTCTTCGGAGGCTATTTTTGGGAGAAAGGTTTTGCAAGCCGTGGTGCCTTCCGTTTATGTAACCTGATTTGCGCCCTCCCTTCATCCGTGTCCTAAAGCTTTGGTATTGGTTCCCACAAGTAATGGATGACGCCGTGGACCGGACACACCAATGTTGGAGAAAACAGAATTTATGCTTACCTGATAAATTACTTTCTCCAACGGTGTGTCCGGTCCACGGCCCGCCTTGGTTTTTTAATCAGGTTTGGAAAATATCTTTCTCTATACACTACAGTCACCACGGCACCCTATAGTTTCTCCTTTTTTTCTCCTAACCATCAGTCAAATGACTGGGGGGCAGAGCCTGAGGAGGGGCTATATGGACAGCTTTTGCTGTGCTCTTTGCCATTTCCTGTTGGGGAAGAGAATATTCCCACAAGTAATGGATGACGCCGTGGACCGGACACACCGTTGGAGAAAGTAATTTATCAGGTAAGCATAAATTCTGTTTTTTTTATCAAAACTCGCAGGGACAGCCCGAAAGTCAAGCTCTCACAAGAGCATGCTTTTCATAGGCTCCAATGGGAGTCTCATTTTAAAGCCACGGCAAAGCACCTAGCGCACTGTAGGGCCAAATCGCTCAGCGTTGGTCAGCAATAAATAAATATTTATGTATATGATTATATAGATATATATTTATATACACATATGAACACATAAATAAATATATATGCATATAAGCATATACATAAATATTTATAGTGAAAACACAGTCCCCCATTTACCTCCATGTAAAGGCACTTTAGGTGCCGTTTTTTTTTTGTTTGTTTTTTTCAAACATCCCACACACCCTCACTTTAACAACTTATAACTGCTTTTTTTTATTTTTAACCAGAAGTCTGAGTACAAAGTGAAAACGCAAGCTCGTGGTCACATTAACCAGCCACTTGTAATGGCTGTTTATTTAACATGCGCCCATAAAGGGGAAAATTTGTCCTTTACAGGTGTATGTTAGGATAGCGCTTCACTCATAATCTGGCCCTTAGTGTTCTGTATGTGTGGTGTGTGTTATGTTTTGTATGTATAGTGCTTTAGTGTTCTGTATGTGTGTGTATTGTATTATGTGTTGTATATAGTGCTTTAGTGTTCTGTATGTGTGTGTATTGTATTATGTATTGTATGTAGTGCTTTAGTGTTCTGTATGTGTGTGTATTATATTATGTATTGTATGTATTGCTTTAGTGTTCTGTATGTGTGTGTGTATTGTATTATGTGTTGTATGTATAGTGCTTTAGTGTTCTGTATGTGTGTGTATTGTATGTAGTGCTTTAGTGTTCTGTATGTGTGTGTATTGTATTATGTGTTGTATGTATAGTGCTTTAGTGTTCTGTATGTGTGTGTATTGTATTATGTGTTGTATGTATAGTGTTTTAGTGTTCTGTATGTGTGTGTATTGTATTATGTGTTGTTTGTATAGTGTTTTAGTGTTCTGTATGTGTGTGTATTGTATTATGTGTTGTATGTATAGTGTTTTAGTGTTCTGTATGTGTGTGTATTGTATTATGTGTTGTATGTATAGTGCTTTAGTGTTCTGTATGTGTGTGTATTGTATTATGTGTTGTATGTATAGTGCTTTAGTGTTCTGTATGTGTGTGTGTGTGTGTGTTATGTTTTGTATGTATAGTGCTTTAGTGTTCTGTATATGTGTGTGTATTGTATTATGTATTGTATGTAGTGTTTAGTGTTCTGTATGTGTGTGTATTGTATTATGTGTTGTATGTATAGTGCTTTAGTGTTCTGTATGTGTGTGTATTGTATTATGTGTTGTATGTATAGTGCTTTAGTGTTCTGTATGTGTGTGTGTGTGTGTGTGTGTGTTATGTTTTGTATGTATAGTGCTTTAGTGTTCTGTATATGTGTGTGTATTGTATTATGTATTGTATGTAGTGCTTTAGTGTTCTGTATGTGTGTGTATTGTATTATGTGTTGTATGTATAGTGCTTTAGTGTCCTGTATGTGTGTGTATTGTATTATGTGTTGTATGTATAGTGCTTTAGTGTTCTGTATGTATTGCGTTATGTGTTCTATCTATTGCTTTAGTGTTCTGTATGTATTGCGTTGTGTGTTATATATTGTGCTTTTCTGTATGTGTGTGTCTTGTTCTGTATGTGTGTGTTTTTTTCTATATGTGTGTGTCTTGTTCTGTATGTGTGTGTCTTGTTCTATATGTGTGTGTCTTGTTCTGTATGTGTGTGTCTTGTTCTGTATGTGTGTGTCTTGTTCTATATGTGTGTGTCTTGTTCTGTATGTGTGTGTCTTGTTCTGTATGTGTGTGTCTTGTTCTATATGTGTGTGTGTTCTGTATGTGTGTTTTGTTCTATATGTGTGTGTGTTCTATATGTGTGTGTCTTGTTCTGTATGTGTGTGTGTTTTGTTCTATATGTGTGTGTCTTGTTCTATATGTGTGTGTCTTGTTCTATTTGTGTGTGTCTTATTCTGTATGTGTGTGTTTTGTTTTGAATGTGTGTCTTGCTCTTAATATGTGTGTCTTGCTCTATATGTCTGTCTTTTTCTGTATTTTTGTGTCTTGTTTGTATATTTGTGTTGTCCTCATATTTTCTTGATTCCGGTGGCCTGGAGGAGTACGGCCTATGGTTTGTATGCATTTATTTTTTAATTTTTTTATGTATTTTACAGAACATATCATCTGCTGATGAAACAATCTCTTATGGACTTTAAGAGCCTGCTCAAAATTTAAGAGACCTCTCTTCCCACTTTACTTCTGCCAAGTAGCCTAGTCTCTGCTGGACTAAATGATACAACATATTATTCTACATACCCAGTACCACCCTTTCTTGCTTTGCACCCACTGCCCATTACTCATCATATTGTTTTAACCATAGAAAATGTTAACAAAAGAATAGAGTGCTATACAAATATATTATGTCACAGCAATTCTTTAGCTTGCTACCCTGATGAAGTTGCGTTTTAGCACCATAAAATCATGCATAGTGCTAAACAGTAGTATGGCCATTAGTCCTAGGCACTGGATATCTACAGTGATAACAACAAAAAGAAATAGGAAGCCCCGGCCCCCACACACCTACATTTAGCAAGGTTTCCCTATCTGAGTACATGTTACATGGATAATTAGAAACATAGAAACATAGATATTGACGGCAGATAAGAGCCATAGGCCCAGCAAGTCTGCCCGACCTTACCTAACAGTATAAACTTATCTAGTTCGTAGGATAGCCCTATGCTTGTCCCATGCATTTTTAAAGTCCCCCACAGTGTTTGTTGCTACTACCTCTTGAGGAAGTTTATTCCATAAATCAATCACTCTTTCTGTAAAGAAGTGCTTCCTCAAATTACTTCTGAATCTACTACCCTTTAGCTTGAGCTCATGACCCCTTGTTCTTGAATTTTCCATTTTATGTAAAATACCCACAGCCTCAGTTTTACTAAACCCTTTAATGTACTTGAAAGTTGCTATCATATCACCTCTTTCCCTTCTCTCCTCTAAGCTATACATATTTAGGTCATTGAGCCTATCCTGGTAAGTTTTATTTTTTAGACCATGTACCATTTTGGTAGCCCTCCTTTGCACAGATTCAAGTTTGTTAATATCCTTCTGAAGATATGGTCTCCAGAACTGCACACAATACTCAAGATGAGGCCTAACTAATGATCTATAAAGTGGCATAAGAACCTTACTATTTCTGCTGCAAATACCTCTACCAATACATCCAAGCATTCTGCTAGCCTTACTCGCTGCATTACTACATTGTTTACTAAGTTTTAAATCATCTGAAATAATAATTCCCAAGTCCTGTTCCTCGTCTGTAACAGTCAGTAAAGTGTCATTGAGTCTGTAATTAACATTTGGATTTTTCTTCCCTAAATGCATTATTTTACACTTTGCTGTGTTAAACTTTAGACCCCAGTCATTTGTCCAATCCTCCAATTGTTGTATATCACTTCTCATTTTGTCTACCCCCCCTGGAACATCCACTCTGTTGCAAATTTTTGTATCATCTGCAAAGAGACATACTTTCCCCTGTAGCCCTTTGCTGATATCGCAGATAAATATGTTAAACAAAACAGGCCCCAGAACTGACCCCTGAGGAACACCACTAGTAACAGCCCCCTCTGCTGAATGAACTCCATTTACTAAGACACTTTGTTTTCTGTCCTTAAGCCAGCATTCCACCCAGTTCACAATTTTTGAATCTAGACCAAGGAGATATAGTTTGTGAATAAGTTTATTGTGTGGGACGGTGTCAAATGCTTTGCTGAAATCTAGATATGCTACATCAACTGCTCCTCCCTTGTCTAATACTTTTGTTACATAATCAAAGAAGTCAATTAGATTAGTCTGACATGATCTCCCTGAAGTAAAACCATGCTGATTTTGGTCCTCTAAATTGTTTGTCTTTATGTAAGTCATAATTCTTTCTTTTAAGAGGCTTTCCATTAATTTCCCTACTACTGAAGTTAAACTAACTGGCCTGTAGTTGCCAGATTCTTCTCTACTGCCCTTTTTATGAAGGGGTATTACATTTGCTATTCTCCAATCATCTGGGACAGCTCCTGTTAATAGTGACTGATTAAACAGATCAGTTAATTGGACAGTTAGCACTGATCGATGTTCTTTTAAAACCCTTGGATGAATATTATCAGGACCCACTGCCTTTGTAACATTTATTTTTGATAATGCTAACAAAACCTCATCCTCTGTAAAAAGATTACTGTTAAGCTTGTTTCTATTTTGCGTTGCATCCCTTAATGTAGACATTGTATCTTCACAATCTTTAGTGAAAACAGAACAGAAGTAATCATTGAGACAGTCTGCAATCTGCTTATCTCCTTCTATTATTCTACCATCAACTGATTTCAATTTTACTATTCCTACCTTATTTTTTCTTCTTTCACTGATATATCTAAAGAATGTTTTGTCCCCATGTTTTACTGACTGTGCTATCTTCTCTTATGCATGAGCTTTAACCTTCCTAATTAACTGCTTAGTCTTTTTTTGTTGGAGTCTCCATATTTTCATATCATCATCTGCTTGTGTGTGTCTGTAATTTTTATAAGCTATCTTTTTTGTCTTTACAGCATGTGCTACTTCTTTGGAAAACCAAATTGGTTTCCGCTTTCTTTTACTTTTACAGACATGTCTAATACAGTGTGCGGTTGCATCTAAAATGGCACCTTTCACAAATTCCCACTGTTCTTGAACCCCTGTAATAAGAGTTTTCCCCTTTAAATAGTTCTTTAGGTATTCTCCCATTAATGAAAAATCTGCCGTCCTAAAGTCTAAAACTTTTGTTTTAGTCTGGGTGGACAGTTCCTGAACATGAATACTAAACCAAACAGATTGATGATCACTGGATCCTAAGTTCTCACCTACAGACACATCTGAAACTGTATCACTGTTTGTAAGTATTAGATCTAATATAGCTTCCTTACGAGTTGGTTCCTTGACTAATTGTTCAAGTGATTCCCCTAGCAGAGATTCAAGAATATACCTGCTTCTAGCCGATCTAGCAGAAGGAATCTTCCAGTCTATATCTGGCAAATTAAAGTCCCCCAGTACTATAACCTTACCCTTCATGGTCATTTTGGTTATTTCATCTAATAACAGATTGTCCAGTTTTTCATCCTGCAATGGAGGCCTATATACAACCCCTATTCTAAAAACATTTTTATCTCCAATTTCCAAAGTCACCCAAATACTTTCCACCTCATCATTTGTTCCTACAATTTCAGTAACCTTTATATTTTCATTTACATACAAAGCAACTCCTCCACCTTTCTTTCCTACTCTGTTCTTTTTAAATAACCTGTATCCAGGTATGACTATGTCCCAGTCATGCAAATCATTGTACCATGTTTCTGTTATAGCTACTAAATCCAAGTTGTCCCTAGTCATTATTGAAATGAGTTCAGGTAATTTATTTCCTAAGCTGCGAGCATTTGTGCTCATGGCACGAAGAATTTTTCTACTAGAATTTCTAGAATTGTTACTTGGACTAACAGTTTTGGCATGCTGTGGGGGGCAGGTGGATATATTAATGCTACCCCCCTTTATTAGTTTAAATGATTTCTAATAAAGTATTTAAACTCCTCTCCCAGATACTCTGTTCCTTTAGCATCCAAATGCAAGCCATCTCTCCTAAATAACCTAGTATCTTTCCAAACAGAGCTATAATGGCCAATAAGACCAAATCCTCGTTCCCTGCACCACTTATCTAACCAAGAATTAAATGTTGTTATCCGCTCCATCTTTCCTGCTTCCTGGCCATACACAGGTAAAATAGCAGAAAATGATAGAGTTGATGCCACAGTCTCTAAATGATTACCTAGGTCACAAAACTCTTTCTAAACAGCAGCAACATGATTACTAGCCAGATCATTTGTTCCTAAATGTACAATCACATCTAACTCACTTCCCTTTTCTGCTGCCTTAACAATTCTCAAAATACGATTCTTATCCCTGTGAGCAGTAGCTCCTGGAAGACATCTAACCTCCCTTGTTTCTCCTTTACTTTCACCTAAATACAGATTCCTCAAAATAGAGTCACCCACTAACAGTCTTTTTCTCAAAAACACATCTGCAGTTCTTTCCTGTGTTATGTTACCTGGAGAATCAGGTGCCAATAGATTTTCTAAAGATAACAGGAATGTAGTGCACTTTTATTGACCAAAACAGAGCATTGACTGTACAACATCAATGACTCATTGATCAAAAACTCACTGGCATGGAGAGAAATTATGTAAAATTTCTGGGTGTTTGTTTAAGACTTTTATATTGTAATGAATGTCTTTCCTTCACACCCAGATCCCTGCTTAGGGAGATAATCAACTCTCAAGCAAAAAATTGCCTTTTTTTATAAAAATTGTGTTAAAAAAAACGTGAGTTTGCTGTGTTTGGAAAACAACCATGTTTGGAATTAAAGGGAGAGTCTACACCAGAATTTTTATTGTTTAAAAAGATAGATAATCCCTTTATTACCCATTCCCTAGTTTTGCATAAACAACACTGTTATATAAATACACTTTTTACCTCTGTGATTATCTTGTATCTAAGCGTTTACAAACTGCCCCCTTATTTCAGTTCTTTTGACAGATATCCATTTTAGCCAATCAGAGCTGGCTCACTGGAACTCCACGTGAATGAGCACAGTGTTATCTATATGACACACATGAACTAACACCCTCTAGTGGTGAAAAGTGTCAAAATGCCCTGAGAGAAGAGGCGGCCTGCAAGGTCTAATAAATTAGAATATGAACCTCCTAGGTTTAACTTTCAACTAAGAATACCAAGTGAACAAAGCAAAATTGGTGATAAAAGTCAATTTGAAAATTGTTTAAAATTACATTCTCTATTTGAATCATGAAAGTTTATTTTAAAATGTACAAAAAAACAATTTACATATACATTTAAAATATTTGAACCAGTTGGGCATAAGAAAACTAGATGTTTTATCAACACCAACATTTTCAGGGAAAAAAAATGGTTCATAATAATGAAAATATTGCAGAGCATCCCATGGAAGAAAAAAAATACATTTTGGTATTTGATTTTTCCAAAAATGTTCTTAAACATTCAAGTATTGCATGTGGAAATCACAAATAGTCACACTTTTAACTTAAAACAATATCACTACCACCAGAAGAAAAAACATATCCAACAAAGTCCATCCCACTTCATTACAGACCTTTATCTGCCAAAAAAGCAATCAAAGAAGCCAACCACTGCCATTGATTGTATCACCACACAAAAAAGTGGACCCTCTCCATAGCCTTTGTAGCAGTACTGAAATAATTTTCCAAGCTTTGCTTTATCACGTGATGGCAAGGCAATTATAACAATAATGGCCTAGATTATAAGTGGTGCGCTAATTTATGCGCGCAAACAATATTACTTTTTTGGCTTTTTGCACAACGGAAATAGTATGAGTATTACGAGTTGAAAGTAAACGTGTTCGCTAAAGTGCAATCATGATTTATGCTCGTTGGGTTAGCGCTAGGGATGGGCGAATATGTTTATATCCGAATTCGAATGTTAGAACGAATGTTATTGTAGAAATTCGATTTACATAATAGAATGTTGATAAGAACGAATATTCTTAAAAATTCGATTTTCGAATGTTGTTTACAGTTTTCGAATGTCACATTCGAATTCGAATGTCACATTCAAATTCGAATGTTACATTTGAATGTCACATTCATATTCGAATATTACATTTAAAAAACAAAATTGTAGACTAGAAACACTATTTCGAATGTCACATTCGAATCGAATGTCACATTCGAATTTGAATATTACATTTATAAAACACAGTATTAGACTAGAAATACTAATTCGATTTTGAATGTCACATTCAAATCGAATATCACATTCGAATCAAATATCACATTTAAAACACAGTATTAGACTAGAAATACTATTTCAAATTCGAATGTGACATTCAAATGTAGCTTTAAAATTTGAATATTACATTTATTAAACACAGTTGTAGACTAGAAATACTATTTCAAATTTGAATGTCACATTCAAATTCGAATGTCACTTTCGAATTCGAAATATTACATTTCAAAATTGAATGAATACATAGCTAAACATTCTATTATTCGAACGAATATTTTCAAATTTTATTGAAAAATTTGAAAAAGAAAATTCGAAAATAGAATGTTATAATGTTATATAAACATTTGAAATTTAATTCCAACGAACAAATGTATCAAAATTCGTTTTAAATTTCGAATTTTTAGAAACATTCGCCCATCCCTAGTTAGTGCAACTTGAGAGCTTGAGTAAATAGGAGGGGAAGGAAAAAAGTTGCATTAAACATTTTAAACACAACACAAATACACTTAAAATTACACTCATGTAAACACTATCTGATAACAATTATTTAAAAAAAAAAAAAACACATTATTAAAATGTTATAAGGGCTCAAAAATATATGGTATACATGCTGTAAAATATATATGTATTTTCTATGGTCTATTTAATATGATATATAATATATATAATATAACACGCATTAAAGTTAGCAATTGTTCATGTGAGCTAACCCAACACCGCATTAGACCTAAATCGCGAAGCCTGAAGCGAGTTATGCATATTTTACATTCCTATGTTCTTCACATAGAAAATAATTATATTTTTATTTTATATATATATATATATATATATATATATATATATATATATATATATATATATATATATATATATATATATTTATATATATATTTATATATCAGGTCCGACAGACCTTTGTTAAATAGGCCCCTTAATTTCCACGCAGAATAAAGATATTGTGCATCAAGAATAAAGTGTGATAATTAACCGGTTTAGTTGGAGCACTTTCATTAAGGCCTAAACCAATGAGCCAATGTGAGGACTGTTTTCTGGATTTACGAGTTAGCATAATCTATCAAATCATCATTTCTGTTCACCATCTCTGAGGTTGCAAACTTTACTGTAAAATATATAAGATTTGCATCGTGTTTTTATTGCATAGAAAGGAGGCAATCTCATTTCAACAGTAGTCTAGCTCTGACTGCAGAGAAGTGTTAGATTAGTTAAAATGGAGAATGCTGACTTTTCATAAATGTTACAGCTTCCCTAATAAAAAACAGAAGATTGATGAAACATCAAGACATTATCAACAAAAAAGGATGTCATCTGTGAGGCATAACACACAGAATATCTTGAGCGATTTGCTGTAAAACAAGTGACAAATTCATTAGGTTCCATGTGCTAAGCAACAGATACTAGTTGTAAGCCCTCGCTCATGAGAGTCTGCACTCATATGACAGCTGATTTAAAACCTCTCTGCCACCTGTTATCTGCGATTAGTTGCATTAGAGTGGGGGGTGTATGCACAGCACAAGCAAAGTCTTGTGTTACAGTACATGCAGGAAGGGGATGTACAGTGTCCGCAGCCCGGTCACCGTAAAGATGGGAGAACAGATTCTAATGTCAGGAGCCTTGTCCACAATAGTAAATTGGAGATATTTGTAATATTCAAGCATCATTTGGGACTTGAGAATATTGTTTATAAGCTGCTGCTTGCATCAGTCTAGACACAAATAAAATCTCTCCTGATATTGGTATTTTGGGTGACACATGGTCAGATAAGAACATATTCTTCTTAGGTAGAGAGCTCAATCTTTTATTGATAAATATGGGCCAATGTGTAGCATGACTGGAATATGAAATGCCATAAGAAATAAATGACCATTAATATCACATTTGAAATATCAGCAAAATGTAAATGAATTATAAAATAGACAAGAAGATCCTAAAAACAGAACTTATGTAAAACCAAGGAAATCAGTCTACAGTTACTTAGGCAAGAAAATATATTTTTGTGCTGTTGCAGTCTGGTAGCAGTTGCCCTAGCTACTACTTTAGCTTTATGCAAGTTAACCTGTATTCCATCTCCTCATTTGTTGCCTTGAAGATGTTCTCCAAAGGGAACAGTGCGTTAACTAGAGGCGTATAAGGGCGGAAACTCTGGTTCGCCTGAATCTTTCATAAAGAATATTCAAAATACATATTTTTTTTAATATTCATTGCACACGCTATTCGGCATTGGTTTCATTTTAAACAAAAGAATACTGAATATTTGTGGAACATTTACATTAGTTTTCGTTAAACTAATGTAAATGTTCCTTTATTACAGGTGAATAAATTCACTTATAGGGGTCGTTTATGGAGATGCAGGCGGACATGATCCACTGTAGCGGATCATGTCCGCCCAACATTGATAAATGCCAACAGCGTATTTCATGTGAAATGCTTGTGCAATGTCACCCCCTGCAGATTTGTGGCCAATCACAGGGGGTGTCAATCATCCTGATCGCATCCGACCAGGATGATTGCTGTCCGCCGCCTCAGAGGTGGCGGACAAGTCAAGGAGTAGCGGTCTTAAGATTGCTGCTTCTTAACTTATGTTTCCGGCGAGCCTGAAGGTTCGCATGGAAACAGCTGCATTTGCAGCTTCCTAAAATGGCCCCATTGCGTTAAATACTTACCTTTAGTGCTCTGGATTGCTACACAAATCCTGATCCTTCTTCACAGAGCCCCCCTATCTGTGTTTCGTTAATGAATTTGCATTTCTGACAAAGCACATGCATGTGTCTAACATTAACTGTTTTTCTTTTAAAAAAAAAGCCAATATACCCCATAAGTGAATATTGAGAATATTTTTTTTTTCTGATGAATGATTCATCCAAAATAATATCTTTTTTGTCTGAGCACATGCCTACTTGCATTTTTTAGATGCTGCAGATCAAATGGAAAAATATTGATAATGAATTTTAAAATCTAAGGAAATGAAAATACACAAACATACTGCAGCAGTAAGTTCTTTTTTTATTTTCTCTGTTTTCTAGTAGACAAAAATATCATGTTATCACATTTATGCATTACTCATTAAGTCATTGGGGGGGGGGAGGGATCTATTCTTGCATTTTAGTTATTTTAATGCTGTGTGTTTTTTTTTTAATTATTTGCTATTTGCTTTTGCGTTTGTTGAAGCAATAACAAATGAACATTTGCTAACATTAATTTGCATGTTAATTATCTTAGTATGTCTCTGTAGGTATACTTTTCCATCTTTCTTGATATATACTTAGAAAATAGCTTTTATCTTTAGTCATATGGTTATAATTGTATTTGTTATGTGGGTATATTTATATTTATTTTCATTGCTAATTATAATTAGTTTGTATAATTCAAATATTTATTGTTCTAGCATTTAATACTAAAGAAGATAATGTACTCTGATTTAATAATTGCAGATTGATTGTAGCATGTTTTTCCTTAATTTTTTCCCATTGAGGCGTCTATCGGAAGTAGATTAATAAATCAAACAATAATTTTTCAACATTGAAAACAATAGACCTAATCTGAATGTCCTGCTTTTTTTTCTCAATAATAGTATAAAACAGTACAACCAGTGCGTGAGCATGTAAGGCGGGGTCACGCAATAGCCGCTCCTTATAATTCCATGGTTCCACCCTAGTCTTTACTGTACAGTGAGTTTATCCTCGTGGATTCCATTAAAGGGACATTAAACAAAAAACTTTCTTTCTTGTGTCATATAGAGCAGGGTTATTCAAACCACGGGTCGAGACCTATTACTGGGTCACAACACCATGTTTACTAGAGTGTGTGGGGTATGTGTTGTATTAGAGTGTTTGTGGTGTGTGGGTGTTATATAAGAGTGTGTGTGGTGTGTGTTGTATTAGAGTGTGTGTGGTGGGTGGGTGTTGTATGAGAGTGTGTGTGTTGTATGAGAGTGTGTGTAGTGTGTTGTATTAGAGCGTGTGTTGAAGGAGAGTGTGTTTTGTGTGTGTATGTTGTATGAGAGTGTGTGTGGTGTGTGTTACATTAGAGTGTGTGTTGTATGAGAGTGTGTGCGATGTATGTGTTGTATGAGAGTGTGTGTGGTGTGTTTTGTATGAGAGTGTGTGGTGTGTGTTTTATGAGAGTGTGTGGTTTGTGTGGTGTGTGTGTTGTATGAGAGTGTGTGTGGTGTGTGTTGTATGAGAGTGTGTGTTGTATGAGAGTGTGTGTGGTTTATGTGTTGTATGAGAGTGTGTGTGTGGCGTGTGTGTTGTATGAGAGTGTGTGGTGTGTGTTGTATGAGAGTGTGTGTGGTGTGTGTTGTATGAGAGTGTGTGTGGTGTGTGTGTTGTATGAGTGTGTGTGGTGTGTGTTGTATGATAGTGTGTGTGGTGTGTGTTGTATGAGAGTGTGTGTGGTGTGTGTTGTATGAGAGTGTGTGTGGTGTGTGTTGTATGAGTGTGTGTGGTGTGTGTTGTATGATAGTGTGTGTGGTGTGTGTTGTATGATAGTGTGTGTGGTGTGTGTTGTATGAGAGTGTGTGTGGTGTGTGTGTTGTATGAGAGTGTGTGGTGTGTGTTGTATGAGAGTGTGTGTGGTGTGTGTTGTATGAGAGTGTGTGTGGTGTGTGTTGTATGAGAGTGTGTGTTGCATGAGAGTGTGTGTTGTATGAGAGTGTGTGTGGTGTGTGTGTTGTATGAGTGTGTGTGGTGTGTGTTGTATGAGAGTGTGTGTTGTATGAGAGTGTGTGTGGTGTGTGTGTTGTATGAGAGTGTGTGGTGTGTGTTGTATGATAGTGTGTGTGGTGTGTGTTGTATGATAGTGTGTGTGGTGTGTGTTGTATGAGAGTGTGTGTGGTGTGTGTTGTATGAGAGTGTCTGGTGTGTGTGTTGTATGAGAGTGTGTGTGGTGTGTGTGTTGTATGAGAGTGTGTGTGGTGTGTGTGTTGTATGAGTGTGTGTGGTGTGTGTGTTGTATGAGTGTGTGTGGTGTGTGTTGTATGATAGTGTGTGTGGTGTGTGTTGTATGAGAGTGTGTGTGCTTGTTGTTACTTTTACAACACTTTCAGGTTTGACTACAGAATTGTAGCTCTCTTGTATATTACTTCAGAAATGTTCAGACCAAGCAAAAAAATAGGGTCACAAAGGTATTTAGTATCATGGCACTGGGTCTTGGGAATAAGTTTGAAGAACCCTAATATTCTGATATAGAAAATGCAATTTTAAACAACTTTCAGGTTTACCTCTATTATCACATTTACTTTGTTCTCTCAGTATCCTTTGTAGAAGGAGCAGCAAGGTACTACTGGGAGCCAGCTAAATACTTTAGATGAGACAGTGACAAGAGAGATATTTATGTAGCCACCAATCAGTAGCTAGCTCCCAGTAGTGTATTGCTGCTTTTGAGCCTACCTAGGTATGTTTTCCAACAAAGAATACCAAGAGCACAAAGCAAATTAGATAACAGAGGTTAAATAGGACGTTGTTTAAAATTGCATGCTCTATCTGAATCATGAAAGAAAATGTGGGGTTTCACATATACATTAGCAAACAAAAAGGAAATTTAACCCCCCCCCCCCCCAGGTTGCTCATAATACACAAATGAATTTGCTGTCAGCAACACACATGATAAGAATTAAACACCCTGATTGCTAGTAACTAGGGATGGGCAAATGTTTCGCAACATTCGAAAAACGGCACAAATTTTAACACATTCGTTCGTTAGAATCGAATTTCCAATGTATACATAACATTCTAACATTCCATTTTCGAATGTTCGGTTTCTAATTTTATGATTACATTCGAAAATATTCTTTTCGAAAAATTTGAATTTAGATTTGTAATAATATTTCTAATGCTTTCTTTAAATGTAATATTCGAATTATGCAATATTATATATAGAAACATTCAAAATGATATATTTGTATCTATTATGTATCAATTTACTAGATTCCCTCCCTACCACATGAACTATTGAACTTCTGAATAGTATTTGTTAAATAGAATGTTAATTCGAAATTTCGAATGTGAACATTCAATATAATTATAAACATTCAAATTCGAAAGTTACATTCGAAAACTGTAAATAGCATTCGATTATAGAATTTTTAAGAACATTCGTTCTTATCAACATTCGGATTTATAATTTGAATTTCGGTAATAACATTCGTTCTAACTTTCGAAATTCGAAAATTTACACATTCGCCCATCCCTACTAGTAACACAAAAATCAGATGAGATCTGAATCCCAGTGACTTGGAGATATCTTCCTACTAACACACACAGAAGAAAGTTTTTGTCCCTTTGGTATCCAGTAACACCAAATGCAATTATTTACATTTGTTTTTGCTTGTAATGTACAATAACTATTTAATAACTATTGTACCTAGTTAAAATAAATACAAACTTGCCTGTAAAATAAAAAATAATATTAAAACTATAAATTTATAGTTAAGTATTTAGTTTTAAATAGGAATAATTTATTTAATGCTAGGAATATTTATTTAGATTTATTTAAATTATATTTAAGTTAGGGGGTGTTAGGGTTAGGGTTAGACTTAGGTTTAGGGGTTAATAAATTTAATATAGTGGCGGCGGTGTAGGGGGGCAGATTAGGGGTTAATAAATTTAATGTAGGTGGCGGCGGTGTAGGGGGGCAGATTAGGGGTTAATAAATTTAGTGTAGTTGGCGGCGGGGTCCGTGAGCTGCGGTTTAGGGGTTAAACATTTTATTTAGTTGTGGCAGGGTCCGGGAGCGGCGGTTTAAGGGTTAATACATATAATGTAGGTGGTGGTGTGCTCCGGGAGTGGCAGTTTAGGGGTTAATACATATAATGTAGGTGGGCTCTGGGAGCGGCAGTTTAGGGGTTAATAACTTTATTTAGGTGCGGTGGGGTCTGGGAGCGGCCGTTTAGGGGGTAAACAGTATAGTATAGTGTGGGTGCTTAGTGACAGGGTACCAAGAAAGCTGCAAATTAGCAGAAGAGCAGCAAGATTGTTGACTGTTAGTTAACAACAGTCCGCTGCTCATCGCTCCGTACTTGGTGCGTGGCTTTTTGACAGCTTTCTTGATAATTTTGGAGAACGTATTCAGGTCCACGGCAGCGATGTTAGGCGATCTTAGGCGAGCATATTGGTGCCGGCGAATGCAGGTAAGTTGACAGGTTCATAAATAGAGGCCCATTTGTAAATGTTAGTGTACTGAAGTGATTTTTATAGTATGGCCATCATGCCAAGATATAAATGGCATTCATATAGTTAATAAGTGGTGAAGATGGGATTTAGATTACAATAGCTTAATGTCACACATGTAAATGAGTATCTGCCTACCAAAGGAGTTAATTGAAAATAACTTACTGTAACCTTAAGAGGTGTGAGTGAGCTATTGTATCTGTCAGTTTAGGGTAACTGTCTACTTTCTATTTTGAAAACAGGTACATCACAAATGAAAAGGCTTTTTCAGAAGATTTTCCTGTTGAAAAAGCGATTGCAACTACGGTCTTTTAAAAAATGAATTTACTTTGTATTATGATCACCCAAGAAATAGTGCAACCAATTTCAGGAGCAAATCATTGATAGATTGTAATTAAGGTTGTTATACTTTATTACCCTACACACAAATAATCCCCTCACTGGTAATCCCCTTTTAACATCTACCCATTAATGACCCAAATTGCTTACTAGCCAACAGGGATATTTCTCTCTACTTTATTTGTCAGCAGAGATATACTTCCATATGCATCAAAAGAAGTCTGATTCAAGATACATGCACCCACTTTTTATAGTAAAAATAAATTGATACATGTAAAGTTCTATTTTGTAGATGCTACAAAAATGCCTTTATAGAGAAACATAAGACGTCCTGGCACTCCAGGGGTTAGGAACAATATATACATATTTCAGCACTGGACTGTCATTGGGCAGGATCAGACTGATATGCTACAGGATATTTTTTCTCTGTGAAAAGGCAAACGGCCAGATTACGAGTTTTGCGTTATGAGGGGTGCGTTGCTAACTTGCAGTTTTTTTCTCACCGCTCACTTCCCTGCAGCGCTGGTATTACAGGTTTTTATAAACCCGGCGTTAAAAGGCAAGAAGTGAGCGTAGAGCAAACTTGTGCTCCATTCCGCACTCCAATACCAGCGCTGCCTAAGTCAGCAGTGAGCTGGTCTTACGTGTTTGTGCACGATTTCCCCATAGACATCAATGGGGAGAGCCGGCTGAGAAAAAGTCTAACACCTGCCAAAAAGCAGCGTAAAGCTCAGTAACGCAGCCCCATTGATTCCTATGGGGAAACACATTTTATGTTTACACCTAACACCCTAACATGAACCCCGAGTCTAAACACCCCTAACCTTACACTTATTAACCCCTAATCTGCTGCCCCCAACATCGCCGACACCCGCATTATACTTATTAACCCCTGATCAGCCGCTCCGGACATCGCCGCCACCTACATTATACTTATTAATCCCTAATCTGCTGTCCCCAATATCGCTGACACCTACATTATATTTATTAACCCCTAATCTCCCGCCCCCAATGTCGCTGCAACCTACCTACACTTATTAACCCCTAATCTGCCACCCTCAACGTCACCACCACTATAATAAACATATTAACCCCTAAACCGCCACACTCCCACAGCGCAAACACTATTAAAATACTATTAACCCCTAATCTGACACCCCTAACATCGCCGCCACTTACCTACAATTATTAACCCCTAATCTCCCATCCCTAACGTCGCTGCCACTAAATTAAATTTATTAACCCCTAAATCTAAGTCTAACCCTAACCCTAACACCCCCTAACTTAAATATAATTAAAATAAATCTAAATAAAAACTAATAATAATAACTAAATAATTCCTATTTAAAATTAAATACTTACCTGTAAAATAAACCCTAAGCTAGCTACAATATAACTAATAGTTAAATTGTATCTAGCTTAGGGTTTAATTTTATTTTACAAGCAAGTTTGTATTTATTTTAACTAGGTAGAATAGTTACTAAATAGTTATTAACTATTTAGTAACTACCTAGCTAAAATAAATACAAATTTACCTGTAGAATAAAACCTAACCTAAATTACACTACAATTAAATAAATTACCTAAATTAAATACAATTAAATAAATTAGCCAATCAGCCAATAGGATTCAGCTCGCATTCTATTGGCTGTTCCAATCAGCCAATAGAATGCAAGCTCAATCCTATTGGCTGATTGGATCAGCCAATAGGATTGAAGTTCAATCCTATTGGCTGATTGCATCAGCCAATAGGATTTTTTCTAACTTAATTCCGATTGGCTGATTCTATCAGCCAATCGGAATCTAAGGGACGCATCTTGGATGACGTTATTTAAAGGAACCTTCATTCAGCAAGAAGCCATGGATTGAAGAGGATGCTCTTCGCCGGATGTCTTGAAGATGGAGCCGCTCCGCGTTGGAAGGATGAAGATAGAAGATGCCGTCTGGATAAAGACTTCTGCCTATCTGGAGGACCACTTCTGCCCGTCTGGAGGACCACTTCTGCCGGCTTTGTTAAGGACATCTTGCCGCTTGGATGAAGACTTCTTCCGGGAAGTGGATCTTCGGGGGTTAGTGTTAGGATTTTTTATGGGTGTATTGGGTGGGTTTTATTTTTAGGTTTGGGCTTTGGGCCGCAATAGAGCTAAATGCCTTTTTAAGGGCAATGCCCATCCAAATGCCCTTTTCAGAGCAATGGGGAGCTTAGGTTTTATTAGCTAGGGTTTTATTTGGGGGGTTGGTTGTGTGGGTGGTCGGTTTTACTGTTGGGGGGGTGTTTATATTTTTTTTTACAGGTAATAGAGCTGATTTCATTGGGGCAATGCCCCGCAAAAGGCCCTTTTAAGGGCTATTGGTAGTGTAGTTTAGGCTAGGGTTTTTTTTATTTTGGGGGGACTTTTTTATTTTGATAGGGCTATTAGATTAGGTGTTATTTGTTTAAATATCTTGTAATTTGTTTTTTATTTTCTGTAATTTAGTGTGTTTTTTTGTTGTTGTAATTTAGCTAATTATATTTAATTTATTTAATTGTATTTAATTTAGGTAATTTATTTAATTGTAGTGTAGTGTTAGGTGTTAGTGTAACTTAGGTTAGGTTTTATTTTACAGGTATTTATTTTAGCTAGGTAGTTATTAAATAGTTAATAACTATTTAGTAACTATTCTACCTAGTTAAAATAAATACAAACCTGCCTGTAAAATAAAAATAAACCCTTAGCTAGCTATAATGTAACTATTAGGTATATTGTAGCTAGCTTAGGGTTTATTTTACAGGTAAGTATTTAGTTTTAAATAGAAATTATTTAGTTATTAATAGTAGGTTTTATTTAGATTTATTTTAATTATATTTAAGTTAGGGGGTGTTAGGGTTAGGGTTAGACTTAGATTTAGGGGTTAATAAATTTAATATAGTGGCGGCAACATTAGGGACGGCAGATTAGGGGTTATTAAATGTAGGTAGGTGGCGGCGATGTTAGGGACAGCAGATTAGGGGTTAATAATATTTAACTAATGTTTGCGAGGCGGAAGAATGGCAGTTTAGGGGTTAATATGTTTATTCTAGTGACAGCGATGTCCGGAGCGGAAGATTAGGGGTTAATAATTTTATTTTAGTGTTTCCGCTGCGGGAGGGCCTTGGTTTAGGGCTTTATAGGTACTTTATGAGTGTTAGTGTACTTTTTAGCACTTTAGTTATGAGTTTTATGCTACAGCTCTGTAGTGTAAAACTCATAGAAAAAAGACTATACGCAATTTGCTTAAGTTGATTTGCGTCAAGGCCAAAAAAGTGTGCGGTGCCCCTAAATCTGCAAGACTTGTAATACCAGCGGTAGTAAAAAAGCAGTGTTATGAGGCTTAACGCTGCTTTTTTACTCATAACGTGTGAATATAATAAAGTGAATATAGCAATAAAGTGAATCACACTAATTTCTTTCTGCCATATTACGAGTTTTGTGTTATGAGGGGAGCGGTACTAACTTGCACGTTATTGTCACTGCTCACTTCCCTACAGCGCTGGTATTAGAGGTTTTTATAAACCCGGCGTTAAAAGGCAAGAAGTGAGCGTAGAGCAAAGTTGAGCTCCAATACCAGCGCTGCCTAAGTCAGCGGTAAGCTATTTGTACGTGCTTGTCCACGATTTCCCCATAGACATCAATGGGGAGAGCCGGCTGAGAGAAAGTCTAACACCTGCAAAAAAGCAGCGTAAAGCTCAGTAACGCAGCCCCATTGATTCCTATGGAGAAACACATTTTATGTTTACACCTAACACCCTAACATGAACCCTAAGTCTAAACACCCCTAATCTTACACTTATTAGCCCCTAATCTGCCGCCCCTGACATCGCCGACAACCACATTATATTTATTAACCCCTAATCTGCCGCTCCGGACATCGCCGCTACCTATATTATACTTATTAACCCCTAATCTGCTGCCCCCAATATCACTGACACCTACATTATATTTATTTACTCCTAATCTCCCGCCCCCATGTCGTCGCAACCTACCTACACTTATTAACCCCTAATCTGCTGCCCCCAACGTCGCAGCCACTATAATAAACATATTAACCCCTAAACCACTGCACTCCAGCATCCCAAACACTATTTAAATATTATTAACCCCTAATCTGCTGCCCCTAACATCGCCCCCACCTACCTACAATTATTAACCCCTAATCTGTCGTCCCTAACGTCGCTGCCACTATATTAAATTTTTTAACCCCTAAATCTAAGTCTAACCCTAACACCCCCTAACTTAAATATAATTAAAATAAATCTAAATAAAACCTACTATTAATAACTAAATAATTCCTATTTAAAATTAATTACTTACCTGTAAAATAAACCCTAAGCTAGCTACAATATAACTAATACTTACATTGTATCTATCTTAGGGTTTATTTTTATTTTACAGGCAAGTTTGTATTTATTTTAACTGGGTAGACTAGTTAGTAAATAGTTATTAACTATTTACTAGCTACCTAGTTAAAATAAATACAAATTTACCTGTAAAATAAAACCTAACCTAAGTTACACTAACACATAATACTACACTACAATTAAATAAATTACCTAAATTAAATAAATTAAATACAATTAGCTAAATTTAAAAAACCCCCACTAAATTACAGAAAATAAAAAAATTACAAGATATTTAAACTAATTACACCTAATCTAATAGATGAAGAAATAGTACAAACGTACCAGGTACTCCAGTATATAAAGTGACAGTGCCGGGTATAAACAAATAGCGTTGTAACAATATAATTGAAGCAAACCTTGGGGAGTAAATAGTCTCTTAATTGTGGAGATTAAATAAGCGGTAGCCAGAAAGTTAAGCTGAAAAGGTAATGGATGCAAATATGGAACTCACTGGTCAGCAGACTCACCCGCTCAACGGGGAAAAACAATCAACCGCATTACAGCCGGTCTTGCTCCAAGTGAACACAGACGTGCAGTTCCAATATAGCCGGTTAACCTCTTCAGCGTTCTGTGCCTTCACCTCCGCGAGGCTGCACTGCTATGCGCATGGGCACTTCCTGTCGGCGTGATCTGACGTCCGCTCAACACAGCAAACTCCGCTGGATTACCTCTCTCCACAGTTGAATACCCAGGTAGGATACAACGACCCGTAGCTGCAGGGCAAGATGAAGACAGGAGAGCTCCTTACTCTCCTATAAGCAATGAAAGAAAATAAGTCCAAAAATCGCCACTTGGAATAAATAAAATTCAAGCTTTATTCAGGAACCAGGTCCAGTATATTTAAAAAGAGCATGGAGGTAACATCAAGGGATGATAGGAGAGACGAATAAGTCTTACATGTTTCGGCAAGGTATAGCCGTAATCATAGACATAAATTCATACAGGTGTCACCCTTATTTACACAGGTACAATGTTCCCCATTGGTTAAAACATAACACACCCTACCCCTCACCTCCCTTACTAAAGAACACAGAATATTAACCCTTTAATGCCGACAAGAATATGTGTATAGGACATAATACAGAGTAATAAATGCTGCAGGCTCAAATACAATAGAAAAAGATTATTTACATAAAATGGAATACATAAGAATCTGGACAGCAAATATACATGATCAAGAAAATTTATAAAATATACATAATAATAAAATTCATCAAAAGAGACAACCTTGTAACACCTGGATTCATTTTTAAGAATGGTATCATTAGAACTACAATTGAAATTTCAAGAGAAATAGATGTATTTACACTATACCAAGTTGACTAATAAATAAATAAATAAATAAATAAATAAAGATACAAATATACAAATGCTTAGTAGTGCCCTATTGATTAATGCTCAAGAAATGAGTAAATACCGGATATTATTTCTAAATACATATATGTATGAATACATTGAATATCAATTCACTCTTCAATGAGCAAAAAATATATATACACACACTATTTAAACTCAAGTTTATTACACAGGGTTAATATTCTGTGTTCTTTAGTAAGGGAGGTGAGGGGTAGGGTGTGTAATGTTTTAACCAATGGGGAACATTGTACCTGTGTAAATAAGGGTGGCAACTGTATGAATTTATGTCTATGATTATGGCTATACCTTGCCGAAACATGTAAGACCTAATCTAATAGCCCTATTAAAATAAAAAAGCCCCCCAAAATAAAAAAACCCTAGCCTAAACTAAACTACCAATAGCCCTTAAAAGGGCCTTTTGCGGGGCATTGCCCCAAAGAAATCAGCTCTTTTACCAGTAAAAAAAATACAAACACCCCCCCAACAGTAAAACCCACCACCCACACAACCAACCCCCCAAATAAAACCCCAACTAAAAAAAACCTAAGCTTCCCATTGCCCTGAAAAGGGCATTTGGATGGGCATTGCCCTTAAAAGGGCATTTAGCTCTATTGCGGCCCAAAGCCCTAACCTAAAAAAAAAAAACACTGAATACACCCTTAAAAACTCCTAACACTAACCCCCGAAGATCCACTTACCGGAGAAGTCTTCATCCAGGCGGCAAGATGTCCTCAACGAACCCAGCAGAATGGGGAGCTTAGGTTTTTTTAGTTAGGGTTTTATTTGTGGGTTTGGTTGTGTGGATGGTGGCACCAGAACACTACTCAGCGCTAGGTATAGATATTAAGCCTCAAAGAATGAAAATGATTAATTATTAAAATACAACTAAGTACTGAAATACTGAATCAGATTGTGTCTAATATGGCTATTGAAAAACTGCTTTCATAAGTTCTGCAAAATTTGCTTTCATAAGTTCTGCAAAATTAGTCTTCCTTGGAAAAAGTTATAATCAAAGTTCCAATAGCCAGACAGTACCTTTTGTCTCACAAAATTGAGTGATTTAATATTGCTTCTTTTGATGTCGTTTTCAATCCTGTTGACAGCTTCCAAGCGGATCCTTTTTTCCTTTTGCTCCCTCTCTGCTGCTCCTTTAAATCCCCTCTTTCTCAAGGGATTGTGGGATCCAGGATCCAGAGTAGATAGACAGAAAAACAAAAGCGCAAAAGAGAGAGGATTCAAGTGCAATTATAACAAAAATTAGCGCAAATAAGTGATATATCTACTCACCAGATGTATGATAAAAAAATGCCTTTATTTATTCACAAGGATAAAACACTTTGTTTCCGTGCACAGCACCCACAGACCACAGATGACTGGTAACTGGAAGTTTGAAATGGCAAGTCTAAGCTTGCGGCAGGGTTTTCCGGACAGCCCGCCCTCAGTATTACAGTCCTGTTTTTTGGTGCTCCTGACGGATGTGAACCCCAACGCGTTTCCCCCGGTGTTCGCCGGGCTTTATCAAGGGGATATTCTCCAGATAGTTTGGTATCGGGTTGTAGCAAACAATGGCTCCTTAAGTACCCGTATGTGGTAAAGACACTCCACCCTAAAGAGGGGCTTGTCTATCAACTGGTTCATGATTGGCTTGTATGAACCAATAGGGAAACAATGCATATGCTAACAATTCATTCATTAATAATTCATTCATTAAAACTTTATACACGGCGTTAACTATAGTAAATCTTTCAAATGTTTTGTCAATATACACACATTTTCTATTTAATTCATTGGGCTGCTGTATGGGGTATGTGCTGTTTGCAAATGCTACACATAGCAACCTGTTTTTTTGTATTAGTGATGTGTAGTTGACTCTATTAATTCTATAACACGGCTGAGTGATACAGCTATTTGTATGGGTGAATTCCCAAAAAACAATATATTTGCACACTATGTAGACATGTGTACTGATACTTAATAGCGTTAAACGTAAGAATGTTAGTTTATAGTGTTGCAAATTTTGTAAAATTTACATTGTATGTGTTACGATCTAAGGACCTTTTAGAGGTAATTTAAGGAACATTAAAATTACATTAAAATTACATAATTAATTAAAATAGTAGTTCATAACAACCAGGTGAGGTTATATTGACAAAGGGAAATTGATGCATATTTAGATTTCTACAGATAAATATTTAAAAAATTGAATTTGATTTAAAATTTATAGAAGCGAAATAAAGTCACACTTGTGCATAAAAACTAAAGGCTTGTTTTGGTTCACATATAGGCAGCCACGTCGATGTCTATGTTAAGACCTTGAGGATGTAATGTCATTAATTTATATATCCAATATGTCTCTAGTTTCCTCAGTTCCAGTAATCTATTATGCTTGCTTGGTGGGATCCACCCAATCACCTGGATTTTTAAAGAGGCAGGATCACTATTGTGATATTCAAAAAAATGTTTTGCAACATTATGTTTGATCAATTTTTCCTTTATGTTGTAAATATGTTCACAGGCTCTGCGTCTTACTTGGCGTTTTGTGCGACCTACATACATTAGGCCACACCCACAGTTTAACAAGTAGACTACGTATGTTGATTCACAATTACTTTTGAAATCAATTTCATAGTGATTAGTTTTACTGGAGTTGCTAAAGAATTTTGATCTCTCTACATGAGGACACATCGTGCATCTAGACTTGGAGCATCGTAGTGTCCCCTTCCAGGTACTCAGCCAAGTTTCTTGTACTTTGTTTTTGTTGTCTGTCTTACTACGCATCTTGCTTGGTGCTAAATAGTTTTTAAGACTCATGCCTTTTCTATATGATATGTTGGCTTTTTCTTGAAGATGTGGTCCTAAGAGGGGATCTGCTTTTAAGATTGACCAATGTTTATTTATAATGCTTTTAATTGCCCCTGCACCTTCACTGAATGTGGTTGTGAATCTTATGCATTCATTGTTATTGATCCTATTTGGTGCATCTTTGTGTTTTAAAGAAATTAAATCTTGTCTATCCTTGGTGCCAGCCTTTTGTCTAGCTAGTTTGATATTGTTTGCATCATATCCTTTAGCTAAAAATTTACTCTCTAAAATGTCAGCTTCTACCTCATAATTTTTAGAGTGTGTACAATTCCTTCTTATCCTTAAAAACTGGCTATAAGGTACGTTATTTATCCAGCATTTTTTATGTGCGCTAGTCGCTTCAATATAACCATTCCTTTCCGTGGGTTTTCTATAGTTCTTAACACAGATACTTTTCTCATTATTAGAATTGTCACTAGTGAAAAGTACTAAATCTAAAAATTCTATCGATGTTTGTGAAGTTTGTTTGGTAAATTTTAAGTTGTATGAATTTGCATTCATATGGGAGACAAAATTGTCTAATTTTGAGATATCACCCTGCCATAGAATGATGATATCATCTATGTACCGGCCATATCAAAATGTTCTCTATAAAGGGGTTGTTATTCCATATATACTCGTGTTCATATGCATTAACATACAGATTGGCATAGGATGGGGCAAACGTGGTCCCCATCGCTGTGCCGTGGATCTGCAGATAATATTTGCTTTCAAATATAAAATAATTGTGGCTCAGGACAAAGTTGATACTATCTAATAGAAATTTGACATGACTATCTGGTATATTCCAATTCTCGAATTCTTTTTTAATGGCTTGTACTCCTTTTTGGTGGGGAATCGATGTATATAATGCGGACACATCGCATGTTATCCAGCTCATATTGTTCTCCCATTTTGTGCCTTCAAACATACGTATAACTGCCTGAGTATCTTTTATATATGCTCTTGTATTTTTAACCATCGGTTGAAGATAATAGTCAATGTATTTTGAGAGGTTATCACACAAGGACCCGATACCTGACACAATGGGCCTGCCAGGGGGACATATCGGGTCCTTGTGGATTTTGGGTAAGTGGTAAAATACGGCAGTATTGGGTTGTGTAGTGAATAAAAATTTATATTCGTCATTATTGATAATTGTATCATTTTTAGCTGTTTTGAGTAGTAGGCCCAAATCTTTAATATATTGTTCTGTTGGATCATTAATGACTATGTATGTATTTTTGTCTTCAAGTAAATTAAATGCTTCTTTTAAGTAGTCCACCCTATTTTGGACCACAATTCCACCACCCTTATCTGCTGAGCGTATGATAATGTTTGGATCTTGTGATAGTTTTTTAAGTGATTTCCTTTCTAAGATAGTCAAATTATCATTGTGTTTGGTAAAAAATGTGTCTTCTTTTTCAAAAACTTTTTCTATATCCTTCAGGACACATTTAGAAAACATGGAGATCTGGTCGCCCTGAAATCCTACCGGATTGAAAGTAGATCGGGCCTTGAATTTTGAATGATTGATTTCAGCTTCAGAATCATGTACTGATAAATTTAAGAGTTCCTCCTCATTAATCTCTATGTTAGCTGCTGTATTTGTTCCTATTAGGTCTCTACTTTCACACTCCAAGGTTTTTAAAGTTTGGAGTGTTTTGAGATCTACATATTCTAGATGTCTATTTTCCTCTTTATTTCTATTTATAGGATTTTTTAGGAAGTACCGTTTCAATGTCAATTTCCTAGTGAACTTGTGAACATCGATAAACATTTGTAGTTTATTAGGTTTCGTTTTTGGTGCAAACTTTAACCCCTTATTTAAAAGACGAATGTCATTTTCATCTAGATTAATGTCAGATAAATTGAATATCTCCTTTTTTGCTACTTCTAATCCCTCCGCCTTCTTCCTTGCTGCCTGTATTCGTGTTCCTGCTCTGTTTCCTCGTCTAGTTCTAAACTTCTCTTCCTTGGTCGTTGGCTGCCTATGTTCTCTATATGTGTTCTCAAATGTTGTTCTTTTGTCAACTCTCGCATATCTAAAAAATGGGTTCTATTTTCTTTAGGTTTAGCTCCTCTCATTTCCCATTCCTCACTATCATAGAACTGACCCTTGTCCCTTAGAGCATCATATCTATTGTGTAAGGAAATATTCTCCTGTGTGTGCTCATGTGGATTCTTTTGTCTCCATTGTGGCGAATTGTTATAATGTGAGGATGGTGTATATTTATTATCCTGATGGCTTTTGTTTTTATTGTGAAAGTATTGTTGTTTGTTCTGATATGTATTGTCCCTTCTGGGCCCTCCTTCATATGTATTCTTATATGTTGGTTCCCTAGTGGTTGGTGGTTGAACTTCCTTTCTTTGATCAGTCAATTTTGCATTCTGTGTTTGTGGACCTTCTGGGTTGGGTTGTCTATTGTTATTATTTCGATAGTTTTGATAACTTCCATTAGTGGAGATGTTTTTGATTTTTCTTTGATAGGTATATATTTTATTCTCTTTATAATCAGTCATATCTCTCACTAATTTCTGTTGTTTCTTAAGTATTAGCTCTTTATCCAGAGTCCCAATTCTTGTTTGAATGTTTCTATTTCTAGTGACCCATTTTTCCTCTGCTTTAAAAGGCTGTATTTTGGTTATTGTTTCATCTAGTTCAACCTTTGTTTTTTCCAGTCTATTTTCCCTATATTTTATGAGTATTTTAATCATTTTTAGTGAACAATCATGTAGTGCAGTTTCCCACTCTGTGGAATACTCTACATCTTCTAGGTCAAATGCTGGTTTTTTAAAAAGTCTTAAACCTCTAGGTACCACATTGTGTAATATGTAATTTTCTAGTAGGATTAAGTCCTGCCAGTCTTTTGAATCTCATTCTAATAATTTTTCCAGATTCTTAAATAAAGATTCAGGATCATCACTACTTGCCAGATTTAAACTTTCATTGTTATCTAAAAGATTTTGTTCTCTCAATCTTTTTTCTCTATTTGTTGAGTTACCAAAAATTTCAGACATACTTTCACACCCTCTTACACACTCTATAAATATATTATTATTGTTAAGCTGTAAAAATACCTTCTGCTGCTGATTAGAAGAAAAGAAATAGATACAAAAGCAACACCAGAACACTACTCAGCGCTAGGTATAGATATTAAGCCTCAAAGAATGAAAATTATTAATTATTAAAATACAACTAAGTACTGAAATACTGAATCAGATTGTGTCTAATATGGCTATTGAAAAACTGCTTTCATAAGTTCTGCAAAATTTGCTTTCATAAGTTCTGCAAAATTAGTCTTCCTTGGAAAAAGTTATAATCAAAGTTCCAATAGCCAGACAGTACCTTTTGTCTCACAAAATTGAGTGATTTAATATTGCTTCTTTTGATGGAGTCGTTTTCAATCCTGTTGACAGCTTCCAAGCGGATCCTTTTTTCCTTTTGCTCCCTCTCTGCTGCTCCTTTAAATCCCCTCTTTCTCAAGGGATTGTGGGATCCAGGATCCAGAGTATATAGACAGAAAAACAAAAGCGCAAAAGAGAGAGGATTCAAGTGCAATTATAACACAAATTAGCGCAAATAAGTGATATATCTACTCACCAGATGTATGATAAAAAAATGCCTTTATTTATTCACAAGGATAAAACACTTTGGCCTAGATTTGGAGTTCGGCGGTAGCCGTCAAAACCAGCGTTAGAGGCTCCTAACGCTGGTTTTGGCCGCCCGCTGGTATTTGGAGTCAGTGATTAAAGGGTCTAACGCTCACTTTTCAGCCGCGACTTTTCCATACCGCAGATCCCCTTACGTCAATTGCGTATCCTATCTTTTCAATGGGATCTTTCTAACTCCGGTATTTAGAGTCGTTTCTGAAGTGAGCGTTAGAGCTCTAACGACAAAATTCCAGCCGCCTGAAAATAGCAGGAGTTAAGAGCTTTCTGGCTAACGCCGGTTCATAAAGCTCTTAACTACTGTACCCTAAAGTACACTAACACCCATAAACTACCTATGTACCCCTAAACCGAGCTCCCCCCACATCGCCGCCACTCAATTTAAATTTTTAACCCCTAATCTGCCGACCGCCACTTACGTTATACTTATGTACCCCTAATCTGCTGCCCCTAACCCCGCCGACCCCTGTATTACATTTATTAACCCCTAACCTGCCCCCCACAACGTCGCCGCCAGCTACTTAAAATAATTAACCCCTAATCTTCCGACCGCAAAGCGCCGCCACCTACGTTATCCCTATGTACCCCTAATCTGCTACCCCTAACACCGCCGACCCCTATATTATATTTATTAACCCCTAATCTGCCCCCCTCAACGTCGCCGACACCTGCCTACACTTATTAACCCCTAATCTGCCGAGCGCACCTGAGCGCTACTATAATAAAGTTATTAACCCCTAACCCGCCTCACTAACACTATCATAAATAGTATTAACCCCTAATCTGCCCTCCCTAACATCGCCGACACCTACCTTCAATTATTAACCCCTAATCTGCCGAGCGGACCTCACCGCTACTGTAATAAATGTATTAACCCCTAAAGCTAAGTCTAACCCTAATACTAACACCCCCCTAAGTTAAATATAATTTTTATCTAACGAAATAAATTAACTCTTATTAAATAACTTATTCCTATTTAAAGCTAAATACTTACCTGTAAAATAAATCCTAATATAGCTACAATATAAATTATAATTATATTATAGCTATTTTAGGATTAATATTTATTTTACAGGCAACTTTGTAATTATTTTAACCAGGTACAATAGCTATTAAATAGTTAAGAACTATTTAATAGTTACCTAGTTAAAATAATAACAAATTTACCTGTAAAATAAATCCTAACCTAAGATATAATTAAACCTAACACTACCCTATCAATAAATTAATTAAATAAACTACCTACAATTACCTACAATTAACCTAACACTACACTATCAATAAATTAATTAAACACAATTGCTACAAATAAATACAATTAAATAAACAAGCTAAAGTACAAAAAATAAAAAAGAACTAAGTTACAAAAAATAATAAAATATTTACAAACATAAGAAAAATATTACAACAATTTTAAACTAATTACACCTACTCTAAGCCCCCTAATAAAATAACAAAGCCCCCCAAAATAAAAAATTCCCTACCCTATTCCAAATTAAAAAAGTTACAGGCTCTTATACCTTACCAGCCCTGAACAGGGCCCTTTGCGGGGCATGCCCCAAGGATTTCAGCTCTTTTGCCTGTAAAAAAAAACATACAATACCCCCCCACAACATTACAACCCACCACCCACATACCCCTAATCTAACCCAAACCCCCCTTAAATAAACCTAACACTAAGCCCCTGAAGATCTTCCTACCTTGTCTTCACCATACCAGGTTCACCGATCCGTCCTGGCTCCAACATCTTCATCCAACCCAAGCGGGGGTTGGCGATCCATCATCCGGTGCTGAAGAGGTCCAGAAGAGGCTCCAAAGTCTTCCTCCTATCCGGCAAGAAGAGGACATCCGGACCGGCAAACATCTTCTCCAAGCGGCATCTTCAATCTTCTTCCATCCGGTGCGGAGCGGGTCCATCTTGAAGCAGGCAACGCGGATCCATCCTCTTCTTCCGTTGTCTCCCGACGAATGGCGGTTCCTTTAAGGGACGTCATCAAAGATGGCGTCCCTCGAATTCCGATTGGCTGATAGGATTCTATCAGCCAATCGGAATTAAGGTAGGAATTTTCTGATTGGCTGATGGAATCAGCCAATCAGAATCAAGTTCAATCCGATTGGCTGATCCAATCAGCCAATCAGATTGAGCTCGCATTCTATTGGCTTTTCCGATCAGCCAATAGAATGCAAGCTCAATCTGATTGGCTGATTGGATCAGCCAATCGGATTGAACTTGATTCTGATTGGCTGATTCCATCAGCCAATCAGAAAATTCCTACCTTAATTCCGATTGGCTGATAGAATCCTATCAGCCAATCGGAATTCGAGGGACGCCATCTTGGATGACGTCCCTTAAAGGAACCGTCATTCGTCGGGAGACAACGGAAGAAGAGGATGGATCCGCGTCGCCTGCTTCAAGATGGACCCGCTCCGCACCGGATGGAAGAAGATTGAAGATGCCGCTTGGAGAAGATGTTTGCCGGTCCGGATGTCCTCTTCTTGCCGGATAGGAGGAAGACTTTGGAGCCTCTTCTGGACCTCTTCAGCACCGGATGATGGATCGCCAACCCCCGCTTGGGTTGGATGAAGATGTTGGAGCCAGGACGGATCGGTGAACCTGGTATGGTGAAGACAAGGTAGGAAGATCTTCAGGGGCTTAGTGTTAGGTTTATTTAAGGGGGGTTTGGGTTAGATTAGGGGTATGTGGGTGGTGGGTTGTAATGTTGGGGGGGGGTATTGTATGTTTTTTTTTACAGGCAAAAGAGCTGAAATCCTTGGGGCATGCCCCGCAAAGGGCCCTGTTCAGGGCTGGTAAGGTAAAAGAGCTTGTAACTTTTTTAATTTAGAATAGGGTAGGGAATTTTTTATTTTGGGGGGCTTTGTTATTTTATTAGGGGGCTTAGAGTATGTGTAATTAGTTTAAAATTGTTGTAATATTTTTCTTATGTTTGTAAATATTTTATTATTTTTTGTAACTTAGTTCTTTTTTATTTTTTGTACTTTAGCTAGTTTATTTAATTGTATTTATTTGTAGCAATTGTGTTTAATTAATTTATTGATAGTGTAGTGTTAGGTTAATTGTAGGTAATTGTAGGTAGTTTATTTAATTAATTTATTGATAGGGTAGTGTTAGGTTTAATTATATCTTAGGTTAGGATTTATTTTACAGGTAAATTTGTTATTATTTTAACTAGGTAACTATTAAATAGTTCTTAACTATTTAATAGCTATTGTACCTGGTTAAAATAATTACAAAGTTGCCTGTAAAATAAATATTAATCCTAAAATAGCTATAATATAATTATAATTTATATTGTAGCTATATTAGGATTTATTTTACAGGTAAGTATTTAGCTTTAAATAGGAATAAGTTATTTAATAAGAGTTAATTTATTTCGTTAGATAAAAATTATATTTAACTTAGGGGGGTGTTAGTATTAGGGTTAGACTTAGCTTTAGGGGTTAATACATTTATTACAGTAGCGGTGAGGTCCGCTCGGCAGATTAGGGGTTAATAATTGAAGGTAGGTGTCGGCGATGTTAGGGAGGGCAGATTAGGGGTTAATACTATTTATGATAGGGTTAGTGAGGCGGATTAGGGGTTAATAACATTATTATAGTAGCGCTCAGGTCCGCTCGGCAGATTAGGGGTTAATAAGTGTAGGCAGGTGTCGGCGACGTTGAGGGGGGCAGATTAGGGGTTAATAAATATAATATAGGGGTCGGCGATGTTAGGGCAGCAGATTAGGGGTACATAGGGATAACGTAGGTTGCGGCGGTTTACGGAGCGGCAGATTAGGGGTTAAAAAAAATATGCAGGTGTCAGCGATAGCGGGGGCGGCAGATTAGGGGTTAATAAGTGTAAGGTTAGGGGTGTTTAGACTCGGGGTACATGTTAGGGTGTTAGGTGCAGACGTAGGAAGTGTTTCCCCATAGGAAACAATGGGGCTGCGTTAGGAGCTGAACGCTGCTTTTTTGCAGGTGTTAGGTTTTTTTTCAGCTCAAACAGCCCCATTGTTTCCTATGGGAGAATCGTGCACGAGCACGTTTTTGAGGCCGGCCGCGTCCGTAAGCAACTCTGGTATCGAGAGTTGCATTTGCGGTAAAAATGCTCTACGCTCCTTTTTTGGAGCCTAACGCAGCATTTGTTTAAACTCTCGATACCAGAGTTAAATTTATGGTGCGGCCAGAAAAAAGCCCGCGGAGCGTTAACAGCCCTTTTACCGCCAAACTCCAAATCTAGGCCTTTGTTTCCGTGCACAGCACCCACAGACCACAGATGACTGGTAACTGGAAGTTTGAAATGGCAAGTCTAAGCTTGCGGCAGGGTTTTCCGGACAGCCCGCCCTCAGTATTACAGTCCTGTTTTTTGGTGCTCCTGACGGATGTGAACCCCAACGCGTTTCCCCCGGTGTTCGCTGGGCTTTATCAAGGGGATATTCTCCAGATAGTTTGGTATCGGGTTGTAGCAAACAATGGCTCCTTAAGTACCCGTATGTGGTAAAGACACTCCACCCTAAAGAGGGGCTTGTCTATCAACTGGTTCATGATTGGCTTGTATGAACCAATA